>NC_045543.1:22381592-22739092 GCF_009769535.1 Thamnophis elegans | reverse complement strand
AACAGGTACTGTGCTTTTTGTTTTTAGAACTTGGGGCAAGAAATCTTAGAACTGCCGCAACCACTGACAAGAAATACTCCATATCCACATATTTGACTATCCATTTTGTCCAAGCCATCCACAGGAGAAGCAATAGATCTAATGCCTTTATTTCTCCGCTTGTTTCAGTCTTTTGTCTTTTTCATTCTGCTCTACTTCTTGAGGAATAACTTGGAATTATTCATACAGGTTCAAATCTTACGTACCATTTGCTCTTCCCGTTCGGTAGTGCCAACCTTTGTGTGTATTCCATAGTCTCTTAAGAAATCTCGCAAGTATCCAAATAATGTTGCAAATACAAAACCAAGAAATGTAAGCACAGAAACATACATGGGTGGTTGCTCAAAGGATTCATTAAATGGTCGTTTATAGATAGTTCCATTTGCTACACCATTTTCCTAAAAAAACCAAAAAAAAAACAGAGTTATACGGTAGTAATAAACATTCATCTACTTAAAAGTGTAGTGATTTTAGTGCTGCCATCTGTGCAATTATTTTTTAAAAATGTTTCACACAAAAGAAGATACCTAAATTAATCATGAACAGAGTTTCTAGTTATTTTCTATTTCTTTGCTAATAACAGATATGAAAAATAGCCCAACAGATTTGATACCGGTAATTGACTCATTCTAAGAGTAAAAAGTAAATGAAAACCAATTAATAGAGAGTCAGGTTTTTTTTTAATCAGTTTAATAAAATTTGTATGCCACCCACTCCCATTGGGACTCTGGGTGGCTCACAAGCAAGATAAAAGCATTTAAAAAGTTAAGAAAAGATACAATTATTAAAATTAATACACTATCCATTCAGTCTAAGTGGGGCTGGATATTAATCAACAGCCCCAGGCCTGCTGGAACAGCCAGGTCTTGGTCGCTTTACGGAAGGCCGGGAGAGTAGTAAGGGTCCGGATCTCAATGGGTAGATCGTTCCACAGGGCCGGTGCAGCTACAGAGAAGGCCCTCCCTTGGGGGGGGGGCGCCAGCCGGCATTGTCCGGTCGACGGCACCCGGAGGAGGCCCAACCTATGCAATCTTATTGGTCTTGATATAAATGTAAGGAAGAGAGAATGAACTTAATTTTTTAAAAATAAATTGGGTACAGCATGTTTCTGCAGCTCAGGATTTAAGATTCTAATCCTGAAGTGTGCTTTCCAACTAAACCCTAATTATTATAGCAAGTTGCTAAACCATGGAATTATGTTAGGGAAATTTCTATTCTTGCATAAGAAAGGTAACACTACCACCCCCAATTCAAATGATATATAGCAAAGAAAATCTGATTACTCAGAGGCCTTCATTCATAACAAGAATTTCTCCTGCTTTAAAGTTATTGAAGAAAGTGTGTGTGAATACATAAAACCTCTAATCTTTCAATATGCCACTGTTTTTTTCCTAATGACAATAAATTTAAATGGGTTTCTCTACTACTGAAATTTTCATATCTGAACAAATCTATAGGTATTACATAATATATAACATAATGTTCATGGGCAACTGACATATTTTAAGATCTATATATCTTGCCATAAAGCATTATGAGCCGAGGTAGCGCAGTGGTTAAATGCACACTGCAGGCTACTGCAGTTCTGCAGTTCGGCTGATCAAATCTCACCGGCTCAGGGTTGACTCAGCCTTCCATTCTTCCGAGGTGGGTAAAATGAGGACCCGGATTGTTGTTGGGGGCAATATGCTGACTCTGTAAACCGCTTAGAGAGGGCTGAAAGCCCTATGAAGCGGTATATAAGTCTAACTGCTATTGCTATTGCTATTATGAGAAAGCTTTGATTGATCAAAATTCTGACAGATTATGAAGCTCAATATAAAAGAGTCCAACTAATAATACATATGAGATTGTAGAAATAACAGGAGTCAGTATAACCTTTGTGCAAAGATCAATGACACAATGGAAAACACAGTTGCTGGTCAATGGTGATAGTGTCAGAAAAGCTAATATAAAGAAAAAAAATCTTTCAACGAAACTCATTATCACTATTAATGTTTGTCACTGCACCAATTCCTTTGTCAACAATATGAATAATTCAGACCATGTCTATCAAATATCAAAAACATCCCATTCCCTTTATATGGATGATCTGAAGCTGCATTGAAAAACATCATCTCAAATAGAATTGCTGCTCAACATTATCCATACATGCAGCCAAGATATTGCAATGGAGTTTGGACTAGACAAACATGTCACTCACAGGGGAAAAACGTCACCCATAGGGGAAAATAGGGAAAATTGAAGGAATGAAGATTCCGAATGGAAATAACATCAGGAGTCTGGATGAAGATGATTACTACAAATACCTGGGTATCCTTCAAGCTTGCAACATCAAGCATAATGAAGTCAAGAAAAAGGTCAGCAACGAATACATCAAGAGGGTGAAGAAGATCTTAAAGTCCACACTCAGTGGAGGAAATACCATCAAGACAATGAACACTTGGGGAATTCCAGTCATTAGATACATAGCTGGAATAGTAATGCAGAGAACTAAAACTCTGAACAGGAAGACCAGAAATATAATGACGATGAATCATGCCTTTCATTCAAGCAACAATGTTGACAGATTCTACTTACCAAGGAGAATAGATGAGTATGGAATATTGCAAGTATGGCAGACAGTTAAAGAATTAAACAGATAATTGGAATAATATCGGAAGGACAATGAAGAAGATGCATTGAAGCTGGTATACCATGAAGGCTTACTAAGGTCTAACCTAGAGAGACCAAACTGGCTTACAAAAAAGACTAAATGAAGAACAGAAAAGAAATGAGGCAAGGCAAAGTATTACAAGACCAGCATATTAAAACAAAATATAGCAGGCAAAGCAGATAACAAGACCAGGCAATGGTTAAGAGCAGCAAAATTGGTGAAAGAGACATAGGGCTAATTTTGGTTGCATAAGGCCAAGCCTTAAGAACAAATGAGTACAAAGCCAGAATTGAGAAGATAACAACTGACAGCTAATATCAGCTCTACAAAGAAGCTGAAGAAAGTGGATCACCTAATCAGCTGCTGCAAGAACATTTCAGAGTGACTATAAGCAACGGTATGACAAACAAGCAACAATTGTGCATTAGAATATCTGCAAGAAAACCCATTTGCTTGCATGCAAGGACTAGTTGAGACTATAAGTAAACAAAGTAATAGAAAATGAACAAGCAAAAGTGTTGTGGGACTTTAGAATTTAAACAGACAGGCCCTTGCTACATAATACCCCAGATTTAAGAATTGTGGTTAAGAAAAACAAAAAAGTCTGGATAGTGCATGTGGCAGTACTTGGAGACAGCAGAATAGAAGAGAAAGAAGTCCGGGGGGGGGATCATATAAATACCATTAATCAAATGTAAAGAATAAGTCCTCTAAGCATCTCTTTATTTAATTTGGGTAGCCAACCAATGTTCTGTCACAGATGGTAAAGCTAGCAGTCATACAGAAGATAAAAAACATAAGAAATAAAAAAATAGCTAAGAAATGTTTACAATTCTACCTTAACTCAAATATCTATTAAGAAAACATAGAACCTGTAAACTGAGCAGTCCACATCTACAAAATTCTAGCACAGGAAACCCTTGGAATCAACCATACCAGTGGTGGGTTCCTAACTGGTTAACTAACGGTTCGCTGAGAGGGCATTTTGTGCGTGCATTGTTGTCAGACAGCTAAACCATTAATACCAATAGCAATAGCACTTAGACTTATATACTGCTTCACAGTGCTTTTACAGCCCTCTCTAAGCAATTTACAGAGTCAGCCTATTGACCCCAACAATCTGGGTCCTCATTTTACCCACCTCGGAAGGATGGAAGGCTGAGTCAACCTTGAGCCTGATGAGATTCGATCTGCCAAACTGCAGGCAGCCAGCAGTAATAACCTGCAGTACTGCATTCTAACCACTGCACTACCGTGGCTCTCTGAGATATTGCTTTTAAACAATACAAGCACAACAGTGGGGGGGTTCCTACAGGTTTGGACCTATTCTCCCGAACTGGTAGTGCTGCCTTCAAACAGAGAGTGAACCGGTTCTCTGTTCCCTTGCTTTACTTACTTTTATTTCAGATCTTCTGAAGCCCAGCTGATCCAGGGAAACAGCTTGAATTGCCACTCATCAGCTGTTTTCCTTTTCCCCCCAGTATTTTTCGTTCAATTGAGCACACGCACGCACTCACCGAACGGTAGTAATGCTGGTAGGAACCCACCACTGAAGCACAAGCATTGTTTTTAAAAAGAACGTTAAAAAATAATAAAACCCCTATCCCCCAAAATGTCTAGAAGCCTGAAGCACAAATGATGAACTCATTTAAATTTAAATGGTGGATAAATCAGTAGTAATGATCAAAATAGTGCGTTGTGATACATATTGAAATCAAATCAAATCAAATTATTTGATGTCCTTAATTATAAGGATTACTAAGCTGATTCATGTGTTGTGTAGATATCAAAACTCCTGGAGAATTTTTCACAGCAAAAATGTGGAAGATATATGGAAGCTCAATTGCTTGGAGCATCATATGTCAAGTAAGTCTTAAAGATAATATACAAAGAAACAAAAAGCCTTTTTATGAGGAGTTTTGCTTAACAGGTTGCTTGAAAGCTCATTTGAAAAGAAGAAAAGGCAAATCATCATCATCATCTCTGTAATTTTATCAAAATATAGTACAAAACAAAACAGAAATTTCAGCAACCATGTAATTACAAATCACTATAAAGCATGCTCAGAACATGCAGCCACAATAATTTAGAACAATCATAAACTTGGAATTGTCAGCTGCATATGAATATGGTGGAATAATTAGACTCTAAACTAATAAAACATAAAAGTATTTAAATTCTTTTTAAAGGCCATCATATCTCATAGAAAGGGAGGGAGGGAGGGAAAAAGGAAGGAAGAAGATAGAGTCATGAGGCCAATTTCCTAAAGTCTTGGAACCTGACAATGAAATTAATATTCATGACTCTGTGATGTAGGATAGATTCATGGCAGGTGAAATATGTTTATTTCATACTTAGTACAGCAATGATTGCATGTGATGATTTAAGGATTTCTGAAGCTGATAAATGAAACTGAAATTTTAATATTCTTTCAGTCTTCCACATGCAAAAAGAATGTGAATAGGTGGCTTTCAGGTCTCCCAATTAAGTTTGTGGGTTGATCAGGCACCGCACTTCAAACACTTATTCACCACAACACTCCTTCTTTTAGAACAATTTGGGTAACGTAAAAATAACAATGTAATTTTTAATTACTACCACAAAAAAGCTAAAAAGCCACATGATGTTACAGGTTTTATGAGATGTTTTACAAGATCATTAAAAACATCACCCCTGGAAGCATTTTGCACATAATAATCCAAGTAAGATGAGAGGACAGTAATTTATTGATTAGTTTCATGGAATGATAAAGTTATAGCTCTTTTGGATATTAGCTCTTAAGTAAATAACCAAATGGACTGTAATTCCATAATTATTTTCATATTTTGTACATCTCTTTAGAAGCAAGTTTTCTAGAAAACTTCTAGCTCCGTGTGCGTGCGTGGAAACCCCGAACAGCTCAAATACTGGTAAGGAGCGCAGGTGGGCGGGCGGGCCCTCCAGAGCACCATATCAGAATGGTACCTGGTGCTCCAGGCAGGCATCAGTACGCCCATACTAGGGCGTACCGGTCGTAACCCACCACTGTTATGTTGACACCAGACAGCAATTTGAAACAATTTGGACAGAAAGAGAGAAAGCAGAAAAGTGACAAACCCACTCAAACACTAACTCTACAATCTTTTCCGACTTGAAAAGATTGTTTTTAAAAGAATATACGAGCGTGAAGATTTATTTCATCCGAGTGTCTTTTAACTAACATATCTTAAGCAATCCCAACTAATGAGAGATGAAATGCAACAAGGGAGAAAGATCAAGAAAAAAGCACTATCTCCTCATTGACAATTGATAACCTAATCTTGCCTGTGTGGGAAATTCTAATTAACCAACCGCCATAAATCAGAACTTGGAAAAGCAGGAGGCGAAGAAGAAACATATCCAAGTTTTGGCTGTATGCAAGCTTGTTCCAATTAATATATTTTGAGCAGCTATGACCAACGAGAAGTGAGGAGTGGCAAGGAAAGGAAATAATAACAGAGTCAAGAACTGGGAAATATGAAGGTTTTTTTTCTTCCTTTTTTTCTGGAAAAGATTAAGATGGCTCCAGCTTCTCTTCTGGTTTCACAGCAGCTGAAGTAGATAAATTTAAGTTGGATCAGAACTCCGAAATAAGAACTGTATAACTAACTGTAACTTTGGAACTGGACATGGAAAGCTGGGAATTTGAAGAACTACGTGAAATTATAAAAAATATGCATAAATCATTAAAATCAAGCCTAAATAGAATTCTAAATGCAGAGAAGCAGGTATTTAAAAAAGAAGGCAAAGAAGAAGGGGGGCAAGATAATGAAGGGGTAGAAACGGAAATAAAAAGCAGACAAAAAACTCCATTGGACTTGGCAATGATATAGGGAAAGTTGTAAAAAGAGGATGTGTCCCAACAAAAGGGAATAAAAAGCAGACAAAATTATGTTTTGGAGGTTGTCGGTGGCATAAGGAAAATTGAAGTAGAGATTACACCCCAACAAAGAGAAATATAAAAGATCTTTTTGACGGTGGCTTGGGGAAAATTGAAGAGGTGGATGTGTCAAAACAAAGAAAAGGGAGAAGGCAGGAACAGAGAAGTGGGACAAAAGACTTACAAGGAAGAAATCAGACAACTAGAAATTGTTATATGGGAAAATATAAAGCTAAGATAAGGCATTTATTCCTAAATATGACAATAAAATGGAGTTGCTAACTGGTTGAATATGATAATGGAAAGATAATTAAATAAAGGTTAAAATATATGGAATATGGACAAATATGAAACTGATATGGTGAAATTGTAAAGCAGAGGTTTGTGATTCACTTTTATACATGATAATTAAACTGAGTTGCTAATTTATTGAATATGACAATAGAAGGACAATTAAGCCTGGGGTAAAATATAAGAAACATGGACATATATAGAACTTTTAAGATGATGAACAAAGTGAGTTTTTTACCACTCGTTATTCTATATAGATTAAGGGAACTGTAATGAACATTGAACAGTAAGGATTGCCATTTATAGACAATTAAGGATAATCTAATCGAAGATATGAAAAAATGGAGTGGGAACAGGAAATATACTTACAATGGGAAACTATGAGGTTAAAGACAGAATCACAAATTGGGGGCGTGTAAGGATGTATAATCATATAAATATAATGATGAGAATAGCTTGGAATTGTAACCAGGTATGTATGTATGTATGTATGTATGTATGTATGTGTATGTATGTATGTATGTATGTATGTATGTATGTATATATGTATATTTTTTTGTTCTTTTTTTTAAAAGGAGGAAGATTTATGTTAAAATTAAATAGGCATATTGAAAAGGAATTATAAATATCACCAACATAAAATGGAGCTTGCTCAGAAGTTGAAATACACCAAGTAAATGAGATGAAGAGTGTGAAGTAGAGGAGAGAGGTAAGGGAAGGAGAGGGATAGGAGAGAGGGCGGGGGGAAGAGGAGGAGAGAAAGGATGAGTGGAAAAGAGAGAGAGAGAGGAAAACAAGAACAGAAGGGGAAGTAGAGAAGAGAAGGATGACAGAGGGACGAAAGGAGGCAGGGAGGGGGAAGAGAGAGGGAGAAGGAAGTGATGAATAAGGTACAAATATGATGTATGGAGAGTAGAAGAGCCAATAATTGTTTTTGGGAGTTGATGGTAAGATGAATTGATGTAAACATTTAATAATACAATATGATGTTGACTATGTAATAGTAAACATGTGATTATATGTTATGACAGTGAAAAAAAGTTTATATATACCAAAAAGAATAAAGGCAGCTTGCAGACTGCTCTAACTATTATATGTTATGAAAATGAAAAAAGTAAAAAAGTTTATATATACCAAAAAGAATAAAGGCAGCTTGCAGACTGCTCTAACTATTCACCAATCCACACATAATGTCCTGTCACACACAATGAAAAATTTTAAATGGATCCTTACAGTACCTCTATGACATGGAATGACTGCCATAGCCAAATTGGTTGCACCACAATATCAATGAGACTGAGTATCTGGAGACCAGCTTAAGTACCTCCATCATTCAGATCAGTGGTGAAGATCTGGTACAGACAAACTCCTTCCATTACTTAGGATCTGTCTGCAAAGTAATGGCTGTATTACTGAGGAAGTGCACATGAGGGTAAATGCAACATGGCCATGGTGGAACGAGATTACTGGAGCATTCTGTCTATTCCTAAACTTCTGGTTTGTGTGTTGGGCCGTTTTTTGCCCTCTGTAGGCTTCAGGAGGCTTCCCTGAAGCCTCTGGAATGCAAAAAACAGCCCAATGCGCAAACCGGAAGTCCATTCCCGAACTTCCGGATTGCGTGTTGTGCCATTTTTCACCCTCTAGAGCAGGGGTTGGCAATCTTAAACACTCAAAGAGCCATTTGGACCCATTTCCCACAGAAAAAAAAAAAAAACACCAGCAGCCACAAATCTCTTTTGATGTCTAAAATGAAGATAACACCACACTGTTTGCCAATTTCTCCCCACATATTAAGCATACTGGTAAACCAGTCTTGTCAGCAGGGAAAGCAAATGAATCTGCCCGGGTAACATTAAATGTTGTGTTCTGTTTTATTTTCTTGGATTTATCCATGGTTGGCCTACCGGGGGGTCGAAAAGCTCAATAAATTGTGTGCCAGTGGGTGTCACACACTGGTGGTTATGACACATATTTTGAGAGGCAGGGAGCCACAGCAGAGAGAGGAAAGAGCCACATGCGGCTCCAGAGCCGCAGATTGCTGAGCCCTGCTCTAGAGGCTTCATGAGGCTTCCCTGAAGCCTTCAGAGTGCTAAAAACAACCCAAGGCACAAACTGGAAATTGGAAAACAGGCCATTTCTGGCCTCCAGGGGTCCCCTGGGAGGCATTTTTGCCCTCCCCAGGCTCCTAGAAAGCCTCTGGAACCTAAGGAGGGCAAAAAACTGATTCACTGTGCCATCACGTGCCAAAAGCAAGGGGAGAGGGGTTCGCATGTGCAGGGGGATCATGCACATGTGAGGGGGGAGGATGCATAGAATTATGGGTGTGGGCACGCATGGGCACAACCCCCCGTGCTCCCCCTACTTTTGGCACACAATGGCAAAAAGGTTAGCCATCAGTGGTATAGAATGATGATTTGCCCAGAAGCACTATGAGGTGCTGATTGCTGTCCAACCACCAAAAGTGCTGAACACTCTCTACATGCCATGGAGATGCATATGTCCATTGCTCATTAGGTGTTTTTCTTTTTGACCACATAGCAATAATACAGATCACAGCCGAGGGGAAAATGAGGGAAAAATGCACCGTTGCTGGCACTACCTACTACTATAATACTGATGGCAAGACTAGAGCAAAGGTGGCAGGACACTCTTGATATGGATATGACAATCACTAATTGAATTCAATTGCTATGTCTGATCACATGAAATGGCATTCAGTTGAGCTGAATACTGGATGCTGCATCTGCAGGAAAATGCTAAATGAAGTAGCTTTTGTAACCTTTTTGAACTTTTTGAAGCCATGGCGAGTCTTTAGAAGGTGTGGTGAGGCTCTAGCGGCCGCATTGAATCAGTTAAAGTGCGGCTAGGATTTTTAAGCCGTGGCAAGGCTTTGAACCCACGGGCTTGCAAGGCACTGCGTTGTTCCGACCGATCACGAAGCCCGAGGGGTGCGGGCTGAATCAAATTTGCCACCCGCAGAAGCCTCTAAATACACTCGACTGCAATATAGGAGCCTGTCACCCCTGCATGCCCAGGGACTGGGCAAGCCCCCACCCCAGGCCCAGAGGTAGGAGACCAGGGCACTCCTACCTCCTTATGAGGCTGACAGCTCAGTCTCTATGGCCAGCAGTCAAAAATTTAGAATATCCACTCAATCAAATTAGGAATATATATAATTAAATAAAGTACCTCACTGGAGCCAAAGCTAGAGCTTGGACCAAAGACTGAGAGGAAACTGGGAGCCGATAGAAAGGATACTTTAAGAAAATTCCCTCAGTCTCTGGACCAATCAGGCTGTGACTAAACCCAGCTGTAGACCCTCCCGCCATATCTACAGGAAAACAATGAGCATTCAGTTCAGAGATTCAAATCCTTATTATATTGTTAAGATAAATCAATATCATATAGTTTATTTTTATGATTAATTTGTCAATTATATAGTACTAATTGTTTAACCCTGATAACTCCTTTGCCAACTATTTGTCTACTTATATTTTAGCATCACTTTTTTCTCTGTTTTCTCCTCTTTTTGTTTGTTGTCTCTCTTTCTTAGTTTTTTTTAATGATTAATTAATAAAATATTAAACTAAGCAAGAAACTACAGTTGGTCCAGAATATAGCAACTCAAGTATATACCTAAGCAACACCTGTCCTTGGAGAATTGCACTAGTTACAAGTTGGCTTCCAGGTGCAACTCAATTTGTTGCTGTTACCTTTAAAGTCCCTTATGATTTAAGGCCAGGATATCTGAGTGGCCATTTTCTCCTAAGGCAGGGATGTCAAACTCATGTCATCACAGCACGTCAAGTGACATCAGGACTTTTCCCTCCTTTGTGTGGGTGTGGGTGTGGCCAGCAGGCCAAGAACTTGACAGCCCTGTCCTAAGGGCACCTGTCCACAGAGTAGGATTAGTACTTTGAGTCAGAACTGCCATCAATAGAAGCTGCAGAGCACGTTTCAATTGCTGCCCCTCTCTTCTGGAATTTTGAAGGGGCTGAATTTTCCATAAAACGTATACTGGGACCCACAGAAGCATTACCAAAGGTTTTGTGCCTATTTTTCTTTGCATCAACTCAATGTTCAACCAAAAGAAAAGAGAAAAACCTTCAATGAAAATGGCATAGTGGAATGCAGAGGTAATCCTGACAAAAATATGGAAAAGCCAGTAAGAGAAAATAAAACGCACCTTGATTTTGGGAAGAAGGAAGGTGTGTGAGAGAAACCCAAAATAACCCCATCTATTGGTATAAGAAGGGCAAAGTAGAACACCAGCAGTCTTTTAAAATTCTGTTATTATACCTTACAACAATAATAGTATTCCTGTAATCCTTGGGATGTCTATTTCCTGATCTGGCCTTTCTCAAAAGGCTGACAAACATCATGGAATACTGAGAGGTAAATGGCTTAATTAATTCCAAACAGTTATAAATTTACTGCTGTTCAGCTGAGTTCACAATTGCAATAATTACAAGGGTTGTTGTGACTAACTAATTCTTTCTCAAGGACAATTAAATGAATCTGCACTCTTTACATCTCAAACTGTATGGAAGATAATACCAATTCTCCCAAATGACGCTATAATATTAGGGACTCCAAGGGAGTCTGTGTGACTGATAGTTTAAAATACATAGTCAAGAGAATTCATCATCAAATTAAGAATGAATAATATACTAGGTGTTTGCTAAATTTGCAGGTAGTATTCTCTGCTCCAGCATGATGAAGATAAGCAATTATAACAGAAGCACATGGCATCATTTTGACAGGATGCCCTGGAGAATTTATATTAGTCCTCTCAATGAACATTCAGAACATACTTATATACATGGAATAGTTTTATGACCACTCAGGCATGTTGGCTTCTTATTCTGAGTGTCTCTTCCCAATCTTACTGTGACAGTGTTTCTCAATTTTATATTACTCAGTCTAATTATCATATTTAGAAAAGAGTTACTGTTTACTCCTGACTATGGAGTGAAGACTGCAGACTGAAAGACAAATACATTTATCTTTCTGTGTTTATTTTTTTATTTAGAAAATATATATGCCTCCACTTTCTTAATTGCTCTTTAATCACCTCAAGGAATCCCTATCAGTCCGCTTATTGGACCATTACAGAAATTAAAATGCATAAAGTAATAAGCCATGAAATCTATTTCTTTATATAGGAAGTTCTTTTTCTAGAAACTCTTACAGCACTCTACAGTAATTGCTTTTATATTGCAGGAAGGGAAACACAATTGAAACAATGTACTATATCATACTGGCCTTATGGTGGCACAATGGAACCAAGTTCTCAAATGTTACAAGCCATTCTTCCTTTTAATGCCAAACCTACTAATCTAGAATATTGTTTTATAGAAAATAATGGTGGAATACATTACTCTTTGGATAGTTCCTAGAGGGAACCAGGTGTAAAGTAAATAGCACAAGAAACTGATTTCACCTCCACCTCACTTAAAATATATTGAAATTTGGCATAAAGTTCAAATCAACTGGTTTCCCCTGAGCTCTTTATTTTAACAGCTTAATTTATAAAGAAATACGATGTTTAATAAACAGGATGCTATAAACCACAGGAGCTACAAGGGGAACTATGTTTTTTTAGGCCAAGCGTGACATCTGGTGATTATGTAGACACAACCATTTTAAGTTTCTAAAGGACATAAATCCTTGGCAGTATAAATCAAAATAAATCCAGCGTACTATAATTCACACACAAATATACTAACAAAGCCAATTTGATGAAGCGGTTCATATACCTGGGTAGAAATGACAGACTGTGACTTCTAACCTTCTGTTACGTACAGAAGCCAAAAGTGTGGGCCAGTTGCTTGGTCTCAGCCCAGCTCAACACACACAGCTGATGTGATGGGGAAATAGAATTGTATAAAATAAAAAAAGGATATAAATAAATTAAATGAATATTCTTCTGTTTATCCTGGCTATTTGTCTATGTTAATAAATAATTTACAAGTCTTTTAATTTTACAAGTCTTTTAGTTTCTATTCTACTGATAAAACATAGGTCTCTGACACCGAAATATTTAATCTTATTAGAGTATACACTGCACAGCCTTGACAGAACACATAAAATTAAAACAAAACCTATTAAAGTTTTAAATAAGTAAACTATATCTATAAACTATAATCAAAAGTCAACTCCTTCTCAAACATAGTTATAATACGCTAGCAACTTCTATTTATATTATAGTTCAAAAGCATTATTTAGAAACATGTTTCAAATTACTATTGCTTGGGAAAGATAACAGAGTCAGGTCAGTTGACTCAAAATGTAAAAACAATCTTATTTGAAAATGTTGCCTAAGGCAATAGTATTTTTGCCAAAAGAGATGCTGGAATGAGCCAGGATTTTGGTTCTGATTTTTTGAAACAAATTACTGGCAACCTATTTACACCACTATTGTGATTACACTGCTATCTTATTGCTAAAGTGTAATTATTATTATTTACATGAAAAACATCCACTTAAACAAAGAAATATATAATTAAAGAAAGAACAAAGATCTACATGTTTTTAAACCAGGGAATATTTGCTACTTATAATAGTTAACCAAATGGAACCCAATTTAAAGAGAAAGGTATTCTCCCCATCCCGCTTAATAAATTCACAATTTCCCAATTTTAAGGAAGCAATCTTTGCTTTGTTTAACAGTGATGTGTATCACTCTATGCAATGTGCTGAATACAGTAGCTCCATCAATCAATAAAATAAAATAAGTAAATAATAGATCTCAAGAAGGTTGGTTTCTTAAATGTGTGTGTGTGTGTGTGTGTGTGTATTAAGAATCACTGAGGTAGAACATTCTCTCCCAGGTGTAAAATATATGTGACTTTAATGTTTTGCACAATCATTGTGTACACCAACCTAATCTGCTGTTAGAATTATTCTAATCCATTATGTGGGAGGGAGGGTTTAAAAAACCTATGAACTAAAACAATCTCTGTGATCATATAATATGATTACACGTCTTAGGTTAATGATCTTGGATAAGAATTTCAAAATGTTTAAAATTACTTCTAGATCTAATATGGGCTCTGTTGCTTATATTTGTGTGTGACAAAAATGAAAAAAACAAAAACAAAACCCAGATCTTTGAATGAGCTAATAGCAGGCTTGTAGATAGCACCCGGAGGAGGCCAACCCTGTGAGATCTAATGGGTCTGTGGGAGGTAATTGGCAGCAGGCGGTCTCTTTCAGTGGTTTTTGCTGTACTCAAATCCAAACTTTTGGCACAATTTCCAGTGAATGATCTTAGCAATGCGGTCATGGCGTTGTAGGTAGTCAGTTTGTGAAATTTTGCTGCACCCACTGATCAAGTGGTCGACTGTCTCGTCTTTCTCATTACAGAGGCAACATTTGCTGTTGGTGGTAACATGTTGAATTTTTGCCTTCATGCAGTTTGTGGCTAAGGCTTGTTCTTGAGCTGCTAAAATAAAGCCTTCTGTTTCTTTTTTCAGTGCTCCTGATCTTAACCAGTTCCAAGTTAGCTTTTGGTCAGCTTTGCCTTCAATACTTTTCAAGTATTGGCTATGCATAGCTTTGTTTTTCCAATTTTCAGCTCACTTCTCAATTACTTCTTTCTTATATTAGCTTTCCACTTAGTTATCTTTAAAAGGCCTCCTTTATTTACTTCCTTAATCATTCGTTCTTCACTTTTCTGGATGTAATCATTCAAGCTGTGTTTTTCTTCTTCCACAATCTGTTTTACTTGTAGGAGTCCTCGACCACCCTCTACTCTTGGTAGATACAATCGGTCAATATCACTTTTAGGTGCAAAGCATGATTCATTGTTACAAGCTTCCTTGTTTTTCTGTCCAAATTGTCCAACTCCATCTGGGTCCAGTCAATTATTCCTGCAGAGTATCAAATTACAGGTATAGCTGAGGTATTTATGGCTTTTATGATGTTTCCTCCACTCAGTTTGGACTTTAATATCTTGCGAATTCGTCGAATGTACTTGGCTGAGGTTAATTCCTTGACTTTATTAAGTCAGAGGCCTCTAAAATCCCCAGGTAGTTCTTCTGCCTTTATCATTTCTTCATTCTCAAGTTCTATTCCATCATCTCCTAGGACCTTGCCTGCTTTGGTTGCCATTGTTGCACATTTGTCAATTCCAAACTGCATACCAAAGTCTTGGCTAAATTCTTTTGTGCTTTCAATTAATAAATTCAGTTCAGCTTTTGTTTTACCAAACAGCTTCAAATCATCCATGTACACCAAGTGTGAAATTTTCAGTCCTTTCTTTGCAAGTTCGTATCCACAGTTCACCTTCTTCAAAATGGTTGTCAGTGGTAGTATTGAGAGTATAAAAAGTAGGGGTGAAAGGGAATCACCCTGGAAAATGCCTCGTTTAATTTCAACTTCACCCAGTTCTTCTCCATTAGCCATAAGCTTTGTTTTCCAGAGGTTCATTGAAGTTTCCATGAATTTTTGTATGTTGCTGTTAATGCCAAAGATTTTCAGGCATGTCTTGATCCAGCTGTGGGGAACTGAATCAAACACTTTCTTATAGTCTATCCAAGTCATGAATAGCTTGGTTCGTCTTTTTTTTTGAATTCTTTAGGATTAGCTTGTCAATCAGCAGTTGGTCCTTTGTTCCTCTTGAATTTTTGCAGCATCCTTTCTGTTCTACAGGAAGCAGGTCATTTCTTTCCAAGTATCCATAAATTGGTTTGCAATGATACCTGTAAGGAGCTTGTATGTTGTTGGCCAACAGGTGACTGGCCTATAGTTTCCAGGATCCTTTCCTTTTTGGATCAAAAATGTCCTTCCAGTTGTCATCCATTCATCATTTTCAGGTGTTTTAAGATCTGGTTCATTCGGGCTGCCAATCTTTTGTGCACACTTGTAAGTGCC
Source organism: Thamnophis elegans (assembly GCF_009769535.1). Lineage (NCBI taxonomy): Eukaryota > Metazoa > Chordata > Lepidosauria > Squamata > Natricidae > Thamnophis > Thamnophis elegans. The sequence continues at coordinate 22,723,331 of NC_045543.1, read as the reverse complement.
TTCAACCAGAAGCCATGTAACTCATTATTATTATCATCATCACAACAACAGAATTGTATCACAGCGGCCAGTTGTTTGGCGAGATTTGGCATTGATTACTAGTTGGGCCCCACCCAGTGGCCTAGGGCATCATAACGTATTTTCATAATATCAGTGCGGATCCAAGCAGTGCAGCTTTTTGCATTTGACTGATGGTGATTTTGTCAATTTTAACTGTTTTAAATGTGATTCCAGTGCTTTTGGAATAGCACCCAGTGTGCCGATTACCACTGGAATTACCACTGCTGGATTGTGCCATAATCGTTGAATTTCAATTTTTAAGTCCTGGTATTTCACAATTTTTTCATGTTCCTTCTCATCGACCTTGCTATCACCTAGTATTGCGATGTCTATGATTGTAACCTTATTTTTCTCAACCAGTGCGATGTCTGGTGTATTATGCACCAGTATTTTTTCCGTTTGTATACAAAAATCCCACAAGATCTTGACCATCTGATTTTCGGTGACTTTCAGGCTGATGTTCTCACCAGTTTGTTGTTGTTTTAATATTATAATTTTAGCACAAATTCCAGTGGATCATTTGTGCTATTGAATTGTGCCGCAATTTATAATCAGTCTGAGCAATTGTTTTTACAGCAGTTGAGTATGTGATCAACAGTTTCATCAACTTCTTTACAAAGTCTGCATTTGGTATCATCAGAGGATTTTTCAATTTTGGCCTTAATGGCATTTGTGTGGATAGCTTGTTCTTGCGCAGCCAGGATTAGTGACTCTGTTTCTTTCTTTAATGTACCTGTTGTTAACCATAACCAAGTTTGTTCACTGTCCACTTTATCTTTTATTTTTTCCAGAAATGGGCCATGCAATGCTTTGTTCTGCCAACTCTCCATTCTTGATTTTATCACATCTTTTCTGTATTCTTGTTTCGTCTGTTGGACCTTCAGTAGATTTTTGTTCTTTACTTCGATTAATAGATGTTCTTGACTTTCTTTTAAATAATCAGCCAGTGCATGTTTTTCTTCTTCAACTGTTTGCTTCACTTGTAATAATCTTCTGCCACCTGATTTTCGGGGCAGGTATAGTCTATCAGTGTCACCACGTGGATGTAAACTGTAGTGCATTGTCATTAGTTTCCTGGTTTTTTCGGTCCAAAATGTCCAAATCAGCTTGTGTCCAGTTAACTATTCCAGCTGTGTATCTTATAACTGGTATTGCCCAGGTATTTATGGACTTGATTGTATTTTCACCATTCAATTTAGATTTCAAATTTTTCCTAACTCTGTTGGTGTACTCTCTCCTGACAATAGTTTTTACTTCTCCATGTTTGATGTTATCCAACTGCAGAATGCCTAAGTATTTGTAGGCTTCATTTTCATTGCATTTAATTAGTTGGCCATTGGGCATTTCAATTCCCTCACATGTATGATTTTGCCCCTTTTTATGGATACAGTGGCACATTTTTCCAGGTCAAACTGCACTGAAATATCGGTGCTGAATACTCGGACTGTTTGTCAATGATTGGATTTCTATTTCTGACTTTCCATAGAGTTTCAAATCATCCATATATAATAAATGCAAAAAATTTTCAGCTTCTTTGGCTGTTTGGTAGCCTAATTTCATTTTTAAAAAAATTACTGATAATGGGATCATCGCGATGATGAAGAGAAGAGGTGAAATTGAATCATCCTGGAAAATTCCTCGCTTGATATTAACCATTCCGTAGTTCTCATTCCCTACTGCCAACTCAGTTCTCCATTGTTTCGTCGCCTTTTTGGTAAAGGATGTAATATTTTTGCTAATGCCAGTTGTTTCTAAGCATTTTATGATCCAACTATGTGGCAATGAGTCGAATGCCTTTTTGTAATCAATCCAGACCATATTCAAGTTCGTTTTTCTGTTCTTACAATTTTCTAATATCATTTTATCAATTAGGAGCTGATCTTTTGTGCCCCTGCTCCTTCTTTTGTTGCCTTTTTGCTCGACTGGCAAGATATTGTTTGTTTCCAAATAATCCATCATGTTATCTGCAATAATGCATGTGAGTAATTTGAAGGTTGTTAGCAAGCATGTTACTGGTCTGTAGTTTTCATGTATTGTTCCTTTAGTTGCATCCTTCTGAATCAAGTATGTTTTTCTAGTTGTCAACCATTCATCAATTTGACCATTTTGTAAAATTTCATTCAGTTGCCTGGCCAATATTGCATGTAAACTGGTCAGATATTTGAGCCAGAAACCATGCAATTGGTCATTTCCAGGTGATGTCCAATTCTTTACTTTTTTAACTCGATTTTTGACCATCTCAGTTGTTATTTCTAACACTTGCATTTGCTTGTTGCCAATGCTTTTCTCAAAGTCATGTATCCACTTTGCTTCCTTATTGTAGTCTTTTGCATTTTCCCAGTTCTTTCCAGAATTCAACTGTGGCCTGCTTTTCTGGTTTTTCACTTTTGGTGTCACCATTCACATTAAGACTGATAAAAACGCTGTTGGTCTGATCGAAATTGCTGATTTTGTTTATATTAGATGATTCATGCCTCATATCGTTCAATTTTTCTAGCTGTTGCTGTTATCTGGTGTTTTACAAACTCTACAGCTTCATTGATGTTTCTTGTATCCAATCTATATCTTCTGATTAGCTGATCTATGATTTTGCTCATGCATGTTCTTTAAGTTGCTAGCATCTGACCTTAATTTTTTGACTTTTTGTTTTAAACGGATTTTCCACTTTGGCTTTGAAGCTTTTCCCATTGTGTGACTAGGTGCTTTGATTTTAATGCCTAGTTCTTTAGTGACTATTACAGCTGCACTGTACATTAACTGATTCGTTTCCAAGATGGATCCCGGTTTGATTGTTGAAAGCACTACATTAACCATTTTCATAATAGGGGCCAAAATTTTCTTAGGCACAGTTTTTAATTATGGTAAATGTTACCTTTCCTCATTAGACAGAAAATGCTCCATGATCTTGTCCTTCAATTCTTTTTGTTTTTGAGTTAGTTCATCAGTTGGTTCAATGATATCAGGTTCTGGTGGTAGTGTTGTTATTTCCTCCCTGACATCTTCTTCTGGGAGATGTACAACAATGTCTTTAGTTGTGTCTTGAGTATTGATTGTTTCCGCTTGTGATGTTTTTTATTTTATTTTTGCAAATTGCCTGAATTTCCTCAAGTTCAACTTCACTAAACACTTTATTCCGTATAATAAATCACCTTTGATCTGCTAGTCGTTGTTCAGTAACATTTGAATCTGGATATTGTTGTTTCCATAATTCATACATTCGCTTTAAATAGCCTCTTTTTTCTGACTCTGAGTTGTAATAGCAGGCCATTATGGCACGATTACTACTACTACTACTACTACTACTACTACTACTACTACTACTACTGTGGTAGAACATCTTCTGCCAAAGTTGAAAGCTTCTGAAAGCATCCCAATGTTCTACATTAAAAGAACGAGACTCAAAACATTTGTGCTTTAAAATATAAAGTCAGGTATAAGATCAATGTTGCCAACACAGTTTCCACCCCAGAAAATTACAAAGATGTAATTTGGTTAAAGAAGGAAGTCCCAAGCATGATAGCCTCAGAGGAAAGGTAGTCACTCAGCAGAGAGGGTAAAAAGAGACTAGAGCAATGATCTGAGATAGGGGCATTGATATAGATTGGAAATCAGAAGTAAAAATAATTAAGTGGAATATTTCTTATATGATCAAAATTGGTCTAAATTTAAGAAAACTTCTCTTACATCACCTTTCCCCACCTTTCCCTTCTGCACTCAGGACTATTGTACTGTCCAAAATTCTAAAGGGATTTTCATTTTTTTCCTGATGTTCAAAGATGACCATCAATGAGTTTGTGAAGTAAAATGATCAATTATAATTGATCTAGGCTAGCCAGTGGGTGGCTTTGGAGTAATCCGAGGAAGAAGTGGAAAATCACTTCTGAAGATCTTCTAAAAAAACTGCAGGGATTAGTCCAGGCAGACATCAGGAGTCAACTAACTTAAACTTACCAGGATATATATGTATGTATGTATGTGTGCATATGAATGTATGTACACACAAACACCAAACACACACACACACACACACACACACAGTATTTTTTGGAGTATAAGATGCACTCTCTCCCCCAAAAGGGGGCTGAAATTTGGGTGCGTCTTATACTCTGAATGTAGCTTTTTCAAAGCTTTTTTTCAGCCCTAATGAGGTGAAGCCATCTTCCATGCTTTGCCTACTTTTCTCATTGCTGCTCCCTCCAACAATGAGCTATGCTTTAGAAGCTGTTTTTCAGCCCTAATGAGGTGCTAACCAATCCCTATTCCCCAACCAGGAGATAATGAATGTGTGCGCGTGTTCAAAATCAGCAAACCTATGTGCTAAAGCTGACCAGACTAAGGACGCTAGCCAGATGAATACCTGGTAGGCAGATTTTTTTCCAGTATTTTCCTCCCCCAAAACTAAAGGGCATCTTATACTCCAAAAAATATGGTATATAAGATACATATACATACCAGTGGTGGGATACGACCAGTACACCCTGGTATGGGTGTACCGGTGCTTTCTGGAGGGCTCACCTGCTCGCCTGTCCTCCTTACTGGTATTTGAGCTGTTCGGAGCTTCTGCGCAGGTGCACGGAACGTATGGCACCTGGGCGACGCTCTGCCAAGCAGCTGGAGCGTCGTGGAGGCATTGCGGGTGGTAAAGTATGCATTTGTGTACTGTATGCGCACGCTGCACGCATTCATGTGGTGGACGCCCGCCCCGTTGCACCATACCAGTTGCACCGGGATCGGGAACCCACCACTGATACATACATGCTGTATATACATACATATATACATTTCTCCAAACAGTTTTCAGAGTCAACATATTGCCCCCAACAATTTGGATGCTCATTTTATCCACCTTGGAAGGATGGAAGGCTAGAGTTAACCTTGAGCCTGGTGAGATTTGAACTGCCAAATTGCAGGCAGTCAGCAGTCAGCCTGCAGTACTGCACTCTAACCACTGCACCACGTGACTCAGTGCTATAGTTTTGAATGCTACAAAACTATTAAAATACAAAATATAAAATACAAAATATGATAAGTAGATCTAGATGTGTTGCTACAACATTCTCGTAATCAAAAAAATAAAATTAGTCTAAATATGCATTGTCCTCAGCGGTCTTTGCCTAATGACCTCAACTGTGACTGCCATTGCTAAGCAGTATGATCTTACAAGGTTTTGCTTAATGACCACTTTGCTAGCAATGAAAATTTTGGTTCCAGTTAGGGCCGTAATCCAAGGACTCATTATGCGATAGGCAAAAAATGTTTTTTTTTACATTACATATTTTAATATCAACAAAACTGGTTCAGAAGATTGTTATATTTGATACATTATCATGCTCAGGTTCAGAAGGCTTTATACTAATTGCAGAGATGAAGAAAACAGATAATAAAGAGATATGGCAGAAAAAAATATCCTTCAAATAACTCTTTAAATAAACATCTAGTTTATGCCATTATACATTAGAGTACTAGCTTGGAGTCTCTCCACTCTCAGGAGGAGTCTGGTATCACCTTTTCCAATAAATTTTATTAGAAGGCATAAACTTACCATACTCCTGATTTTTTGCCATCATGACTAACATGGCTCTTCTCCTACAATGTCTCCACAACATATCTTACGGTCACGAGGATGCTTTCCTAGAAACATAAAATTGTGGCTTTGGTTTATACACCTGCAACTTTGTTAGCTATTCTGTCAGTCTAAACCTATGTTCTGCTAATTGCAGTGGTCTGTACAACACTTAGCTAAACCATAAGTTATTTACTTCCAATCCCGCTTCAAATTCAATGGATAAAATATGAATTTGGACTTCACTCCCAAATAATATAAAAATTGGCCATTTAGCAAATCAATATATGAAGATTTATATAATTTACATATACATATACAGTCATGTCAGGCGCACCGAAGTGCTTCCAGGTTGAAAGAGTTAGCCAGTGACATCACTGTTGCCTGAGGGGGGGGCACGCCCAATTGGAGGTTTTTATGTCCCCATTATTTACATATAGTCTACATAAATGCAATTATTTAAAATTTACATAAATTACATTAATACATTAATTCAGATTTAATGAACACATCACTCCACCCCAATATTTCTGATGAACTCTCTCCTCACAATTGTATTCAAGAAACAGAATCATTCCAGATCTGGCAAGTAGTCTGTTCTGTTCATTAAAGAGTTTCATCTGGAAGGATCCAGGGGAAAAAAATCTTTCCAAGATTTCTCCAAAAAATCTATCTGGAACATCACCTCCTTCCTCCATATCAGATTATCCCTCAAATTTGCTGGCCTTTTTAAAGGCCTTGAAGTCCCCATTATGTCACCAGACCTGGAGGTTGGAATGTATGGTAGAGTTCATAAATTATGTTGGCTATGTTGAAGATTGCTCGTGGTTTTATCTTACCTGCCAATTATGTATTTAGTTTGTTGCTATGCTATATTTGTAACTGGTATTAGTAACCCAGAGTCACAATGATAAAATGGGCAGCCACAGAATTTGAAATAAACAAATACATCTCAGCAACAGAGTATCTTGGCTTCAGTTGTGAATCATGGCTGACGGGAGATGTCTCTGAGAATGAGCAGAGATGACTACTACTATGAAGAATGAAAGACCATTGAGAAGAGTCCTACAACGTTTTCCAGAGAAAAACGTCGTAGGAAGATTGCCCATGAATGCTCTGAACAGCAGCTCCTCACAAGACTGTAAAACAGACTCCCATAAGTTTGTTCCAACCAGTGGCAGAGCATTTAATAAAGACAAGCCAGCCAAGCTCACTCTTTAATCCCAATCAGAAATGTTCAATTTAACCACACTTTGGATATTTGATATTGACCGTATTTTTCGGAGTATAAGACACACCTTTCTTCCTCCTAAAAGAGTGTGGAAATGTTGGTGCGTCTTATAAACCAAATACAGCTATTTTTGTGACAAATGGGCCACTTTTCACAAAAATTGGGATGTTTTTGCCTTTCCCCACCCCCAGAAGTACTCAGAAGGCTTCAGCAGGGCTGGGGGAAGGGAATAATGCCCCCATTTTGGTGAAAAACGGGGCATTTTTCCCTTCCCCCAGCCCTGCTGAAGCCAGTGCTCCTGGGGGCCAGGGAGGACAAAAACTTTTTTTTTTACTTATCTCTATGAAATCTTGGTGCATCTTATACACTGGTGCATCTTATAGTCCAAAAATATGGTATTTAATCTTCAAAACGGTGAAGAACAAAAAGAAGGAATATATAGTTGAACTATTTGATCAGGCATGAACTATTTGTTTGATATTTCTGGTAAGTCCTAAAGTTTTTTTCCCCCTGAAATAATACTGAAAAGATGACGATTTCTGGATAAAAATTTGGCTATGGGGAGAAGAGTATTTTTTATTTGTAATTTTAAAAGAGGATGAAAAGTTATTATATTAACTTATGGTCAATGTGATAAAGGTTGGAAGCCACGTGTATTGTCTTTATTAATTTTTTCTTTTCTTTGCACCCCCTGAACATTTATTTTTTCTTCTAATTTGTATTAGTTGTTACTATCTTTATTAAAAAATGTCAGTAACATTATGTGTGAATGTATGCATTTATGTGCATACACCCACACTCAAACCCACACCCAAACCCACACCTTATAGTATCTTGGAGATTGACAGAACCCCTTATGAGCAGTTTAGCATCATTTTTATAATTAGACAATTAATAAGAAACAGTAAGAAAACTAAAATCTAATATGGAGGTTTGGGGAAAGCATATTTTTCAGTTACTTTGAGTAAAAATAAATGGTAAAAAACATCATTATCAAATTGATTTTACTTTGCATTTGGGCAATAGGAAAGAGACCATAAAGAGATTGAAAAAAATAAATACTAAAACCAAATTTACTTTACGACTATTTTCTTACTATATGTTTTATATTATTTAATAGGTAACATAATTGTAAATCCCCTGTTTAGAAAGAAAAGGCCAAGAAGCCATAATTGCTGCAATAGTGACATTCTTCTAGTTTTCTGTTTAGCCTTACTCTATACATGAAACAAAATATTAGCACCAAGCATATGTTTCAATTATTGATATTTATTTAATTAAAACTATGCTATCCATATATATTTCATAAGAATAACAATAGTAATCACAGTAATTATCATCACCTAGAATAAGTAATGGGGGGGGATTTAAAATTAAGTAAATAGGAACTGCTCAAGTTGGTAGCCAATGAATAGAAGTGTCTTATATCATTAACTTTGCTAAAAGACCAGTTCTTTCAGATTTTTTCCTCTAAATAGTTTCATGTTAAGAACTTCTATTTAACTTACAGGAACCTACGCCTTCCTTCCTTCCTATCTCTTTTTTCTGTTTTTCTTTCATGTTAGATTAGCTAGGAATGTCTTTTTATTGGCTGTAAAAAAAACAACTCCAGAAGCTACTTTTTCGCTTATAAAATGAAATAAAAATGCCTTTAAGTAAATATTGTAACTTCCTCTCAAAACATGAGACCATCATCATCAAATATGCTGCCAGGGTTGTGGAGATGCCAAGTAGGGGAAATATATAGTTATTATGGAAGTTGCAACACTTTTTGACATAATTCCTATCATTTCTGGGACTTGCAAAACTATCTGTGCAATGTCAGTGATTTTATTCCCTTTTCCTTAAGTGCAGTATATATAAAAATAAGTTCAAGAAGGTTTTCAGATAAGTACATTGCAGTCCAGATGAACACCCCCCCCCCCATGACCAAGACCGAGTAGATATCTTGTATTTCTGTTTGCTGGGAGCAGTGTGGTGAGAACAAGCTTTACAATGAGCTAGCTAGGCAAGTACATTCCTGCTTCCTAGTCCCGTAAATAGGTACCTGTACTGTGGCTTCCAAACAATTTCTCCATCACGTCTTTTTAGTAATTCAGTTTGAAAGCTACATGAATAAATGTGCTAGTCACATTCAATAGCCATGCAAAGCTAGGAGAGGAGACACACCTGGTCCACAATACTATCTGAAAAGTAGCAGAGCTGGTAATGTCGTAATGCCATGTGTAGTAATAAGTTGCAAAATATACAGGGATAAAACCCTTTCGACATTGCTGTACAACTGGATGTGCAATTGATATAAATAATGATCAGAAAGTCACAAGCAAATCTAGTATTATCAGTGAATGAGTTATAAAGGCCTGGGGAAAAAGTCCCCAAAGATCCCCTTGACATTTACCTCCCTCAACATGGAAGGCCAGTTGGGGGACGATTACCAAAGACAATTTTAAGAGTACAAATAAGCATATATGGAGAGGGATATTCTTCTAGAAACTGGGTTTCCGAGCTATGAAATGTATTATAACTGAATGTCAAATCTCAAACTATGATCAGAAATGAACTGAAAGCCAATAAAATATGTGAATCTAGTGTAATATGTTTATATTAATAGCCAGTTTCACTCAGTTAGCTCTTGCTGCAATACTTTGCAGTGGCAATTGTCTACAGTCTCTAAGGATTGAGGCAGTAAATAAATTACATTAAAAGATTAAATGTTTTGCACTAGTTGAAGTTTCCAGCCAATCTCCTATGTGCAATGCATTGCAGTAATTCTAGAGAAGACATAACCAATGCATGAATTACCAGGGTTAAACTCTCTGTCCAAATAGTATCCCTACTCATGCACCAGCTAGGCTTCTAGGAGGTAGTATAAGCCAAAGAAATATTGTATTTTTCGGAGTATAAGATGCACCTTTCCCCCCCCAAAAAGAGGGTGAAAATCTGGGTGTGTCATATACTGAATACAGGATTTTTGGCCTCCCCAAACTCTGCCCCCTTCACAAAAATGGATGTGCGTAGCCTTTAGGAGGCCTGCAAAGTGCTCTTGGGCTGAAAAGGGCAAGAACAAGCAAAAAATTGGCCATTTTTGCTTGTTTCTGTCCCCCCGCCCCTAGCTCCCAGGAGCACTCTACAAGCTTCCTAAAGGCTATGCATGCCCTTTTTGGGGCAAAAATGGGCCCTTTTTTGCTCATTTTTGTCCTCCCAACCCCTAGGAACACTTTGTAGGCCTTTCAAACTCTCTGCATGCACTGTTTTTCACAAAAATGAGGTGTGCGGAGGATTTGGGAGGTCTCCAAAGAGCAAAAATGTTTTTAAAATTTAACTTTTCGAAATCCTGATATTATACTCTGGAAAATACGGTATGCCTTAACAACAAATGAACTAAAAAGCACAACCAACTTAAAAATGCAATTTTGGAGGAGGATCCAACATCGCAACGATACAGACGTGCGGTTGCGATGCTCCGAGACTGCAGCCGATACTTTTGCTGCTGGGTGGTCCAATCGGATCTAAACTGTCCTGAAGAGATGGTGAACAGGAAGAATATGTCTTGCTGACCTAAGGGACATTGCAAAGTCCCTGATTGATGCAAGAGAAGTTCTTCAAGCTGGAGACAAAAAATCCAGCCAAGGCTGACGAAGTTGGGGTGGCTCCAAAACGGAAGGATATGGAAAGAGAAAGTGTTTTCAGCTGGTGAGGAACTTTTACTGTTTTAAAAAGAGACTGCCTATAAAAAACTTAAAATTATTTTAAATTGGAGAACAGAAGAATCAAGCAGCGGAATTAAATTTGGAATGGTTTTGGACAGTGGTTATTTTACTTTTTAAATGCTATCTTCATGGATGGAATTTATGCAAGCCTTTTAAAATGAATGGATTAAGTTTTCTTCTTCTATTTTTTCTTTTATTATTCTCTGTAACCTATGGTCCAAAATTTTCCTCTTTCATTACTGTGGGTATTCTTCTAACCCATTTAAAAATTGGACTCTTTTTTCTAACTTGAAATACAAAAAAGATACAAAAAGAAATAAGGAAATTTGCTACTCGGAGGCTGGAAGGTTTGAGTATTGGAGTTTGTGCATTGGAAATAGAACATTTTTTTTCTTCACTGATTGTTTTGACTTGGCACTACAAGTTGTCACTGCTTAATTATAGAGAGTGATAAGAAGGGAAGCATACAGATGTCCCTTTGAAGTATATCTTTAACCAGAGAAAAGTGAAAACAAAATGTTTTTGTGAATCTATGTTTAATTTTATTAACCTCCCAAGCTAGAGCAGCTGTGTTTGTTAGCTGGAGAGAATGGCACAATTTCAAAAGCAAACAGAAATCTTAAGCTTGCAAAAGATATTTTCAGAAATAGAGAAATACAGAAATTATCAAAGAGGATAGAGAAGAAGCTGGAAGACTTACATCATATAACAGCAAGATACGATGAAGTTGAGGATGTTTATCAAATGCAAAACGTGGTGATTAAAATTTAAAAAATCGAAGTGGAAAATGAATATAAAGACATTAAATTTGCTGATATTTATGGTGATTGATTTGTCTCTGAAAATGGAAAGAGCAGAATACTGAAAGAGGAATTAAATGGAGGGGAAATTTATCCCAGAGAGCAAGATACAGAAAAAGAAAAAACCAAAGAATCTATGGATTTAAAGAGAGAAATTTTATTCACAATAGCATTGATAACACCACTGACAATCAAAGATAAGCTGACTAAGGAAACAGAATAAGAGTATCAAGATTACACAAGAGATATTATAAGCAAGGAGTTGCTAAGAGGAGTCCATACAAAATTGATCAAGGAGATGATTAGAGGACTGGCACCACAAATGGCAGAAGATATGAGACTGTTTTGCTATTGGAAAGATACAGGTTGATAGATGGAAGAATATAATTTAAAACTAGTTAAACCTAATTTATCGACAATAGATAAATTTAAATAAATAATTGATAATGTTACTAATGTATACAATGTGTAGTGTTATGATGAGTATAATTGGACTAGAAATTAGAAATCCCTTTGGATTATACATAAAGGTTAATTTAAAAAAAGAACTAAGTTAGATACAGTTAAAGTTTTGATTATTAGGGGGAAAATGTTATGATACAGGATATAGTCAAATAAAAGGGGGATAACAAGCTTGCACTCAATCCGGACAAGACCGAGTGGCTGGTGTGTTTCCCTCCCAACAATTGGCCAAGTATTCCATCTCTCAGGCTGGGGGGTCAAACTGTACGCCCCTCAGACAGGGTTCGCAATTTGGGAGTCCTCCTGGGCCCACAGCTGACTTTAGAACACCATTTGTCAGCTGTGACCAGGGAGGCATTTGCCCAGGTTCACCTGGTGCACCAATTGCGTCCCTACCTGAACTGGGAGGCCCTCGCATCAGTCACTTGTGCCCTTGTGACCTCAAGACTGGACTACTGCAATGCACTCTACATGGGGCAGCCCTTGAAGAGCATTTGGAGACTTCAGCTTGTCCAGAATGCAGCCGTGCGAGCGATTGTGGGTGCACCCCGGTAAACCCACGTCACACCTATCCTCCACGAGCTGCACTGGCTGCCTATTGGTCTTCGGATACGCTTCAAGGTGCTAGTCGTCACTTATAAAGCCCTTCATGGTATTGGACCTGGGTACCTGAAAGACCGCCTGCTGCCAATTACCTCCAATAGACCTATTAGATCCCACAGATTAGGGCTCCTCCGAATTCCATCTACTGGCCAATGCCGATTGGCTACCACCCAAAGGAGGGCCTTCTCTGTGGCTGCTCCGGCCCTCTGGAACGAGCTCCCCGTGGAGATTCGGACCATCACCACCCTTCAGGCTTTCCGCAAAGCCCTTAAAACCTGGCTGTTCCGACAGGCCTGGGGCTGACGAGTTCCCCGCCCCTGCTCGAATTGTGTGGTTGTTGAGTGTTTTTAAATTGTTGTAGTTGTTTGTCCGTTGTTTTTCCTCCTGTTTGTATTCCCCCTCCTAACTTTGGTTTGTGAGCCGCCGTGAGTCCCTCTGGGAATAGAGCGGCATAGAAATGCAATAAATCAAATCAAATCAAATAAGAATAACATCGTATATATAGATATGGGTATAACAAAGAAACTGGATGTAAATTTTAAACAGTGATTTGGAAAGGAGGATTAGAAAACCTTGTTATTAAATATTATGGATGTTTTCCTAGAATAGGACATAAGGATTTAGTGTTAGTGGAGGATTTTAGAAATAGTAATTGAAAGGCCAGTATGTGGTTATGTATTAAATTTTGGTATATTTTATGATGAAGGATGCTTAAACAATTATAGTCAAATGAAAATGGAGATATGATGATGGTGACATGTATAAATATTTGAGTTAAAATGTTTGCGTTAATATGAATTGTTTGTTGACTGTGGAAGAGATGCATGAAAGTCTTTTTGTAACCAACTGATACACTTTCTACAGCATGTAAAAAAGGATGTTATGTTTGTTTTAAATAAAAAATTAAAAAAAATTATTTAAAAAATGCAATTTTGGGGGCAGGGACGAAAAGGCACAATTTTTTCAGACTGAGTACAGATAAATAACACCAGGGGTGGGCTACTACTGGTTCGCCTGGGTTCAGGAGAACCCTTAGTGAACATTATGGCCAGTTCAGAGAACCTCCAAATCCCACTCCTGGCTGACCCCTCCCCTCCCAGGAGTCTCCATGTGGCCTGTTTTGGATGCGAGGTAAGTTCAGGGCCTGCACGGAGGCTCAGGGAGGGAGAAAAATGGGCCTCCTGGTAGTTCCCAAAGGCCAGAAACTGGCTTGTTTCTGGCCTCTGGAGCCTGTGGGAGCAGTTTTCATCTTCCCAGAAGCTCGAGGAAAGCCACCGGAGCCCGAGGAAGGTGAAAACAACCCCTCCCTCACTGCTGCCGTAGGGAAGGAGGTCAACTAAGCCACTCTCGCCCAGCAACTGGGCAGAGAACCCATTGCTGAAATTTTTGATGCCCACCCCTGAATAACACCCACCACTGTTTTATTTGGACTAGGCTTCACTTTCTTTGCTCTAGTCCATTAGTATTTTTACTAACTCACCTGGATTTGTAGTGTTGTCATCATATATTTGATGGTGCTTCATTTTAAATTTCTGAATTACCTCACTAAACAATTTTAGGCAAATAATAAACAGCACAAATGAAATCAAATTTGAGAGGAGCTTTCTTCCATCTCTTAATCTGTTCCATTGTCATCAAGAAAGATGTAAACTAAACCACTGAATAAGCTCTGTACAGTGGGAGAAAATATCAGAACACAGAATAACAGAGTTGGAAGGGACTTTGGAGGTCTTCTAGTCCAACCCCCCTGCTCCAGCAGGAGACCATTTCAGACAAGTGGCTGTCCAATCTCTTTTTGAAAGCCTCCAGTGATGGAGTACAACTTCAGAAGGCAAACTATTCCATTGGTTGATTGCTCTAACCGTTAGGAATTTTCTCCTTACTTCTAGGTTGCTTCTTTCCTTGGTTCATTTCCATCATTTCTTGTCTTGCCTTTCTTTTTTTAAAATAGTTTGACCCTCTTGTGTTTGTAGGAGACCTTCTAACATTGGAACAGAGCTATCATGTCTCCCCTAGTCCTTCTTTTCATACGCAATTCCCATAACTATTCTTCTTATGTTTTAGTCTCTAGCCCTCTAATTGTTCTTGTTGCTCTTCTCTGCAAACTTTCTAGAGTCTCACCCTCTTTTATATATTGTAATGACCAGAACTGGATGCAGTATTCCAAGTTGTAAGGCTTTGTAAAGCGGTACTAGAACTTTATGCGATCTTGATTCTATCCTTCTATTAATGAAGCCTAGGACAGCATTGGCTGTTTGGTGGCTGCTGCACACTGTTGGCTCATATTTAAGTTATTGTCCACTACGACTCCAACATCGTTCTCACAGTTACTGGTGTTAAGCCAGGTTTTCCTAGTCTGTACCTATATGGTTGGTTTTTCTTGCCTAAGTGTAAAACCTTACTGTTATCTGTTGAATTTCATTTTGTTAGATAGGGATAGATAAGTCTGTCAGGATCTTTTTGGATCTTGAGCTTGTCTTCTAGGGTATTGGTTATTCCTGCCAGCTTAGGACCATCTGCAAATTTGATGAGTTCCCCTTCTATTCCTCATCTAGATCATTTAAGAAGATATTCAAGAGTACTGAGCCTAAAACGGAACCTTGGAGTCCCCACTCTTTCCTTCCTTCCATTTGGCTGTTGCTCTATTGAGGATTACATGTTGAATACTATTTGTCATCCAGTTACAAACTCATCTCGGGGTGGTGCTGTATATCCCACATTTTTCTAATTTGCCAAGAAGTAGGTTGTGATCTACTTTATCAAATGCTAAATGCACTATGAAGTACTACATTAGTACATCACTGATCCACTAATGTAATCACTTCGATGAAGAATGATATAAAATTTGTTTGGCATGATCTGTTTTGGATAAACCCATGCTGGCTACTGGTTATAACTAAGTTTACTTATGGGTGTTTGCAGATTTGTTGCTTATCTTTTCCAAGATCTTCCCAGATATTGATATCAATAATTCAATAATTGATTGAATTATTGTATTAGCTATTTGGTTCAATTTCATATTCCACTTCTGAGAAGACTGCCTGGCATACTACCTAAAATAGTCCATAGGACCTTCTGCAATCCATCTGAATTCACTTCTGCAAAATTGGATAGTTACTAAAAGTCTAAATTTCAATAGGAAGTTGTTGACCACAACAAAATAATATATTTATTTTAATGTTGAGAAGAACCCAAACTGGCAGAGAGGAGGTATCAAGCAGGGAGCTAGTTTAGAATCAGTGTGCAAGTGTAAAAAGAACAGAACCAACTGCTCCCTGAATTACTTGGAATCTTATCTAATTTTTCCAAGGATGAGTTGTCAGACTGAAGAGATTCCTGTATTTCAGGAAGAACGTAATAAAATAGTTAGCATGAATGCTGCACTTGTGGGCCTGGTTGTTTGTGCCTGGCTTTTGTAGTATTTATAACCTGCCCCAATCCCAAAGGGGCAGCATACATTAAACAAACAAACACACACACACACACACACAGACACACACACACACCTAAAAATCTATAATAATAAATAGCAAAAACATAACCGTATCAAAAACAAAAAATAACCACAGAAAGCAGAGATAGAATTTGAGATAACCCTCAAGATGGGTCCTCATAGTTAATAAGCTTTGTAGCAAGGTGAGGGTTACACATAATTCTTGGGGGCAGGGGAGAATATTTCATGAGATGGAGTTATTACAAGTAATGCTTCATGCCCTAGGAATTTTATGAACATTTCAGTAGGCCCCCTCCCTCCTTCAGTAGACCAGATAAGCAGTTTTAATTTTAGCAAGATGTCACCTGATGTATGCCAGTGGTGCATCAGGACTTGAAAAGTAATGACTAGGACTCTTAATTAGACATACTGATAACTAATGAATAACTTTAGCATAATTGCAATACTGTATTGGTGAAACCAGTAATCTTGGTACTACATTTTATATTGCCTGCAGATTCTGGTTGCTTTCAAAGGTAACCCATGCAGAGAACTTAGTGGTTAAGTTGAACAGAACAGTGTTCAAGGCATGAATTAATGAGAACATTTTGGTCTAGAAGCATTCAAAGTTGTTCAAAAGGTCCCTAGGTAGAACTTCTATTAGCAATATAAGCAGTAATTGCAAATCCAGGAGGAGTCTCAAATTATGAACCATGTTCCCTGGGGGAATATTTCATCCAGAATGTTGCTAGAATTAAAGATAAGCTTGTTTTACCTGATCCAGATTCTCACAGTTTCCAGGTATTAATTCAAAAGTTCCCATGGCATCCCTAGCTCTACATGAAATGGCAATGTATAATTGAGTGTCACTATTTCTAGGGGATCAATGCTGCTGAAAGGTATGACAAAACCAAGATGAGCATACTCCTCCATCTGGATCTTAACAGTCATCTAATGACCAATACTGCTTCTGTCCCATGATTGGGGGGAGGGTCTCTTTGACTAAAGGGATTCTTTAGCGCTAACTGCTTCCTCTAGGACAGTGTTTCTCAACCTTGGCAACTTGAAGATGTCCGGACTTCAACTCCTAGAATTCCCCAGCCACCATTCGCTGGCTGGGGAATTCTGGGAGTTGAAGTCCGGACATCTTCAAGTTGCCAAGGTTGAGAAACACTCCTCTAGGATCATCTATAAGTATTTCCATAAACCTGTAACAGGAAGTTTGGAAGCAGGGCAAAAGTCAAGCATATTTGGCTTCTTTAAGACAGTGCACATCACTTCTTTCAATGAAGGAGTATCAATCCATCCTTCAATAAAGCATTGACAACCTCCTAGATCCAGCAACCTATGCTCCATTTAGACATCCAAATGAAGAAATGATATGGATCCAACATAGAGGTAATAGGGTGAATCTCAAGAGCATCTTATCTACTTCCACAAATCCTGCATGTTCAAATGAATCCCAATTCATGTCACAAGAGAACATCTCATTAGTAATAATAGAATCTGTCCAACTGACATCCAATCCACAGTGGATATTTACCAATAAATAACCCTGAAAGTTCATGTGGTATGCCTACAGGCAATTTTTTTCCTGGCTCATTCTTCCCTAAAAAGTTATCTGATTACAAAAACTGCTGTGTTGCTGTTTTATTGCAATGGTATCAACGATTGTCAGACTCAGTACTCAGTAAACCAAAAAACGGTCCAGGACTGGCAAATCTGTAGGATTGCTAATAGGAGCAATCTCATCCAGTGTTTTAACAGGCATAAATCCTGAATCGGTCAAACCATGGCAGTCTCATTGTGAACATTGAAATATTTCAGAAAGAACATAGTGTCCACACAAAATTCGTTATCACCAGGTAACTGGTATATCAACAAAGTTCACGAAGATAGAAACATTACAATGGCAGTTGAATGAATAAGGAAGCCTGGAAAAAGAAAGGAAATTGATAAAGTTTAGCCTTGCAAGATAGACCAGACTAAGAAACAGACACCCTATGAGCTACAACAACAGAATTTGCAATTCTGAATTACTATTCCATCTCTCCTGTGAATTGGGAAGGATGCTGTCTGAGGCATTTTTGTAAATCTCTTTCTTGGCATAGCCTTAAACTGCTTTTATCTGATCATTGCCTTGGTAACAGTTCTTCCATAAGTTTGTCAAGGCCATCCTCTTTACCCATGATGGCGAACCTGGGGCACGTGGAGCCCTTTCTTCAAGCACGTAAGCCATTGCCCCAGCTCAGTGCCATTGCACATGCACACGTGCCTCCTGACAGCCAGCTGATTTTGGGGTCTCTGCTGTGCATGCAGGAGATGCATGGGGGGCCTCCTCTCCCCATGCTCCATTTTTGGTTCCAGGAGGCTTCAGGGAAGCCTGCTAGCCCAAAACTGAGCTGCAGATGGGGGGTTCAGCGTGCCCCCACCCTGTTTTTGGTTCCAGGAGGCTTCAGGGAGGCCTGCTAGGCCCAAAACAGAGTGTGGGGAAGGTCACACACGCATACTGGTGGCAGGGTTGCCACACATGCCGGCGGAGGGGGTGGGTTGCTCGGGGGGTTGTGTGCATTGCATTATGGGTGTGAGCATGCATGTGTGTACTATTGCACACACATATTTTTGCACACAAGGACAAAAAGGTTAGCCATAATTGCTCTATACTTTACATCTAGATTACAAGCATTCTTTCCCCAATTCAGAGTTTTCTTCTGAGACCCAAGAGAAAACAATGCACCATTTAGCTTTTCATTTCAGATCTCAGTTGTACAAACACTGAGTGGGCCTTCTCATCCACAACTGAGTCATATATGAGAGATCATATATTATTCACTAGCATTTAACTACAATATCTGCAGGCTAGGAAGTGAGACACATTGTTGCCACAATTCAAGCGTTGGAGCAACAGGCAAAAGACATCTATTTTTTCCTCATTTTCTCTGGGAATCATGACATCAATTCATGACCTCTCGTTACTTCAGAATTTTGAGAAAGGTTACACCATTATTCAATGAATAATTACCTATTTTGGAAATATCCTGACTACAATGTTTTCTTGTAGCCTTGATAAATAGTCACAAGTCAAGCAAACAAAAGTTTTAGAGAAAAAACAAACAAAAAGATACAATCCTAAGGCACCCTTATTCACATATAAACCAACTCATCATAAATTAATGATAAATGCAATCTTGCAACTATGTTTAGGAATGTCTATAATTTTTTCAATCTTGCTTTCTGAATATAATTACATGAACATGGTTCCTAGAAGTCTATCATAATAAATGAATTAAGAACCTAGGGCCTTAAGTTGTTAAGTTGGCAAGAGTTCTAATTATGAATTCTAGTACTCTTCTGCATCATATTAATTAATTGAAGCAAGGAAATCAAGTACATTCATACTGAGATGTGAGCTACAACCAAGTCCAAGGATCTATCTAATTCAGCTTCTTCAAACTGAAAGAATGACAGCTAGTGTACCTGACAGTAAACATACTATAACAAACAAATCAATGATATCGTGTAGTGAAATGTGGTTGACAGATCTTCTGGATAAATATTTCTATAATTATTATGATTTATACCTCCTATATATGCACCTAGACATAACAAAATACACTCTTCAACATACGAAACCAGTAGAAGCTACATGGGAATCCTATTGACAGTATCTAAAAATGTTAGCTTCCACCCAAACCTCATAAAAGCAAACTTTGGTTTGCCTCAGTGAACTCTGCCTTTTCTTTTTCCAACTGTACTACTCCATACCATCTCCAAATGAATTCTGCAGTGCATCCAACCTCTAAAAAGAACATGGAAAGTTCACCAGGGAAGATTCTCTGAATAGTGTCCAAACAACCGGCTAACAGACACAGCTGGCAAACATTATTATTTTAAGAAGAGATGCTCTCCTTAATTATTCATAATGGGAAATCATTTGGGTATTACCACAGCATCAAATTCTTACTTAGTAGTTCATTTAATACCTTTACTAACTGAAAGACAGCTTGCTGGAAATGAATGAAACTACTATTGTTTGTACTTTGGAAACACTGACATGGATTCTTCACTGCTCCTATGATTATATGCAGCATTTTTCTTACTATCCAAAATTTGGATTGCCCCGCTTCATTGCACGATAGGCACCAACTCATGGTATTAAGACCTTCGGGTCTTTTAGTGAGGGTCAGAGGGGGGAAGAAATTCTGACATGGGGTCTGCTTCGGCCTTCTGGTGGGGAGCTTTGGGCGAAGGCTGGAGGAAAGTGCCGCTGGTGGCGAAGAGCCAGTGGGCCTTGTCCCAGTGGGACTGCATCATGGCCTGGAACTGGCTGACCATCTCAGTCCGCTGACCCTCCTGGCGCTAGTACCTGGCCTTGCACTCCTGCAGGTCTTCCCTCTGTTGGAAAGCCTATGTTCGTAGTTCTCAGTGAGGTGCTTCTACTGAGCCTCCTTCTCGGTCAGATCCAATTTGAACTGAGCTATTTTGCCAATTCTTTCTCATGGTGGCTGCTTAACTCCAACAACTGCTTCCTGTTGGGGCCCTAAGGAGCCTGGGCAGGGAGATGATGAGTGGCTGAGAGGGGAGGGGCAAGCAGAGGCTAGCAAGTTACCCCTCAACATAAGTGACATCGAATTGGCCACACCCACTGAGTCACATGATCACCTAGCCACACCAGCCCAGCTGGTCATTAGGAAGATCATATTAGTGTCGCAGGATTTAAAATTATGAATTTAGTGGTCCCTGAGATCCGAAAGGTTGGTGAACCTTGAGTTAACAGGTATGATACAAAAAATGACAGAGGATATAGAGAGGAAAATATATTAAGGAACTAAGGCAATGTTACGTTTGTTATAAAAAGCAAGGAGAATAATCAATAAAACAAAAAATAAAGTTGGCCTAGTGGAAGCATTTTATCACAAGATATTTTATTGTACAAGAATTACCCTTATGAGAAACTAGGGTCCAAAATATGTCACAGATCCATATATTTTAATAACTTCAATGACCAATAAGACTATGGATCTAGTCCTCTTTAAGACACAGATGTTACCTTGCTAACCCTTGGGGCAGGCACACTCAGCCCTAAAAAAGCAGATGGAAAAAAAAACATCAACCCCCTCAATTTATAAGCTTTGTTTTGAGGACTAGGTGAGTGTGGTGTAAAACAAGAAGATCCTGTGATTAAGTGGAAGAAAAGCAGTAAAGTTAAATGAGTTAGCGATTTGTAACGATTTGTGTAGTATGGCCTTATGTAGTATGGAATATAAAGAAACTATAGTGCTTAGGTATGGAAATAAATGCCAGAGCAATTACATCAGCATTTGTAATTTGTTGCTTTACTGTCCAAGGAATGCAAGTTGGATTTTATACAAAATAACAGCAGACTTTTTCATCCTTCAAGAAAGAATGAGACAGCTCCTCAGGAGGAATTATATAACTGTTCCATATGGAAGTCTCAAAGTCATCCAATGAAAAACATAAAAGAGATACATCTACCATATTCAATTGAATTATTTGTGCTGTAGGTGGTTTCCAGCAAAATTCATTATAGTCTATATTACCTTGGCCAAGGGTGATGGCTTTATTTTACTCTAAACTCTGAGCTGACTCTGAGCAGCCAAACTGGAATTCTCAATGCCAACAAAAGGTGTGGTCAGAACCCAAAGGAGATGAAGACAATTAACTCTTCTGAAGAGGTGACCCCAGCACACTTTCCACAGACTTCATTTATACCACTTAGACTGTCATAACTGCAAATGTTTAAAAAAATGTACAAGGCAAACATAAAGTAGGAAAGAGAAACATTTCCCTCAGAAACTCACCTCATCACACACATTTGGGCTTCTCCCCAAATGCTTTCCTCCAAACACATGGCTCTAAAACAGCTTCCTTTAACACTCATCAAGCTTATCTTAAAGCCTCATTGCAATACAATTTTGAAATTGCAATGCAATGTTTAGTCCTCTCTTCCTCAGCAGTGACCAAACTCAAAATAGCCCTACCTGCTTCAACAAGTTCTTAAAACAAAAACTAGATTAATACCATGTGAAGAAAAAATGTAATATCCATCTTCCCCCCCCTGTCCTCTGTGAATGACAAGGAGTGGGAGGAAACTGTGAGAAACTTCAAGTCTTCATGAGAAGGATTACCAACTGTTGGCAGGCTGGGCAGAAAAGCAAAGTTGGTTGGAATTCTCTTGATTTAATCTCTTTGAGCAGAAGACAGAATAGTATTGTGTCAGAGCAGAGGCTGCAGATTTTTGATCCTTTCCCAAGACAAAGTCATGAAGACAGCAAAGTAATGTCTATTTCATTATATAAAGGATTTAGCAGCCATCTTAAATTTGCATGTTCCCCTGGTTAGGTGGAATAATCCATACTAGGTTATAATGGAATGCTTTGGAACTGAAAAGTTTTGGTGTGGAAATTTTGCATAAATTTTGCACATATCAATGAACCTATGCTGACACCTTGTTTTTCTCTATGCCGCTTACTATTAAACAAATCAATTGTCTTCCATTGAAGTATTCATGTTATTTCTAATGCACGCTGATATGAGTAATGGTGAATGCTGTGGTATTGTACAACTGTACAATGTATGGTACAGTACAAGTATAACACTACAGTACTGGTCATACTGTACTATAAAACTGAATACTATAGAAGAACATAGATTTCCAACATTCCATTTGCCACCCAATTTCACAATCCCTCACTCCTTTCCCCCATCTAGCAGCACCTACCCACCCTCCCAAGAAAGATTTTCAATGATCCCTGCCAGATTCCCACAAAGAAGTTTAATGGGGAAGCTGGCAGGAAGTTGGAAGTCACTCCCACTTCCATTATTTTTTTGCCCCTGCTCAGTCATTATTTTTCTCTTTAGGTAAAGAAATAGCTCTAAAACAATTACATACCTAATTAGGCACAGGTTGTTCAGAACACTGTTAAAACTCAGAAGATGTAACTCTCTCCATTAAAGATTGATTTGTCTGCATGCCAAGTCTCCAGGATTCCCCTAACATTTTGGATTTAGCTTGGTCTAGGATACTCACAGTTTCCCAGTTTAAACTATGCTTGTCTATGTATTATGAAATTAAGGAGTTTCATCAATGTGTCTTCTGATCGCTAGTTGATGTTGATGGATGTACTCTGTTAGATTTCTACCTGTTTGTCATACATAATGGCTATTAACAGTCTATATTATATGTTGTATATTACACCTGTTTTATTTCTTCTTGGGCTACTGGGTCTTTTGATTTACTTAAGATGTTTTGGAGGACTTTAGTTGGTTTGTGTGCTGTGATGATGGCATTGTGTTGTAATAGTCTCTTGGCTGTTTCTGAGATGTTTTCCAGGTATGGCAGTGTTATACTCTTTATAGCTTGTGTTGGTTGTGTTGTAGTGGGTTGAGCATCATGCACTTTTTGATAAAGTTGCATGGGTATCCACGCTGTTGGAAAATGTTGTATAGGCAGCCTGATTCCTTTTTGGATGCTTTGGGTTGTTGCAGTAAATTTGCGTAATGTTCTTATATAGCTCATTTTGCGGAAAGTTGGGTTCTTACATTGCTGGTGGAGTATTTGGTTTTTCATAGACTTGTGTTTCTAATTTGCTGATGAAGATATTCAGAAAGGGGCAGTATGTTGTTTTCTTTTTCTCTTCTGAATTTTATTCCTTTGAAGATGCTATTGACTGCTTCCTGTGTCTTCTCTAATTGTTCCTTTTATTATGACAAAGATGTCATCCACATACCAGAGCCATACTTTTGGTTTTATCTGAAGAAGGCTATGGTTTCTAGATGCTACATTACACTGATCTCGTGGATGTTTCTCTATTTTGTTGGCATATTTATCCATCAAACTGAAAGTAGGTTGTGAGACAGAGGTTGCTGAGGTCCATGATTCTGGGTACTTTGAACTTAGTGTACTTTGGTTAGGTTAGATAGGATGTGAAATACTGCTGCCATGGATTCTTTCTCTAGTTCTGAGGTCTATGGAAGTAAAGAATGCTGTGTGATCAAATGAAAACAAAATCTCATCTTCTGGAGGCCCTGTAGAGGGAAGTTGATGAAATATTCACTTCTCAAATTGAAAAGCATACGGATACACGGGTAGACAAAAATAGCCTTGCTGAGCACCTCTGAATAAAGTGATACTAAGATAGATGATATATGAAGAGATTGGTAGCAAAGTTTATACTGTTGGGTGTAGGGTGTTGGGGAGGCAACTGAAGCATGCAGCTCAGGGGATAAATTATGGGGATTCATATTTGCCAAAGGGGGAAAGAGTTTTACCATTTTGTGTGTTCTGAATTGATTATAGAGTTCAATATAAAGCTGCAAAGGGATTATGTGTCATTATGACAATTTGTACCCATAAAAGAAAAAAATATACCACCAAGAAACAAATAGCATAATGGAGAAAAAAGAAAAAGAAAAAATATGATTACTGCAGATGGGGACATATGTGTGTGTGTGTGTCTGTGTGTATATATACTAATTATATATATTTGTAAGATTAATGGCTGTGATACGGAACATTCTGTATTACCTCAATTTCAGAGAGAGACTTGGTTGAATAACTAGAGATCCATTAGCTACATAAATCACTAAAAAAATGTTTATTTGCATGGATTACATCATGCAGGACCAAGCTCCTGTGATTGCCTTATATATAAGAACAAAACTGACAATTTTGTGTATGCCCACTATCACTTACATTGAAAGAGTGATATCTGCAGTAACAAAAACTATGAACCCTAAAGTGGGGTGGAGTGCATCAACTAGCTTATTTGGTTGATTGCTGTCACCAGGGGAGTGAGGGGTTATTGTTTGCCATTGTATGTTTGGTTTCTAGCTTCATAAGCTGTCCAGTCACTGGAAGTGTATTGGACAACCATATACATTTTCTTAAATAATATAATAATCCAGTAATAAATAATAAAAGAATTCCTTAAAATGTGATAAGAAGCAAATTCACCTGTGGAAATCCAACTGAAAATATTCAGTTTCCAGGCTTTATATAGTATAACAACATTGCAGTGTTGCTTCATTTGGGCTATTCGGAATACTACATTCAGTTCTGATAATTTAACTAATATACTTAGTAACTGATATACTTACTAACATATAAGCTGAAAGGAACGTAGAATAAAAAATTCAAGCAATCAAGAGGTTAAAGTAAAAACCTATTTGAATCAAGCTCAATTACCGTATTTATCGGCGTATAACACGCACCGGCGTATAACACGCATCCCCCATTTTAACACAAAAATTTGAGTAAAAATTTTTTTCATTAAAAATAAATGACTTGGAAGCTCGGAACTTAATGTTGGATTAAAATTTATAACATTAGAACATGAATTATAACATTAACTCCTCAACATAAAGTGCCTTCCTTCCTTCCCTCCCTCCCATCCCTTTCTTTATGTTTTCTTCATGCTTTCTTTTCTTTTTCCTCTGCTCTTTTTAAATCCCCCCCCTTCTTCTCCTCCTCTACATTTAGGTTGGATTAGTTTGTACAACGGTCATCAAACTTCTGAAGTAAAAATAAATAAATAAATAAATCATATTTAAGAAGAAGAAGAAAAAGGAAGACGTTTTTAGTTAAGTCAAACGTTTTAATAAAAGTTTCATCTTTTAAGATTTGTCCAACACATCCAATTGTAACCTTAACAGTAAAGAATATCACCCCAGCTGCTAAAGGTTCAACCAGTCTGAGAACCATTGAAAAGACAACAGTGCAAAATCCAAAAGACACAACTTCCTCACCGCCATTGCTTTGGTACCAAATCTTTGAGGAAGGGGCTCCAGAAAGAAGGAGGAGGAGGAGGAGGAGGAGGAGGAGGAGGGGGAGGAGGAGGGAACCAAAGAGAGGCTTTTACCGAGTCTGCGCCCCACAGCCAGGACCGTCCTTGCGCCTCAAGCCGCGTTTCTTCCCCGCAAAGCCCTTCGGGCAACCCGAGAGTTCCTTTTGGCGCCAGAAGGGCTTTGCAGGAAGAAACGCCGCGTTTCTTCCTGCAAAGCCCTTCTGGCGTCAAGCGGAACTCTCGGGTTGCCCGAAGGGCTTTGCAGGAAGAAACGCGGCTGGAGGCGCCAGGACGGTCCTGGCTGTGGGGCGCAGACTCGGTAAAAGCTCTCTTTGGTTCCCTCCTCCTCCCCCTCCTTCCACAGTCTGTGTGACGCTGCCGCCAGGCTGAGAGCTGCCGCTGAAACAAGTTTGGGGAGGTCCTTTGCAGGCAGCCAGTTCTAGCTGCCTGCAAAGGACTTCCCCACGTTTGCTTTGAAAGAAACCTCTGCGCGGGAGTTAGAAACCTCTGCGCGGGGGTTTCTTGCCATGTGCGCGGCCGCGCGGCCGCGCACCTTAGAGGGAACAGTGGACCCGGCGTATAACACGCAGTATCGGCGTATAACACGCAGGCAGGGTTTAAGCTTGCAATTTTAGTTTTAAAACTGCGTGTTATACGCCGATAAATACGGTATATCCATGTTGCTTTCTTGTCAATAATACCAAAGTAATTTGACATTGCTTTTGTATGCATTTTTTCTCCTCACTTTCACAGTTTAATCTACAGTTTGGGGATTTCTGGTGATCTCATACTGACAAAAGTTATTTGCTTAGCTCAAGATTGAATGGATGTTAATTGACTAAGCAGTTAAATATTCCCTATTGAGGAAAGGCTGAATTTGGATGAATTTTAATTTGATAACTGGAGGAGGATGACTGAATACTAATAGATTAAAAACAAACAGTACTCCACAGGACATGTAATTTCTAAAGCCTATTCGCCTACACCTTAATTTGCTTTAAATTAGAATTCTGATTACATTTTAGTCAGGAAAATGGAATTACTAGGTAATTACTAGGTAGCAAACATTGTGGGGAGATCAACTACCTTCCTTTTATTTTGTGAAATTCATAAAAGAATGAATTGGCAGTTTTGGTGAACTCTTTTAATCTCCAGTATATTGTCCTATCTTGGTGATGGATTAAAGACACTTTTCAGGAAAAGCCACTAGTTGCACCTGTCCTTTCAAATATCGAATAGTATTCCTTCCCTAATGGGTGGGTAGGGATCGTATATGAGAAGCCTAGAAAGTTAAGATAATTTATGATGCACCTTATTCATAGAAGTCCAATGGCTAAGCTAAAATCAAACGAACTACATATTATTTTAGCATGCTATCCATAACCCATAGCATTATACTAAGCATAATGAGATTTAATGTAATATTTTATATGAACACATTTGTAATTTGTCATGGATTATAATATAGTACAGGGCCTATCTTCTATCATATTAGGTTTTTGTATTGATGATCTTAATCCAAATGTAGGTGTCCTAAAATAGGTTCAGAAAGAGAATTATGATATGGGAATATTAAGTTTCTATGAAAATTAGGATCTATTTTGCCAATTGATATCCCTCAAAGAAACATAAAAGCATTACTTTCTAGAAGCTGCAAAAAGCCATTCTATTTTGCATACCCAATGCTAAGCCACAATCATGCTTTATATTCACTAATACTTGAGTTCACACTTCATATTCAGTGAAAGCCAAATTGCTTGTAACTTAGCACACTGGAATCTTTACTGTCAAGTTTTAAATTTCCAGTATCATTTCTACAAACACAACTAAGTAAGAATAGAATTACCACTGGTTTATAGCATATTCATCTGAAATTGCTTCCAGCCTTGCTTTTATTATATTTTGTTTTGCCTCACCCATGAGGTGTCATTGGAAAAGAGATGTAAATACCATTGTCTTCTATCTGAAACTCAGTGCTTCCCTTCCATTTTATTTCTTCACCTCAGAAAACACGTTAGACAGATTTAAAAGCTATGAGTCAATGTCATTTTGATTTTAAACGATAAAGAATCCAACTATTGTGATGTATAAAATGTGAGCTACATGAGCTTTTGTTTAGTAAAACAAGCCACGATTTGGCATTGGTGAACCAAGTCAGTATCTGATAAAAGTGGGCACTTTTATCTGGAAACTTCCTTTATCTTACTGCATTAATACTAGAACATGATTTCCATTGGGATTTCCCCCTTGGGAGAGGAGGATACTATCAACTTTCAATAAGAAATTTTCCTCATACTCAACAGTGTTTGATAACTATGGTCCAGTTTACAAACTTATTTTTGAGTGAACATGTTTCGATTCAACTGTAGAAAATTTGAGAGAAAGCAGATTACATGGCCCCTTTTCAGTCAGGATATTGAGCCACACATGGGATGGAGACAACATGGATTGCTCCAGTGGATGGCCTTTATTGGGACCCTGATATGGGAAAGTGTGCCCTTCTTCTTGTCCTACATGACCGATTTGTAGACCACTGTGATATCCCTCTGGAGATTCAGTGCAGTGTTCTGAAGTGGATCCATTCCAATCTCAGTAGGCAATTCTAGTCAGCGGTACTGGGAGAAGAAAGACTGGGGACTCATACAGACCCTCTGTTCTTTAGCATCTAAATGACACCATTTTGAGATGTCATCCCAGAGTTTAGAGTATGATACAACCAATATGCTGATATTCAGCTTTATATTTCTACCCTAGATCTACTAGAGATGTTGCTGAACTTATCCCAGTGCCTGCAAGCTGCTGAGTTTTGGATAGGAGGAAATGTTGAACCCTAGCAAGATGTTTGCTCATTCTGGTTTCTATCACCTATTGAATGGACCGTACTGCCACTCATAGCTAGTGCTCAAAAGACAGGTTTATTTGCTGGATTTATTAGATTTAGAAGATGCCTGATTTCATAATAATTTCAAAATGGCTTTACATCAAAATAAGAATAAAAGGAAAGCAATAAAAACATACTTTCTCTAACAAAAAGCATTAACAACAGGGCTTCACAAACACCTTACCCTAGGAGTCTGGGTGAACAGCCATTTTTTCAAAGACTTCCAAAACATCCTGAGGGTGAGATAGATGCTGTGGCTGGGGAGACTTATGGGTGAGCCATTTTCAGTCCTCTCTTTTGTAGGCTGATTCAGCTATGAAGATTCATGTCCTTGTGACCCATGAAATTAAAGTATTGTAATGTGCTCTTCACAAAGTTGCTTCTGAAGGCCAGTTAGAATCTCTAGTTAGTCCAAAATACAGTAGCTCACTTGTTAATATATACTACTTGCCATGATCAATATTATGCTATACTGTGGGTCCTGCAATGCCTACCAGCGTCCAGGTGCAATTCAAAGTATTAATTATGACTCACAAAAAAGCCTTTGTAGTTTTGTATTTAGCTAATTTCAGGATCACCTATTTAAATTCAGCTAAGATGATCCTCCCAGGAAAAGAGGGTCATAGTATCCTAACATCCATTAGTGAGGAAGCCTAAAGCCAGAAAACAGTGCTTTTCCATCATGGAACTAATGTTATGGAACACTCAGAACAGACACTTCATCTCTACAGCATTCTATTATAAACTCCAAAACATCTTTGTCAGTTGTGACCAAAGAACAAGAGTTTATATTTAAAGCAAACTATAGTTCTTTTAAATCAGCATTAACGATAGTTAGATAGCATTCAGAATTTCAACTATATACGTTTGTTTGTACAATGGCAGTCTAAAACTTACAAAAACTAACTAAAGATCTAATGCTGACTTATGTGATAAGATTAAGTAGCAACCTAAATATGTCACTATTATGTTATGGGAAGTCCTTAATTTTCATTCTTTCTGGATTCTTCCCCCTAGTTAGGCAACTAGCAAGCATATATTGAGAATAATATTTTCAAAATAACTCAGTAACTAAATTAAACTAATTAACTATACATTTAATAAATAAAAAATAAACAAAATTGACTTGAATATTTTTTTAAATCCAGCAGTTATGAAGTAAACTTTGGCTAATTAATAGGTAGATAGGTTTATATAATCCCGTAATAAATACACACACACGCACACACACACACACACACGTAAATTTTAGAGATTCTTCTAAACAGCATATGTAAAAATATTTTCCATTAATGCATATTTAAATGATGAATATACTTATGGCACACTGAAGATAGATACATTTACATAGTATTATGTACAATAAATTGATGTTTTTATACCAAACATTTCAAGTGATATGTCAGAAACTGTAAACTCTAATAAAGGAAACAAAATGTTATTATACAACCAGACACTATTAAGTACAACTGCATTACTGTTTTTAAGGAAAATTCCATTATTTTTCTGGCAGACAGTTTGATTCTTTCAGATAAACTAGGGAAATACCCATTTCTTTGGGAATAGTATAAGACAAAACCTCAATAAATTGGAATTTTGCACTGCAGTCTACTAGGAATTCACTTTGTATTTGTAAAATATTATTAAATATTATTTTGCTTCCTATAACCACTTTAGTATGTTATGTATTATATTACAATATATGCTTGTTTCTCTAAGGTATACCATCATTCTTCTCTCCCCCCCCCCTTTTTTTTAAACTCCCAAGCAATTACCACTCACAGAAACTTTTAGATGAGGCTCTGCATGGATCTGTTTAATAAGTCATAGTAAAATTCTGGTAGTAAGAGCATCAAGTTAGGAAATATTTATGTATAAGATCAAGTCTGAGCAAATTAGTCACAGCAGCTGTTATTTCACTAGACATTTAGCAATGTCAGGAAAGGTGGAGCAAGCCACTAACTTAAGAAAAGACACTTGCCTGAGCTAAGAAAGTCCCTGGGTGGCCACTTCATTTCTAGCCTCTTCAATTATTGATTGATAAGTAAAGAAAAGCTATTTTTTTTACCTCAAAGGAAAGGATTGCAGCTCAGCACTGGAGCACACTCTGGGTTTCTGGTCCAACCTCTATCATCTTAAGGAGATTTTTCTGAGGACTTCTAGAGCTGCTTACTAGCCATTATATATCACTAGCATTCACTCTGTTCAAAACTGATCCCATCTTTAGATCATTTGGGGCAGCAAGAGGAGAGGAAGCAAATGATTTTGTATTTCATATTTATGAATTAGGATGTGCGCCAACTCTAAGCATCAAACCACCAGTATAAGGTCAATGACAACTGTTTACAATAATCAAAATAGTTAATAAATTAACTGACCTGCGATCAAGGACATCACATTCCACCTTTTTCCTCATTCCAACTAAACCTTTCAAAAATCCCATTTTGTATAAGAAAATAAGCCCCAAACAAAGACAGCCTTGCTTCTTCAACCATTGCCAAGACCTGTTTGTCAAGATGACACCTGAAAAACCCGTCAGCAAGCACCTGAGAGGTGTGATTACCAGTGAAAAGTTGAAATCGAGGAAGATAAAGTGAGAGACGCCAGTAATACCTCAACAGGAAGATACTATCAGTTTACTCCCAACGGAGATGAGCAGAGAAGCGAGCTGGTGGTGAAGCAACCTACAAAACCATCACACTGGCACAGATCAATTTGCAACCGGAGCCAAAAACACATAATTGACTTGGCATTTATGAGAAAGGATTTGAGGTTTGTTTGTTTTTAAAGGAGCAATTAATAATATTATGAAAGTTTTACGATGAGAGATTAAAGATACAACCGTGAAATTAATCCGCAATGAATGAGAAAAAGGAGAACGAGTTGTTCCCGGCTTGCTTTAGGCAACCACATCCCGCGGGTTGAAAAACTTGTAAGGCCGGGAAAGGAGGGACAGATGGTACATCTAAAAAGTTTCCATTAAAATAACGGCGGAAAAAACAACAACAACCAAGAGGCCGACAAGTTGGGGAGCCAATCCTGGAGTGTAGCGCTTACCTTAGTTTCCTTAACCACGCCGTTTTTTTTGTGGATCCCGTGTTTTAAGATGTTATTTTTTTTCTGACGACAATGTAGATGTCCATTGGAGAGACCTTTCGGGTGAGCCATTTGCTTTAAACACACACCAGGTTTCTAGTCCCTTAGGAACGCCTCGGTGCTTCAAACTTCAAAAGGCTGAGCAAAAAACAAACCTCAACCAATCCGATTCCTTCAGAAAGATCTGTACAAAGATATCCAACTGGTCCGGAGGGCTGATGGAGGAGGTTTTTTTCTCTTTTTTTTAAATCACTTCATACAATCTCAACCATTTAATAGGCAAACTCTCTCCGTAGTCCCAGGGAGCGAAAACGGCAAAACGCGGATGTACTGAAATCGCCAAGCGTAGAGTCCATGCTGTTGCCGAGCGCACCGAGCTGTGTCTCGAGAGGAATTAGCGAAGCTGCTAAAAAGGAGGGCGGAGAAGAAGGCGGGAACGCTTCGAGGCAGGCAGGCTGCTTGCTAAAGGACTTGAAATGCGCAAAGGTGGCTTTGTTCAGGGCGCTCCGTGCGCCTATAAATATTTTTACACTGAATCTTAAAGGCTTGCTCTACTTGTATGGCGAGGAATCTGCAGGGAGAAGCCTCCCTTTTCACTCTCTCTCAATCAGTACAAAAAGACTGCTTACTTTGAAATTAAACTTTCCTCTCCTTCCCTCCCTTCCCCTTCAGCCCCATTGTCAGGAGAATTCTTAACCGATCTAAAGGTTTTTTTTTTTTTTCTGGAAGAGAGGCGTTGGGGCTGATCATCGCCCACAGTAGCTCCACAAGGAGATAGGCAGCAAATAAAAACAAACAAACAAACGATAAATAAATAAATAAATAAATTTCATTGCTAAACTACAGTAAACCTATCAATTATTTTTCAGGGGAAAAGTCCCCTGGGTGTCTTTGCTCTTAAAGATTAAGAATTTAGGCCGAGTTTAGGTGCACCTGCAAGTCATATAGGATTAGTTGGATTTTGATACAAAGCGAAAATCAGGAAAGCGGAAGGCGAAAAAGTTAAGTGTGTGTGTGGGGTACTGTTGGCTTGGAAATCTAAATTTAGCAACTTTAACGGGTGTTGGGCCTGCTTCTTTCTGCTGGCATGTACTGATGTGTTGAGGACCCTGATCTTGTTCATCTAGCCGCTTTTTCATAAAGCAGGTTGTAGTCCTGGTGCCATAATATTCGTGTTAGTTTAAGCACATTAATGAATTCCAAAGTTTAGTTTCTAAGGAAGGCAGTTTCTCCCTCATTATACGGTGCTGTGGGAAAAGTATGCCTCATGAATAATGCTCAAAGCTCAGGATTGTCAAACCTTGAAATTATACATGCAGGAGTATATAACTATTTGTATTAATATAATTACGACAGTGAAAGAACCAGTTTGGTGTATTTACTATGGTCTAAGTATTAGGCATTGGTTAGGGTCCCTCTGGGAGGAAGCTGGGTGGTTTCTAAATATGATAAACAAAAATAAGGCATCAAGCTAGTAACTAGACACAAAGCTGGCTGGGTGACCTTGGCCCAATCACTTTCCCTCAGCTGTAGGAAAAAGATAATGGCAAGCCACTTAAGAAAACTATCCGAGAAAATTGCAGTGACTTTACCAAGTAGTTGCAAGGTATCAACACCGACTCAAAGGCCCTTATGCATGCACATACTCTTATAATAGTTACAGCTAAATCTTGGATAGAAAACATGACAAGAATTTGACATAGCCGCATAGTCCCATTACAATTGCAGAAGGATCTCTGGCAGATTTTTCCTCTCCATACAAGGGGAGAAGAAATGGACTTTGCATCCAGTAGATCTTAACTCTGTTTTTCTGAGATAATCTAAATTGAGTATATCATTAGGAAGCTATGACATCCCCTTCCCACATAAATCATGATCCAGATGCAGCAGCATAGGCAGTTACAGCCCTGCCAAGATGGTACCTTTGCTTCATGAGCTGTATTGTTTACCAGTGGGCTTTTGGGTGCAATTCAAAGTGCTGGCCATCATCTTATAAAGCCCTTCATGGCATAGGACCTGGCTATTTGATGGACCCTAATAGTTTCTGCCAATCTTTGATGATTAGGCACAGCCAGCATGCTTTGGATATTGCTGAGGGTACCCAGGAAAGAGGTCTTCTGGAATGACATCTCTCAAGGAGATGTATGGCCACGACTCTGACCCTATTTAAATGAGGCCTAAAAAGCTACATATCTCTTCTCCCAAGTTTTGGGCTGGAGCACTTGGTCGACCTCTTGTGGGATGTGTTCACATTCTTTTTCCAGACCATTGTTTTTGTAGGATTTTTGCATTATTTTATTTTTAATAGTTTCATATTGTACACCATCTAGAGTCGTGATGGAGTTGGGCAGCCTATAAAATAAATTACCTAATAATGTGGAGGATTTTAAAAGCAGGAACAGCACATATGGTATGCATTAATGAGATTTATGAAGAAATGTGTGACTCACCTATTCAATCCCCTAGCTGCCTTAGGATTGATTTTAAGTGCAATTAAATACAAAGTATGTTGACATTGCATTAAAGAAATAAGCAACTCCATCTAAATAAATTACAATACTGTATTAATAAAAATAGAAGGTTGAATTTCAAATATGTGGGTGCATGCTTAAAAATCAGAGTAGATGTAACTGGTAGCACTCAAAAGTACCACACTGCATTGTAATTTTCCTTTTTTTAATTTAGAATTTTAGAGAACACAAAATTATTTATAAAACGGTAAAAAGAAAAGCAGTAACATCAAAAAGATCGTCTGCAGATATGGTAAATCTATGCAAATTTGATAGACTGAGTTCAGAAAATATAATCACTACTTATGGTAACTCAGCACTATACACGAAACTTCATATTCACTTCTGAATAAATATGCATAGGAGCAGATTGCCAGTTGTTACACCTACCGAGCAACTAGCGTATTCAATACAAGTAGATGGGGTGAAGAACTGAACTGAAAATCCCAGTATAGTAACCCACTCTTGGTTAGCGATTTGGTTAAAAAAAGAGAAGCATATGGAAAGTTACAGACCAATCAGCCTGATACGGGCATACATATTAATATATTAAATAAATACAAATCACTCTTTCTTCCTTTATTTTGAAGAGTTATTACAAATAACTACAAACAGATCATGAAAAAGCATTGCCTACATAACATGGATGTGTTTTGCTTCTGTTGTTAGGCATATACCAGTATATCATAGAAGTGAGTACACCCCCTCACATTTTGTAAATATTTTAAGCATATCTTTTCATGTGACAACATTGAAGAAATGATGCTTAGGCTATAATGTAAAGTAATGAGTATACAGCTTGTATAACTGTCAATGTGCTGCCCCTCAAAATAATGCAAAGCACATATGAAAAGGTGTACTCACTTCTGTGATGTATGGTAGTTTGCTAAACAAACAGTGCCCTTCAATAAATCTTACGGCTGTACGCTTTTGGTATGAAGTATAAGACTGGACTAGGTACTTAAAATTTATAATTGATTCTGAATATCTGTAGAGAAGGGATATTCATAAAATGTATGACTACTGAGAGGAATAGATAACACCCGGGACAGAATCAAGATTCACAAGAATTATGATAAATAAAAACACTAGAGTAAACCCCTCCCAAATATTTTTGTAGAGTTAGAAATAAAGTCTTGTTCTCTGATACCAAATAAATCAAAGAGACAATTATTTGATGGGAAAGGGCTCACATGGCCCCAATTTATATAAAACAATATTGAGAGTCAATTTTATACATTGGTTAAGGTGCTAGCCTAGAAGCCAGGAGACTGTGAATTCTAATTGCCCTATTGGGCATAAAAAACCAGCTGGGTGACTTTGGGCAATTGCCTTCTCTTGGCTAAATTCAACTCACAAGATTGTTGTGGGGTGTTGTGGGGAAAATTGGAGGAGGAAGAAGTAATTTGATACATTTGCTACCTTGAATTCTTTATGAAAAAAGGCAGAATAAAAAAAATCTAAAACACAACATGTAGATGACACAGGATTGTAAGCATAATATGTGCCAGTAAATGTAAAGCAGTTTTAAACCGCTTGAAAAAAAGTTTGATATGCAAATCATGGGAGCAATACATGCCCCTCTGTTCTAAGCAAGGGTGCTTAGAACTGGCCCGCAGGGCTGCCCTGAAAAGAGCAAAGAACCGGCCTGTGGTGCCTCTGCCAACGAAAATGGAGCTCGGGAGGGCTGCGTGCTGGAGAAGAGGGCGGACTTTGTTTTTGCTGGCACAGGGCTAATAAAACAAACTAAAAACAAAACCGAAGGGAAGAGAGCAAGGAAGGAAAAATAAAGAAAGAGGGAAAGAAAGAAGAAAGGAGAAGGAAGAGGGAAGGCGAAGGAAAGAAGGAAGGAAGGAAGGAAGGAAGGAAGGAAGGAAGGAAGGAAGGAAGGAAGGAAGGAAGGAAGGAAGGAGATTATAATGAGAATGAGGGAGGGTCTGAGGGAAGTCCTGCCTTAGCACTTGGCCACCACAGGTGCCCCCAACACGTGTGATGTCAAGCTGACACCCACCCACCCATACCCAATCCAGTTTGACCCTGAGGTCAAACACAACCCTGATGTGTCCCGCAATGAAATAGAGTTTGACACTCCTGCTGTATGGTGAGGGATCTAGAGACCAGTTTGGTCTACTAGTGGTTAAGGCACCAAGCTAGAAAACAGGAAATTTTGTTTTAATCCCACTTTAGGCATTAAAATAAACTGGATGATTTTGAGCCAGTCATTCTCTCTCAGTTCAACCCATCTCACAAGGTTGTTGTTGCGGAGAAATAAGAAATGGAAGGAGCGTTATATATCTTCACCGCCTTGAGTTATTTATAAAGTCTTATGAAGCAATACTTATAAAGGATAATAATCTAATCTAAAATGTGTATGAGAAGCTATTGACATCATTGCTTATGTCTAGCCTGGAAAATAGTAGGCTTAGGAAGTTATGATAACAAACTTTGAATACTTTGGAGTATTCCTTGATCCCCAGTTGTTATTGGATTTGCTTGTGACAGCTGTGGTAAAGAACATGTTTGCATAAATATACGTATCAACTCTGATTTAAAGAGGCTTACTCATTCTACTTTGGTTTCATTCTCTTTTTTACTATTGCACTGTGCATTACACGGGGTTGTGCTTCAGAAGTGTTTGAAAATTATAATTGGTGCAAAATAAGTTGATTAAGCAGCTAATGGGTATAAGAGAATGTAATACCAGTGTAATCTTTTGTTTACTGGGCATAATATATGGCCCTGGTGATGGCCTTTAAAAGTCATAAATGGCTTAGCATCTGACCATCTGAGGGGTTACTTCTAGGAATCTGCCGAGTCAGATCAGCAGGAAAAACCTTTCTGAAGTCCCCACCTGCCCTCTGTTGCCCCCCAAAAAGTAATCTACAGGACCCAGGCTACTGAATATATTTCTGAAAGCGGACCCATGCCTCCTGTATTTAGGAAAACAATGAACCATGAAACCAGATCATTTACCAGGTATTTAATTGTTAATGGGATTGATCTTGATATAAATACATAGGTAGCTTTCATAATACTCTATTAGAATATAGTATAAGTGAAGTTATGGAAAGTATGAAAAGGGCATAAGAAATACTGAACTAAAGAAATTAAAGCCACAAAAAAAGCAACATGGCTAAATCTAGCATTTTTTCTATAAATTCTGTTCATGTACTGCTTCATGCGTTGCGTTTTATTTTTACATTTTTTTCTTTTTGGAAACCTCATCAATGCCCTGGAAACACAACTTAATATTTCTTCTTGTTTTGCTGTACACATTTCAAAAGTACCTCATTTCTACTGCATTCAATGTATTTTCTTATTTTTTCTGACATAGCTAACTCTCATTTCCATATAACAGTTGCAAGCACGTATTGTATAATATGTAGTCATTTTACTTTCTTTTGACAAACATACTTTTCTTGTCTTCACTGCCTTTCTATAAGTATTTGTACTTCTTAATTCTTCCCCTCGATTTTACAGTTTTAGTACACTTTTGCCAAGGTATAGAAATTCATGTTATGTACTGACAGTATGCAGCTGATTTTGATTTCAAAAAAATCATTTTAATAGTTTTGTTTTATTGTGCTTTACAAATCAAAATTAATAATATTTGTGGTCCTGGTGCAGCTGACCACATGGAATTGAGAGTGGGGGTATTTATACCTTCCCTTGGGTTTTGCACTTGAACTTCCTGTTCTTGTACAAGAACATGTATTGTATTGGCTGTTTTGACCACTTCAGTGGCCAAAACTATGAAGACTTGTTGTAAATACTACAAACATCCATCTTATCTTCAGGTTCTTGCTGAAAAAGTCATTCAATGAGGACTACAGGTGCATATAACAAGACTATGAATAACAAGACTTTGAACCAATGTGAATAGAGGATTAGGCTCCAAAAATTATTGAAAATTTCCCAAAATTATCAGGAAAATCCAGAAATAAGGGTATTGTACCTTGACTACTTCAGATTTTCTGCTGCCCAACTCCATTTTATTCCAAATAAAAATAAGGTAACAAAGGAGATAAATAATGAATAATTTTGAATAATTTGAATACTATGTCTTATTCAAAATAAATAATTAAAAATAAATAAAGCTGGAGCAAACTTTTGTCATCCCTATTTTGGAGCAATGTAGCATTCTCTGTCCAGTCTGGTTTGCAGAAAAAAAAATATGGAAGCCATAGAACATTCATTCTCTCTGTTTATAAAGTTGCTATGATAGCACTTAGTCTGGCTTTCCAGACCTTGATAGTGTTTTTATAGACCTGAAAAGCAACCTTTGGTTGCCTTTCTAACTTGCTGCTGTATTCTGTCAGAAGGTAAAATTCAAATATTTTGTCTGCCAAGGAGTTTTCAGAAAGCCCACGGTGAATGATTTGGAGAGCAGTGCTTCCTTTTTCTTGTCTCCTTCATCCCAATCCACAGCTGCCTGGATCATCTCTTCCAATTCATTGTCTGTGAACTCTTGATAGGATTTAAGGAGATCTCCACTTCACATAGCTAAATGTTGCCTAAGTCTTCCCCATCAGCAGGGCGTTGAAAGGGGATAATCGGATCAACTTTGTCCATTGCTGTTAGAATTGCTTCAGGCTTTTTCTTATGCCTGTTTTGGATGTTGTGCTTTGGTTACATTCAGCTTGACTATCTGTATTATTATCTTTCCGTATAGGACACTTGGGAAAAATTGCTCCTACCCACACATGACCAAATTAAAATATCTGGGTAAATATAAATTTTAGCCAGAAGTGTGTGTTCTATTTGTTTAGTCTATATTGTAATGTTGTTGGCTTAATCCTCACCATAGCATTGTTGCATGGATACAGTGAAATGTGAGCATTTATTTACAATCTGCTCAGGATCATGGAAACAAAGATGTATTAGTAAGTTCAAAGTGGGCAAGAGGAATGCATCGCGGTCTTTTTACCCAGTTTGGCTGTATTTACCAATATATAAAGGTAAAGGTTCCCCTCCCACATATGTGCTAGTCATTCCTGACTCTAGGGGACAGTGCTCATCTCCATTTCAAAGCTGAAGAGCCAGCACCATCCAAAGACATCTTCGTGGTCATGTGGCTGGCATGACTAAACACCGAAGGCACACGGAATGCTGTTACCTTCCCACCAAAGGTGGTTCCTATTTTTCTACTTGCATTTTTACATGCTTTGAATTTCTAGGTTGGCAAAAGCTGGGACAAGTAACTGGAGCTCACTCTGTTACACGGCGCTAGGGATTCAAACTGCTGAACTGCCGACCTTCTGATTGACAAGCTTAGTGTAAAATCTGCCTCTAAATTTTAATTGGGACTACGTGATCTAAATTTTGTTGAAAAACAACCAACTAACTCAGTCAACGTGGCTGGTGATAAAGAATGCTAGAAGCTATAGTCATAGGTTCTTTTAAATTGTTATGGTCTGTACATTTTTCTTAAACTTCAGTTGGACAGTAATGACCTGTTTCTTTCTCCTTAAAGAACCCATTCGGTATTTCTTATGTACTGAAAAGAATGCTACCAGCCACGAAGTGTTCTTTAAAGTAGTAGTAATGTATGTGCATTTGAATTATTTTTTTTTTCTCAGTGGAGATGTGCAGATGAGCAAATTCCACATGAAGCAATTACGAGGGTGTGGAATTTAAAATATTGTTTAACTAAGTGAAACATAATGTAAAGTTGCTTTGATGTTCATGTTTTTTAGAACCCCATGTTGTAAATGATTCTGAAATACATTTTGGCATGTGCTTTTGGCCTATAGAGTCAGATCTGCTGGACCTTATGATTACCTACGAATGAACTTTCTCAAGCCAAATATGAGCAACTTGATATCATCCAGTGTTTTAAATTACAATTCCCAAAATTCCTTTTTTTTTTTTTTAGCCAGGGTGGCTGAATGCCACTTGAAGCTGAAGTCAAAACATCTGGAAGGCTGATTGCTTTCATCTGTTATGAAATTAAAGTTCAAGAAAAATAAGAAACAGCAATATCATTTATACTTATAGAATACCATCCCTGCCTCCTCCTAGTAAGCTTAGCCCCATCTCTGTTAGTTTTTCAGAAGAATCTGAAAATGTGATTCTTCCAGCAATCCTGGGGACCACATAGTGGAGCCTGGACAATGGTTGTATTGTGTGTAGATGGGTGTTCTCCCACAATTATCTTTTTATTTTATCCTTTTTAAATTTATTTTTATAGAGTTTTAATCATTGTGATATTGGTTTAAGTATTGGTTGTGTACCACCAGTTTAGTGAGATGGGCAGCTATGCAACTGTGTCAAATCAATAAATAAAATCACAAAAAATAGCCTTTTGAGGATTACTGTTCTTCCCACCAAGGAATTAATAAACAGGCCATAATAAATCCTAGCAGTTATAAAAATGCAAAGCGCCTAGGTTAAGCAATCAGGGAGCCATTTTAGGCTACAGTGATATAGGAAGATGCTGGAGGGAGACGATCACTTTAGTGACAGTGGCAAAGGTATCAATTCACATTGTTTGGGAGAAAGCAATGATAAACCATTCCTGTATTTTTAACCAAGATAAATAAATGGATAGAAAATATAAAATGATTTGTGATATAGTGCTGGATGAAGGTTAAATGGCACTGAACCAGGAGTGGGTTCTGGCAGGCACTACTGCCGGTTCGTTCATGTTCGTGCCGCACACGCTTAATGCACGCTAGGCGTGCATAGTGCAATAAAAATTGTTCTGCACATGTGCAGAAGTAAAAAACAAGATGACAGCGCCTATGGTGCCACCCGGAAAAATGGTTTGAGGGCGTGGCAGTCCTGGTTCGCTGCTGGTTCCAGCAACCCAGGCCACCAAACCACTACCAGTTTGACTGAACCGGTCCGAACTGATAGGAACCCACCACTGCACTGAACATGCTCCTGAGGAACAACCGAGGATCTTTCAGATCACTAATAGTTTATGATGTGGCTAGATTAAAGCCTTTAGGATTTTTAGGATTTAGGATTTTATTAAACATTTATATGCCGCCCTTTTCCCTGAGGGGACTCAGGGCGGCTTACAACAATGAAGGGAAGGGAGTGCAAGACAAGACTTAAAAAGAAAAAGAAACGTGAATAAAAGAAATTAACCATAAAAACACAACATTCACTCAACATTCGGGCGGGGTGAGAGTAATCCTATCCCCAGGCCTGACGGGATAGCCAGATCTTGAGGGCTGTGCAGAAGGCCTGGACTGTGGTGAGGGTACGGATCTCCACGGGGAGGTTGTTCCATAGTGTCGGAGCTGCAACTGAGAAGGCTCTCCTCCGCGTAGTCGCCAGTCGGCACTGACTGGCGGATGGAATTCGGAGGAGGCCTACTCTGTGCGATCTGATGGGACGCAGGGAGGTAATTGGCAGGAGGCGGTCTCTCAGATAGCCAGATCCACTACCATGGAGCGCTTTATAGGTGGTAAGTAAAACCTTGAAGTGCACCCGACGATCGACAGGTAGCCAGCGCAGCTCACGGAGGATCGGTGTTATATGGGCGAACCGTGGTGCGCCCATGATCACTCGCGCGGCCGCGTTCTGAACTAGCTGAAGTCGTCGGATGCTCTTCAAGGGCAGCCCCATGTAGAGCACATTGCAGTATTCCAGCCTAGAGATCACAAGGGCTCGAGTGACTGTTGTGAGAGCCTCCCGGTTCAGGTAGGGCCGCAACTGGCGCACCAGGCGAACCTGGGCAAATGCCCCCCTGGTCACAGCCGACAAATGGTGGTCAAAACTCAGCTGTGGATCCAGGAGGACTCCCAAGTTGCGGACCCTGTCTGAGGGGTATAAATTTTGTCCCCCCAGCCTGATTGATGGAACGTTAGCCGAATTTTTGGGAGGAAAACACAACAGCCACTCGGTCTTTTCCGGGTTGAGCACCAGTTTGTTAGCTCTCATCCAGTCTTTAACAGCCTCAAGGCCCCGGTTCATCACGTCCACCGCTTCATTGAGTTGGCACGGGGCGGACAGATACAACTGCGTATCGTCCGCATATTGGTGGTACTTAATCCCGTGCCTCCGAATGATCTCGCCCAGCGGTTTCATGTATATGTTAAATAGCAGGGGGGACAGAACCGAACCCTGCGGCACCCCATAGGTTAGGTGCCTCGGGGACGATCTCTCCCTCCCCACCAACACCGACTGCGACCTGTCCGAGAGGTAGGAGGAGAACCACTGTAAAACAGTGCCGCCCACCCCCACCTCCCGCAGTCGTCGCAGAAGGATACCATGGTCGATGGTATCGAAAGCCGCTGAGAGGTCAAGGAGAACCAGGATGGACGCGTGGCCTCCATCTCTGGCTCTCCAGAGATCATCGGTCAATGCGACCAAAGCGGTTTCAGTGCTGTAACCGGGCCTGAAGCCAGACTGGAAGGGGTCAAGATAGTTAGCTTCCTCCAAGGTACGCTGAAGCTGTAAGGCCACCACCTTCTCAACAACCTTCCCCGCAAAGGGGAGGTTGGAGACTGGACGATAGTTATTAAGAACTGCTGGATCCAAAGACGGTTTCTTCAGGAGGGGCCTCACCACCGCCGCCTTAAGCGCGGTGGGGAGGTGTCCCTCCCGAAGAGAGGCGGTAACAACCGCCTGGATCCAGCCTCGTGTCACCTCTCTGCTGTTGGCAGTCAGCCAAGAGGGACACGGGTCCAGTATGCAGGTGGAGGAACTCACAGCTCGCATAGCCTTGTCCACATCCCCGGAGGCAACATCCTGGAACTCAACCCAGAGATGGTCTACCAAGTTATTCCCCTGTGTCTCGGCTGGATCTGCGGGGGTGGAGTCCAGTTCCGCTCGAAACCGAGCAACTTTGTCCGCCAAGAACTGACTATACTCCTCAGCCTTACCCTGCAGGGGGTTCCCCGTCTCCCTCCTATTTAGGAGGGAGCGGGTTATCCTGAACAGGGCGGCCGGGCGAGACTCGGCGGACGCTACCAAGGAGGCAATGTGTGATCTTTTGGCGGTTCTCAATGCCCAAATATACTCCTTGGTGCAAGCTGTCAACAGTGCCCAGTTCGATACGGACCTGTCGGACCTCCACAGGTGCTCTAGGCGTCTCCTCCGGCGCTTTATCTCGCGGAGCTCCTCGGTGAACCAAGGGGGCCTCCGCGAGCCGCTGACCCGGAGGGGCCGTAGTGGCGCAATTCGGTCCAGAGACTCCGATGCCACCGAGTGCCAGGCCGCAGCAATAGTCTCCGCCGAACTGTGGGCGAGAGCATCTGGAATGACCCCAAGCTCCGTCTGGAACCTAACAGGGTCCATCAGTCGCCTGGGGCGGAACCACCTGGTCGGTTCCTCCTCCCCATGGTGGGGGTTTGGCCTCCGGAAGTCTAGCCTCAGTAGGTAGTGGTCTGACCACGACAGGGGAATGATCTCATTTCCCCTCAGACCAAGATCATAACTCCACTGCTCCGAGAGGAATACGAGGTCGAGTGTGTGCCCCGCTGAGTGGGTAGGGCCTCGAATTACCTGGGTCAGGCCCATGGCTGTCATGGAAGCCATGAACTCCTGCGCTCCATCAGAGTGTTCACCGAGCGAAGGCAGATTGAAGTCCCCCAGAACCATTAGTCTAGGGAACTCAATTGCTAGCTCGGCTACTGACTCGAGGAGCGCAGGGAGGGCCGCTGCAACGCAGTTGGGAGGCAGGTATGTTAGCAGCAAACCCGCTTGACCCTTGAGGTCCAACTTCACTAGTAGGGACTCACACCCGGCAAGCTCCGGAGCAGGGATCCTATGAGGAGCTAAAGACTCCCGGACTACAATAGCCACCCCGCCACCCCTTCCCTGGGCTCTCGGCTGATGAAGCACCTGAAACCCGTCTGGGCACAGCTCTACGAGGGGGACTCCTCCCTCCGTGCCCAGCCATGTCTCAGTAATACATGCCAGGTCTGCCCCCTCGTCTACAATCAAGTCCCGGACGAGGGGAGCCTTATGAATAACAGACCTGGCATTTAGCGACAGCAGCCTGAGACCAGGGTCCTGATTGCTCACGCCATCTGACCTTGGAGTGGGACTCATAGGGCCGGAAGGAGGGATCTCTGCGATATAGCGAACCCTCCTTCCCCGGTAATGGCCAGCCCTAAAGTCCCCGCCATATCTGCCTCTCCCTGTTATGACCGCAATGCTCCGACTCTCTCCCGTGGGCATAATTCCCCCAACCACCCCAATGGCCCCCGCTTGCCCCGCCAGGTCCTCCGAATCAAACATACTCAAACACTCACACTAACAGTCCCCACAATATAGTTAAAACACGAAAAGAATACAGCAATAATAATATTAAAAGTGGGTCTTTCATACTAACACATTCAATCCCACGCACCCAACATACCCGCTTAAAATTGCGCAACACAGAATTTAAAAATTATAAGTTCCAGAAGAGCCAGCCTCCCTTCCTCCAGTTCCAGAGAAATCCGAGGCCAAAGTCCAAGATCCGTATTCTGTAAAATAGTTGTAGATGGAGGGGGGGCAAAGCACAGGCCCCAGGTATCAGCCAGCTCCAGCTT
Source organism: Thamnophis elegans (assembly GCF_009769535.1). Classification (NCBI taxonomy): domain Eukaryota; kingdom Metazoa; phylum Chordata; class Lepidosauria; order Squamata; family Natricidae; genus Thamnophis; species Thamnophis elegans. Next base: position 22,678,683 of record NC_045543.1, on the reverse strand, counting down.
TGCAATCTCACACCCTCCAAGTCCAGATAAAGCGTGGAATAATAAACAATACCGGTCCATAGGAGATAAAACGGTAGTATACAGGGGGGTATCTTATCCTCCCCCTCTCCTGAAGTCCTGGAACGGCCAGAGTCTAAATGTCCAAAGTCTACAGATGACTGGAACCAGTTAGAAGGGGGAAGGGGGGGGGTGCCAGCTTAGTGCCCAGTTTTTAAAATGCCAAGTTCCTGTCCCTGAAGCTGCCATCCTCTATCGCTCCTTTCCCCAAACCAAATGCACCATAAGTATATATACCACAAGATGTCAAATATTAAACAGATGGTCGTTGTTCATATTAGGTGTTCCAAAGTAGCAGTGGTAGCAAGTGGTGGAGAAGGGCAGTTGTTCCGGGCCAATGCCGATGGTCGCAGGCCAGGCAGTAAAGCTCGTGTTAGATAAGAACAGATAGGCAGGCAAGCATGGCTCCACAGCAGCAGGGCTCCGCAGCAGCAGGGGGCAGACAGGGAAAGAGATTGTCCAAGACACGAGAGGGGTAAAAGGAGAGGCTCCAACGATGAGAGAGGTAGGCACCAAAATACAGGATAGGGGAGGGGCGGGCGTTCAGGCGAGCTATGATGGTAGTGGCTAAATCGCCACTTAATTCGCTCGCTCAAGCCACGATAATTTCCTCCTCTTTACCGCAATGGTGGTGGTAATAATGAAGGTGGTAATAGCCAATTTCAAATCCCCCAAGCTCACCGTTCCTTTTTTTTCTGGCTGTAGGTGAAAAAGACCAGGGTTCCTCTCCAAGCCCCACGCTGTTTAGATCTAGGAAAAACAGTGGGGGGGAACCCAATCGTGAGAGCGAAAAGCTCAGGCAGCCGTTTTCCGTCCAATTCCCGCTGCCACCATTCCGCTGCTCTAGGGCACCTTCCAAGACCAGGGCTCACCCGATCGGGCAGGCAGGCGACCACCAGGGGCATCTAAGGCACCCAGGTATCCAGGATGTTAAAGGACGCCGATCGTCCGCGTGTCGCTGCCGCCGCCGCCCTTGCTCGATGGATCAGCTGTTAGGATTTGTATTTGCTGCTGTTGCCATAGAGGAAAAGAAAATCCCAACCCCACAAGGACAGAACAGGGAACATCAAAAACATGGGAAAACACAATAAAAAAATGAAATGAAGCAACTATATCCCTAATTTGTTGTTGTTGATGTTGTGTCTGATTCTTCAAGACTGCTGCCTGTATTTATTTGAATGATCATTAGACGGTGTCACATAGAAAACTCTCTTTTCTGCCCTGCATTGGTCATTCAGAATGCTATCACTTTGGTAAGGGATTGCCAATGAAAAGAAACAATGCAAACCTAAAAAAACCATTATGCTACTTTATAATAAAGTAGCTCAACATCTACTTAGATTCTTTCCTAAGCAGGAGTGTAACATCTTCCCCTAAAGAAACTGATGCATTATTAAAAGAGCAATTTGGATGCCCAATGAAATTGTTTGTTTCTGAAGTGGTATAAGTGAAAATGAGTCAACTTGGATTATTTTTTCTCCCCTGGGGTATTTTGTGTGTTAGGATTTTTTAAAAATTAATTAAATCACCTATTTTAGGCTTATATTATGGTTTTTGTATATTTTTCACCTCAGTATGGCAGGAAACCTAAACAAAACTTGGATAATCCTGCAACAAGATTTTTCAAGCCCCAGGGAAGTCAGGAGATTCAGGCAGTTCAATGCGTATAAAGTTTTATTAAAAGCTTAGGTTCTCTACAAGAATCTGACCAACTGATGGTCAAGGAAAGTGCATGGGAGATAGAAAGGCATTCAAGATGGGCTGGACTTAGATCTATTGCAGGTGTGCAGGGACCTGTGACTTATGATGTGTTTAACCCCTCCTTTGGGCTCAGCCTGGTAATTTCCTATAAGGTTACCCCTAATAGCAGATGTGATCTCAGAACCACTGAACCAGAGGTGGGTTCCTACCGGTACGGTACAGTTTGGCCAAATAGGTAGTTACTCTGGCGGACATGTGGCCATACCAGTTCTATCCTCGGCGGTGCCATCTTGGTTTTCTGTTCTGCACATGCGCAGAACAATCTTCATTGAAAAAATGTTATTTTTTTCTTTTTCAATATTGTGCGCATACGCAGACTGTGTAAGTGCAAATGCCCTGCCCACCCGCCCCACCCAGTCACTCCTCACCTCCTGGATGGCTTCCCTGCCTAAGTTGCCACATGGTGCCTACCCTGCACCCCAACTGAGCTGCCTCCTCCTCCTTTTTACAGGTAAGACTCGATAGTCCCCCTCGGAGCTTACTGCCCCCCCCCACTGTCCCCACCAGGCTGGCAATCTTCCCTTTCCCTGCCCCTTCCAGGATCCCCATGAGCCCCACTTTGTCTCGCAGCAGGCTTCAGGCAGGCCTGCTAGGCCCAAAATAGAGTGAGGGAGGGGCAGAGAGGCCCCGTACCCATTTTGGCTTCCAGGAGGCTTCCAGGCAGTCTGCTAGGCCCAAAATAGGGTGAGGGGGTGGGGGGCATGCCCATTTTGGCTCCCAGGAGGCTTCAGGTAGGCCTGCAAGGCCCATTTGGGGATTCCCAGGTGCATGGAGCAGAAATTTCTTCAAACTTGGGAACTTTAAGACTTGTGGACTTCAACTCCCAAATTCAGCTCTGCTGGCTAGAGAATTCTGGGAGTTGAAATCCACAAGTCTTAAAGTTCCCAAGTTTGAAGACCTCTGGCATGGAGCTTGAGTTGAGAGCTTATTGAAAGTGCTGCTAGCTATCTTTGCTCGGGCTAAGCTAATCAATAGTGGAGCTCTAAGAATGCCAGATGATCAATGGGCATGTTCTCAGTTTTAAAATATCTGGCTTTTCTTCCTCCTACCAAAGACCACCTGGGGTTCTTCACAGGAAGGAAAGAAGGAAAGAAAGAAGGACAGGGAGGGAGGGAAGGAAGAAAAAGGGAAGTGAAAGTGAATGATGGATAGATGGAAAAATGAGAGGAAGGAAGGACGAAAAACCTGGCACTAGACACAGCTTCAGAGGATACTTTGAAACAGCACAGCAATCTAGGGCTGGAAGGTACCTCAGAGGTCATCTAGTCTAACACCCTGCTCCAGCAGGAGACCTTATATCATTTTGGTTATTTTAGTGTCTCTAACACGAGAAATTCCCAGAAATCCATATAAGCCAGGGGTCCCCAACATCTGGACCACGGACCACTATCAGGCCACAGCCTGTTCAGAACTGGCCATGGGTAAGCACATGCATGCACTCAAAGCTCCCCTCATGTGAGTGGTGGTTGCTTGCCTTTATGAATGAAATTCCCCTTGCATGAGTGATAGCCATCTTGCATGAGCATGCAAAGTTCCCTTTGTGTGAGTAGCGAGCATGCACGCCTGATGCTCACACAAATGGAGATGCACACACTCACACTAACTCCTCTACTAACTATAGTTTCTTGTCACTTTTTACACCTTTCCAATCAGAATTTTGTCAAGGACGTCTTTGGAAACACCCAATAAGCTAGTTCTCTGCTAAGTTTTTCATTCATTCTTACTATCCTTACCTTTTATCGGGCAATAATAATGGCATTCTTGCAATGCTGGCATGGACGCAATCATTATATATGTTATAGAAGTAGCAGAGCTATTCCATAAGCAAATTTCATCCACACTTCATATTCCTTTATAAAGTTTTTATAAACTTCTCTCCGCACTTTATTGCTTGAAAGATCTCTCAAATAGTCTCATTGCCCTTGAATTGTTATTAACATTAGCTTGTCTTTGGTTGTCAAACTTATTTTTGAATAAGTTTCTCTTCTTAACTCCATCATTAACACCCTTTTTTCTCTCCTGTATTTTGAAATCTGGGATAAAGCTCCAAATTGTCAAGTTCACTTTTCCATCTTCCCTTCTTTCCGCTTTCACCCATATTTGCTCCATTAATAAGTTCATCTATTGTCTTGTCTTTATCTTCTATATTTTCATTCTCTTTTTAATTTTGGGGGCTCTAACCCCATCATCTTTTGCTATGATAAACAATAGTCTATACAACTTCTTCTCAAATCTCCCAAATCCTTCTAAAATATTTTGAATTCCAGCCAGGATGTTTTGAAATTTTAAGGTTTCCTCATTTGGATATTGATCCATTTTTCAAAAAAAAAAAAGAAGTAGAAAAAAAGAAAGAGTCTGATAGCCACTGCCACTCCAGCCTTCCAAATTTCTTGTGTGTGTGTGTGTGTGTGTATACAAGTTCTTTTGTACTCTTCAAAGGAGAAGGGTTCTTATCTTTTTCTTTCCTTTTCCTTCTCTTGCCGAAATATTTTCCAAGAGCACCTGCAAAAAGCAATTCGTGCCCTTGACTCTTTATTAGATTTTGTAAGCAAGTTGCAAACCCTTCAGTTACAAAGTCAGTAAGATCAGGTAGGAATGAACAAAGGACACATTGTTTCAAAGAAAGAACTTCAGACTCTGGCTTCCAAATGGCAGATTCCACTTTTTCATACTTTTCATACTTTTCTCAATTTTATGAAAACAAAAATCTTTAATTATCTTTGGTGGAATTTAATAACAAATAGAAGGGAGAATTTGTTAAAATAAAAAAGAGAATTTTAATTTAAGCCAAAAAATAAGGTGGTAAAAAATAGAAGAAAAAAAAATCAATCCTTTCACTTCAAGCGGAGAAACAGGAAAAGTTACAATCACTTCAATCCACAAAATATCATTACAAGAAAGAACAAAAACATTCCAAGACAGTCCAATAAGAATTAAATTCGCCGCTTTATTCTTTTACTTAGAGGACTAATTTATCTTTTTAAAAAAAGTTTCTTTGGGCAATCTTTCTCAGAGTAAAAACAAAACCTCACCCGATGGACTCACTTTCACTTCCTTCCTTCCGGAGCCATCTCTGACTTCATCAGCCTGGGGGCTGACTGTTTGCTGTTGGCTTGAAGCGCTTCCCTTGAGTCAATCAGGGACTTTGCAGTGTCCCTGAGACCAGCAAGGCTTTGTCTTCCTGATCACCATCTCTCTGGACCATCCAGTGGCAAAAGTGTCGACGGCGATCTCGGACAGTCGAGACCGCACGTTGTGTTGTCGTGACGTTGGCTCCTCCTTCTGCACTTCATATTCCTATAGTTATGGTTGCACCATTCCCATTATCATTTCACAACATAAATATGTTTTTCTCCTTTTTTCCTTCATTAATCCAGCTTAGTGTAAATATGAAGGTGCTAGCCTAGAAATAAGGAGACGTGAGTTCAAATTCCGCTTTACGTATGAAAGCCAGCTGGGTGGCATTGGGTCAGTCACTCTATCTCTCTCAGCCCAGTTCCCCTCACAGTGTTGTTGTTGGGACAAGCAGAAGCTCTTATGTACATTCACTACCTACCTTGAGCAATAAAGATAGGATAAAAATGTAATTATATAACAAATTAATTCACTCTTTCCTCCTCTTAAATTTCAAGTTTCCTTATCCTATGATTGCCACCAGATGAGCTCATAAATATTGATCTTCACTGACCATTAACACTGGTCAATCAAAGCTTTCACAGTATAATTTTAAGGAAAAGTAAAAGCATAGTTGCATTCAACACTATTAACGAAGACTACATTTGCAGTGTAGTCATGATAAATACAAAAAAAAGAGTGGACTGAAGGAAAGGAAAGGGAATAGGAAGGGAAAAGGAAAAGAAAGAAAAGGGAAAAAGGAAAAAAGGGAAAAGGGAAAAGGAAAGAGGAAAGAAAAGAAAGTGGGAAAAGGAAAAAGGAAAACGGGAAGAAAAGGGAAAGGGAAAAGGAAAGGGGAAAGAAAAGAAGGGGGAAAAGAAAAAATGAAAACGGGAAAAAAAGGGGAAAAGGGAAGGAAAAAGAAAATGGGAAAGGAAATGAATGGAAAGGAAAGGAAGGGGAAAGAGAAGGGAAAAGGAAAGGGGAAAAAGGGAAGGAAAATGGAAAAAGGAAAGGAAGGAAAAAGGAAAGGGAAACAGAAAAGAAAGGGAAAAGGAAAGGAAAGGGCATCATGTTTTAAACTGAGGTCAACATTCATATAGAGAGGGATGGTACGGTGACTGGAGAAAAGAAAAGAATTTACTTGACATTCCAGCTGAGTTAGTGAACTTTCCTGCTTTTCCCACAAGGAGGGAAGAGATAGGTATCTTGATGGTAGAGGTGGAACTCTCAGAGCCTGTTCTGTGCAAGGAGTGTCACAATACAGCACTAAGCATGGCAGTGTTGTGAGGGGTGGGGAGAGCAGGGAGGGAATGAAATCTGCCATAGAGAAAAACGGGTTTCACATTTTCCTTAGCCCAGCATAGGAAAGTTAATCCCCCCCCCCCCCGAAAGGCTGTAGCCTTAGATAAACTGGAAACTATCCTAGCCAGACTATTCAGTTACCAACATTATTGCTGTTATTGTTCTATGGCTTGAGGGAAATCTGTTGGGCAACAATGCAGAGCACGCTTTGGCTTGAATGTTTCTTTTGTGTTATCGACTTCCACAATGCTTCTTTATCTAGCTGGCCTGCCTTGGAATTCTCTGAACACAGCCTGAAAGCCATACAAAGGTGTTGTAGGAAGTTATCACCCAGCCCTCTCCCAGAAAAAAATGAAATATCCTAGGAAATATTGAAAAGGCAGAATATTTCTCTGGATGTGAAAAGGAAGAAACATGTTTTAAAAGACAGAATAGCTGCCTGCAGCTTCCTGCCCATCCCCCTTTGTCAATGAGCCATTAAAGCCTGAGCTAGTCCACTTTACATAATAAAGAGTTCTCCCCTTCAGCTCCAGAGTGATGGGATTAAGGCATGATAATATTGGCCCTTTACCCAACTCGCCACATGGCATCTGAGAACTCAACCAAACCTGGATTCAAAATGCAGCCTGGAGAGTTGCCCCTGCATGGCCCCATGGGAGTCTGACAACCAATCAGAATACAAGCTCAAGATCAAAGGCCAGAGAGGGCATTAAACCAGGGACTCAGCTTCTCTTCCTCCCTTTTTCCTTCTCTTCTCCACCAACATTGAAACATGTGATCACCTTTTCTGTTCAGGACTTAAGCCATGTGGTCCTGTCCACCATTAAAACCATCTTTCCAAGCAGCCTCCATGTCTCCAGTGTCTTTTCCCCCACTTGGAACCGAACCCAGAAGGACATTTCTTCCAACAGTGTAATCCATCAGTCTGTGAAGTGGCAGAAAAATATAACTCTACCGCCTGAATGGTCAGATTCTATTCTGACTCAGTAACTAGCCTGGTGAGAATTTTAGTATGTGACAAGTTAAGGAAAGTGAGCAGCAGATTTTCTCTCCATTGCTTCCCTTCTCCTTGAGTGTCACCTGCTGATGGGAAAAGCAACCACCAATAGCTCCTATTATGTTGTGGGTTGACTTGGGCACATATAGACAGCTGCTTGGAATGGCAGGTTTATTCACCTCTTAAAAATACTTGACTGGCAAGCATCAAGTGAGGAAGTGTTCTGGGCCTGTGACCTGCCAATAGGGTTATTTCTGAACACAGGTGTTATATCGGGTGAATGGATGAGACAGACTCAGATCTTTATTAGACAACTATTACAAATCCAGCACTGGCCTGTCTGACAGCTAGCCCCTTTATAGGGAGCTGTCAGATGGCTCAGCCAATCGGCTTTGAGTATTTTACCACTGGAATGGAGGAACTTGGTGGAGCCTATTGCTCCAGTCTCAATATGTAACAACAGGTCTAGCATCCTTTGGGGCTAGAGCCATGTTCAAAAGTAGTCCAATTGACAGATTGGAGACACAGAGGACAAGGCGCTTTTGATCAGAGTCCTCTTCTCTACTTCATATCACTTCTCCTCCTCTTTAGCGATGACCTGTCCTCCATTAAACTAATCAGATGTGAAGGAGAGACCTGGCATAAAACAGGAGAGAATGATTGATTACAAGCCAGTCACATCCTTGATTTGTTCTACAAGGGGACAATGGTGCTGGCTGTTAATGGTCATGGCCAACAGAGTGAGATTGTAGTTTTATAGATTAGACAAAATGGCATCAACATTTCAACCAAAACAATAAAAATAGTAATAATGTGGGGCAGTGAGATCGGTGGCATATGCATTTAATAAATGAAAAGCAAGCAAGCCGAACCAAATCCCTTATCAGAGAAGCAGTGAAAAAGCTGTAATGGTGACATTATGCCTGGCAGGAACTGCGTCTCCTTCTCAGGGATGGTCTTCAAAAATTTCAGCAACAGGTTTTCTGCCCGGTTGCTGGGTGGGCGTGGCCATGGTAGGTGTGGCCTAGTTGACCTCCTGCACCATTGCTGGGGGGGGGGGGACTGTTTTCACCTTCCCAAGGTTTTGGAGGCTTTCCTCGAGCCTCTGGGAGGGCGAAAATTGCCTCTCCTGGGTTCCAGAGGCCAGAACTTTCAGGAGACCCATTTCCCTCTCTTCGTGAGCCTCCGCACAGGCCCTGCACTTACCTCGCATCCAAAACAGACTGTGTGGAGACTCCTGGAGGGGTGGGATGGGAGGGGTTGGGCAGGGCGGGTCCAGCCAGGGGTGGGATTTGGAGGTTCTTTGAACCAGCCATAATGGTTCAAAGGTTCTCCTGAACCAGGCTGAATCCATAGCAGCCACCCTTGCTCTTTCTCCATTTCAACTAACCTTGAGTAAAGCCTCAAAAGTGTTGTTTTTTGAACACTGGTATAGTTTGCAAAGTAGTAGTGTTATAGAAGAGAGTTAAACCTGTAAAAAAAATGGCATAGCACTTTAAAAAAAAAAGTGCAAAACTTGTACATATTGGGAACTTGCTTAAGACTGAATAGAACTTTGGCAAGCACGTGTTACTTGGACATATGCTTCTCCTTTAGGCCAAGCCACATAGTCATAGATGGTTGTGCTCAGTGAGGAGACAGTGTTGTGGCCCGCGCAGCTGGTGGCAGAGTTAGACAGTGAGGAGGTTGGGGAGGAACATGGCCAGTCCTGAGGACTGAGGAAAGCTCAGATGAGGGCTCTGCATCGGAGGTAGAGAGGTAGACAGCAGTGAGGCAGAAGAACAGCTGGAGCCTGTTCCCAGTGTGCGAATGTGAAGAGCTGCCAGAAGACAAGAACAGCTAAGAAAGCAGGGTCAGCTTAAGAGTAAAGCCAAACCTTGGAGGTGATTGGCCCCTCCCATAGGAAACAAAAGAGGAACGAACAGGGAGTGGGCTTTTGCAGGAAACAATTTGTTTATTCGGTGGTGTCAAGAAAGTTCCGTTTGTGATTATAAGAGACTGTGTCAAGTTTTGCTTTGCCCTGTGTTTGGAAACTAGTTTTCTGGCTGCACTCCAAACGGGATAAGGTGTATGTGGATAAACATTCCTCTGAAAGACTGTTTGCTAAAGCCTTGCTGACTGTGAATGAAAGGAATTTACAGTCGTGTAAATAAAAAGGTTTTGTTGGGACCAAGACTTTGATTCTTGCTTTCTAAAGAAGCCTGGGTCAGAACAGACAGGATTGCAGACCCCAAACTGGTTAATAGGATGATGATGATGTCTTCAACCATATAGTTGAGGGAGCATGCTAAATTGTCTCCATAGCAGAAAGAGCAGAAAGTGTCAGAGGAAGATAGAAACACTATTTTGAAACTGGAACAGCTGAAGACAGCTTTAAACTGATTGAAATGTGGGCTGGGAGTAAGACAAAGAAATATCATAAGGATGTCATACAAAAAAATGTTTCATGCCAATCATAAAATCTTTCCCATGTCTTGAAATACTCCGATTCTTCTTTATCCTGTATTTTCATTGTCAACCTATTCATCTCTGCACAATTTAATATCTTTTTTTATTATCTATGATTGGCTAGAGAAAGCAAGCTAGAAAAGAAAGTAGGGAGAGGATAAAGTACCCAGATGATGTACTATTAAATGGAAAAGGTGGGGAAGAAGGGGAAGACAGAAAAAAATATATTAAATATATAAGTATATATTCAAGAGTGAGATATAAAGGGGGGAAACATAACTAGGGTAGACTAGCGAAGGTAGAGAATTAAAAATGATACTAAATTATATTTGGGTTGCCAGAAATACCATTCCAAGGAAACATAAACTGAGTTTTGAAATATACACCAACAATAATAGAAAAAGAAAGAGCGAGAGGAGGAGAGAAAGAAAGGAAAACAGGGGAAAGAAGAAAAAGATAAGGAGAAGAGAATGGAAGGGAGAGAAAGAGAAGGAGAGAAGGTAGGAAGGGGAAGAGGAAGAGTAGGAGTAGGAGAAAGGTAAGAAAAGAAAGGGGAAGGAGAGGAGGAAGAAAGTAGAGAAGGGAGGGAGGGAGAAAAGAAAGGGAAAACGAGGTGTTACAAAAGAAGGAAGGGATGGTAAATAAAGCAACCCAAAATGTACATTATAACATTAAATGAAATAATAAATGTATAAGAATGATAAATGTAAAGAAGAATAACAATTATGTGAATGTATACTTAAAATGGTATGTAAGAGAATAAAAAAAAATAAAAAACTCTTGGAAAAAATGTTTCATGCCATAGTTAAAGGAATATGAGGCTGCCATTAGTAGTGTTTCCAATGAATTTCCATAGTAATTTACACCATTTTTAAGAGATAACCAGAACTTTGACATAACCATTTTCCCCTAGAGATTTTGCTCTGTATTCTTTTAGTGTACAACATGAATTTATCCTATATGAACATTGGTTTCTTGTGTTCTAGTGAGCTACTTGGAGATGTTCTATATTCCAAGTTTTCAGTTTATTTTAAAATATTATTTGTTATAGTTTACTCATTCTCAAAGTGCCATGATAGTGAACATTCTGAAAAAAACCTCTTACTTAAAAATATCTATGAAAATAATGTATTTGCTACTTAATTTTGTAGATGTTGTAGCTGTAACAGAATAAGCAAAATAAAAACACTCCTCAGCACAAAATCATATTATTTAATTTTCAGAATTTCAGATCTTCTCTAAATATATTCTATTTATTTTATTCTATAACTATGTAAGGATTTCCAAAGATTATATGATCTGCATGTTCCCCTATTACTCTTTAGTAAAGTCACATATCAACGCATAACTGTTTCTCCTTGTATGCTCAGATAGCTTGTTGAACATCTGACTTATTTCTCGGTTAACTACACCTAGAACTTTTATGAAACATGCATCATAATTCCCTGCTTGCTACTTAATTTGAATGATTTATTATTGTGTTCAAATAGTTTATTGTCAGATAAGTACATGCAAGATTATAGATCTCGAGCATAGCAGCGCCTACATTTACTGCTATTTTCACTATATATTTAAATGTAATTACCTATGTGAGATGGAGATGGATATTACAGATATTCTAAAGGTTAACTCTTTGGAGTAGTTGCTGAGGATTTGATTCATCCCTTAGGTTTCTTCCCCTAAGGTGAGAATAGCTCTATTGCAGAAATCTGGATAACTACTATGGGATTCTAAAGAGATAAAACGACATTATGTAACTCTTGGCTTCCATCCAGTGGTCATAAATGTAAAAACAACATATGTTGTCATTATGTACATTGTACACTCATGACACCAAGAAACTCACATACATGTGTCTGCAGGCCATATCTTGATGCCAGTCATGCAGAGCCATATTACTTCAGTTTTTTAATCCAGCTCTAGTTACACCACTGTCTGCAGATACTTTTTACCAGTGAACAATTATCTCAAAAGTTGACGTAGTTGAGAACTGTGAATCCTGGGTCTGATAGCCTTAGTGAATACAATGGTTTTTAAGTCTTAATTAAAACATTATATTGACTTCTATACATCTATTAGCCCCCACCCACACCCCACTCATACTTGTCCTACTTTGCTTCTCCATTGTGGGGCTGCTGTGGTGAAGTGTTCTTGCAAATGATGAGCAAAGAACACCAGGAGTGTGTGCAAAAATATATATATTCCCCGCAAGGACACCCAAATATAGGTGGAGTTCGGGGCTGGGTTCCGGCTGCTGCTACTGCCGGTTTGCTCAGGGATGAGCTATGTGCACGTTCTTGATGCGTGCATGCACAGTACTTAAAAATGCTTCTGCGCATGCACAGAAGCAAAAAAACAAGATGGCGGAGCCTATGGCGCCACCAATAGAACTGGTTTGGGGGCGTGGCAGGCCAAGTTACTACCTACTCTGGTGGAGTTCATCTCAGATAAAACAGTAGGGTTCTATATTGGCGAACAACGATACAGGAAGATGTTGCAGATAGATGATCAAAGGCTTCAATTTATACTTCATGAGAGAATGTAATCATAAGATAAGGTAAGACAGGGTAGGGTAGGATAGGATAGGGTAAGGTAGGGTACAGAAGGGAAGGGAACAGTAGGGTGGGATGGGATTGGATAAAACAGCAAGGATCTACAGTATATTGGTAAACAATGATATAGGACAATGTTGGCGAACCTTTTTGGCACTGAATGCGGACTGGGAATGTTATCTTCCAGTTTCCAGCATGCGCACCAGCCACCTGGTGTTCTGCTTTCTGGTGCACAGGCATGTGTGAAGACAAGCTGGCCAGTGCACATGCATGCACCAGAAACCAGAAGATCATCCTCCTGGCACGCACACTCCCTTGTGCGTGAAGATGGCCAGCATGCCAGAACCCGGAAGAGCAATGGGTGACTGCTTGTGTGCCCGGAGAGATGGTCACTTCTGGCACGCATGCCATTGGTTCACCATCACGGATACAGGAAGATACTGGAGGTAGATGATAAAAAGTTAGCTGTGACCCCTACAGCAGACCTTCCCCTCTCTCCCATGTGCTCTATGCAGGGATCGCGTGGACTATATAGAAATCCAATATTTATTTATTTATTTGGGTACTGCCTCCTGCGTAACTCAAGGTGGTAAACATATCCAATGCTCCTTCCTCCTCCTATTATTAACAACCCTGTGAGGTGGGTTGGGCTGAGAGAGAGAGTGACTGGTTCAAAGTCACTGGTTTTCAATGCAAAAGCGAAATTTGGACTCACACTCTCCTGCTTTCTAGCCTCCTGCCTTAACCACTAAACCAGACTGACTTTCAGATTGACCGAGTTGAATTATATTATTGTTAAAGGAAAGTGGAGGAACTCAATGGTAGTAGCAAAGACATGGCCAAGTGTTGACTATGAAACAAATCACAAACCTCTCATGTTCCAGGATAAATTAAAGAAGAAAGTCAGTCAACTGAGATTTTCAAAAAGAACATCAGGAATCATTTTGATGTCCTGAGCCTCATTATTTCTTTTATTGATTACATTTATGTTTCCAAATTGGTATTTAGGATAATATCGATTTCTACATATTGTTGCTTTGGTCACTGAGGATAAATGAATGAGCTAATAATGGCTTTTACCCTGGGCATTGCTTTTGGCATTGACAATGGATGAATGAGCTAATGGCCTTTATTTATACTGACATCATTATCTTGCTTAAGACATGATGAGCGTAACATATCTACCAAAAGTCTACCAAATGCCATCTAACCCTTCTACTTCCTATCTATGAACAACCCCACCCCCATGCAAAAAAGGATAGTCTCTTTCTACTCTGCCAGTTTACGAGTTTTAAATGTTGTCAAATATTGTTTGAGTGTAGCTGCAATAGTATCCAATTTGCACATTTTGCTCCCCTGCTTCTGTTTTACACTACCCAAAAGAAGAAAGACATTATTTTTTTAAAAGCCTTTTTATTTTCTTCTCCTGTTTATTGTACTCATGCTTACTTCAAGCATCCAAGTAAGAAGTTTTTTTTTTTTACTTTCAAAATCATTTAATCAGAAGAGCGTTATTGCAAAAATGGCTCAAAATCAAAAAAATCCACTATGTGAAAATCCCAAATTGGCTATCACCGACAGAAAGGAGGACTCACCCAAATTTTACAGATTTGAACAAAATCCTAAAATACAGAGACTTAATTGATAGACAGAGAAATTTAAAAACAATTGAAGAATTGGCAGATCAGAACATGAAAGTTGATTGGCTAACTTACTTCCAAATCAAAACTAAATACAATAAAGATACTAAATTACATGACATTGAAACAGAATCACACAAATTGGATAAAATTATTCTTTTTTTTAATTAAAAGTTTTAAAAAAGTTTTACAAATATATACCTCCCCCCCCGAGCCCTCCCCCACAACCTCCTCCCCCAACCTCCCAGAGCAAATACAGGGTATAAACATTTAACAACCATATTCTAAGATAAACTAACAGACTTTAGCATCATCCTTCACTTGTGCTTTAACTCCCCTTTTATAATGCTAACTTTAAACAAGTTATATCATTCCTTGCTCATTCAGTCAAGCTGTCTGGAGTTTCTTAGTCCCATATTTATTTTGAATATAATCAATCCATCTTCTCCATTCCAGCTTATATTTCTCATCTGAATGATCCTTGAGATATATGTAAGAAGTTTTTGAAATAAAAGAAGAATCAGGTTTTTTAAAATTTAGGGGCATATAGCTGATCAATGGTCCAGTTCCTTCAAATGCACATTCTGTCGCCACTGAATTGCTTTTAATGGAATAGATAATGAGATAAATCATGTCCATCAAGATGTATATATGCATGCATTTTGTACTGAAATCGACATAATTACCAGAATACGTTTGTAGACAGAATCTGTTCCCCAAGCCCAATTTCTCTTTCCACACTTTCTATCTCTATTGTCTGCAATGGGCAGAAGGAATTACATTGAGTAAGAACTGCTATTTTATTTATTTTATTTATTTTATTTATTTTATTATTTATTTTATTTATTTTATTTATTTTATTATTTATTTTATTTATTTTATTTATTTTATTATTTATTTTATTTATTTTATTTATTTTATTTATTTTATTTATTTTATTTATTTTATTTATTTTATTTATTTTATTTATTTTATTTATTTTATTTATTTTATTTATTATTTTATTTATTTTATTTTGTCAAGCATGCATAAGATAACAGATATAAGTATAAACATTATTATGAATACAGGAAATGGATATGAATAAGTGGGTACCGTAGAACAGGGACGGTAAGCACGTTGGTGCGCTTAAGCACGTCCCCTTACAGACCTCTAAGGAATGGAGTGAGGTTGACAGTAGGCAATCTAAGGTTAAAGTTGTGGGGGTTTGGGGATGAAATCACAGAGTCAGGTAGTGCATTCCAGGCGTTGACCGCTCTGATGCTGAAGTTGTATTTTCTGCAATGGAGTTTGGAGCAGTTTATCTTAAGTTTGTATCTATTGTGTGCTTGTGCATTGTGTGGTTGAAACTGAAGTAGTCATTGACAGGTAGCACATTGTAGCAGATAATTTTGTGTACTACGTTCAGGTGAGACCGAAGGCGGCATAGTTCTACGTTGTCTAAGCCCAAACTGTCAATCCTAGTGGTATAAGGTATTCTGTTGTGAGAAGAGGAGTGGAGGAATCTTCTCGTGAAATATCTCTGGATTCACTCAATTGTATTAATGTCTGATATGCAGTGCAGGTTCCAGACAGATAAGCTGTATTCGAGAATAGGTCTAGCAAAGATTTTATATTCCCTAGTTTGCAATACAATATTACCGGAGAAGAAGCTTCGCAAGATTAGGTTAACAATTCTTAATGCCTAGCTTAACTATTAAACCAATAGTAAAAGGTAAAAGATAAGTCTGGAGTACAACTGAAAAAATGTCTCAGACAAGATCTTCCCTATTTCTCATGAAGAAAAATAGAGGAAAGGAGGAAGCATACATAGGCTTGCAAGATTCTGTTACTATAACTTTGCAATAAAAATACTATTGCCTTGTGTGGTTTTGGTTTCCTAGTCTCGCCTACTTCATAAATCTGAAACGGTCCTTCTCTTTCATCCACCGTTTTTCCTCCCTCCTCCTTTAACAGGCAGGAACATGCCTTATTAATCTGCTTTTTCCTGCCATGTTCTCATGATGTTGCTTGGGAAGCTATATTAACATCTGATTATTACCAGGATGGAGATAGATATCTTCACTGTTGTTCTGGGCCACTGATGAAAGTATCATCCATCTTCTATGATGAATAGATGCTATCCCTCATGATTATTTTGCTTTGGCTGCAGGAGATTGCCGAGGTTGGCATCATCTCTCCTAATGCAGTCATGTCTTTTTGCTCAAGACCTGAATGGTTGTCAGGACTTATGCAAGCTTCTCTGGAATATGAGCTTAGTGAACTTTTGAAGGACGCTAGCACTATGCTGTACCAAATATGTCTAAACTGGAAAAGAGAACTGGGTCTTGGCACTTTCTGCTTCTTCTGAGGCTGTATATACACATTTTCATTGCCCCAGCCAGGACTTGTACAGGAAGAGTACAGGGGTGGTATTCACTTACCTTCCCTACCTTAAGGCAGTGTTTTTCAACCTTTTTTGTGCAAAGGCACACTTTTTTCATGAAAAAAAATCACGAGGCACACCACCATTAGAAAATGTTAAAAAAAATTAACTCTGTGCCTATATTGACTATATATAAAGTAATTCTCCCACGGCACACCTTACACTATGTCACGGCACACTAGTGTGCCGCGGCACAGTGGTTGAAAAACACTGCCTTAAGGTGACCAGACGTCCCGCATCTGGTGGGACAGGCATGCCTTTCAATAATTTTCCCCACGTCTCATCGCATATTGAAAAAGTACCGATTTTCCAAAAGAAAGAAAATCAATTTTAAAAAGGACGCTGTTAAAAAAAAAATTCTCTAAAGTGTTGTTCCTGATGTGGCCTTTAGAGGGCAGTGTTTTCCTCCCTCCCCTTTTGTGCGTGCATGCGCCGACGCGTGCCGTTTTTTGCAGGGAGAGCGATGGTAAGGAGGAGGCTAGGTCCTGGGCCAAGCAGCTCAGCCGTCGGAAGTTCCCCCCCCCCCGCTTCTTTTGGGCGCCGCTCTTCTGCAGCCATGCCGTGCAAGCCGCTGTCAATCTGCTCTGGGTGAGCTGAGGGGAGGCAGGCGGAGATCCTGTTGGGAGTGGCTGGTGATGGGGGTGGCTTTTGAAAGGGTTGGGAGGCGTGGGGGAAGGCAATTGGGGGAAGGCTGCTTTGCAACTGCCAGCGAAGTCCCATCCCCCCTCCTGCTCTTGCCTTTCCTTCTGCTTGCTCCATCCCAGCGGAGGCTGAGCCCGCCTCTTATTTGGACCTCCTGCATCCCCCCCAAATGGAGCACCCCAATTCAAGCAACAAGGGGCGCCAAGCAGGGCAGGGTTGCAAACACCCCCCTCCCCCCAAGGCTGTAGGCAAAAGCTGCTCTCCAGCGTCCCTCCCTGCCCTGCCTTCCCAGACCCAGAGCCATCTCTGTGGAGGTCCTTTTTGGCTTTAATGTGAATCCTTGAGGGGGGAACAGGGCGCGCCCAGGCACCTCTGCCCCTGAATCAGGAACGCTGGAGAAGCGGGCGCAGATCGCTGGCTTTTTAAATCAACTTTTTGGAAGGAGGATGGGAGGACGGATGGGGTGAGTACTAAAGGCATCCCGGCTGAAATCACTTAAAAAAAAAGCCATTTAAAAAAAAATCCCACTTTTAAGGCGGTGAGCAGATCTAATGCTCCTTCCAACTCCCCACAACAGAGAAAGGGGGAGGGAGAAAGTTAGGGAAGGAAGGAAAGAAGGAAGGAAAGGAGGAAGAAAGGAAGGAAGGAAAGGAGGAAGGAAGGAAGGAAAGAAGGGAAAAAAAGAGTGACTGGCCTCATTTCATCCAAGCAGGTTTTCATGCCCAAAATGGGACTAGAAACTCCTGATTTCTTGTCTGGTGCCTGAACCACTAATGAAAAGAAGGATTAGGAGAGACATGATAGCAGTGTTTCAATATCTCAGGGGTTGCCACAAAGAAGAGGGAGTCAAACTATTCTTCAAGGTACGTGAGGGTAGAACAAGAAGCAATGGGTGGAAACTAATCAAGGAGAGAAGTTGCGAATGTTCCAACACTGGAAGTTTTTTAAAAGATGTTGGATAACCATTTTTCTGAAATGGTGTAGGGTTTCCTTCCTAAGCAGGGGGTTGGACTAGAAGATCTCCAAGGTGCCTTCCAACTCTGTTATTCTATTCTAACATATACTGTTTTAAAGAAGCACAGAGGGAACAATCCTCCAGGCTTTAGTGACCATCACTAAGTGTTGTAGCTTATGATTCTTGATGAATGTATTCTATTTTATTTTTCTTTATGTACACTGAGAGCATATTCACCAAAGACAAATTCCTTGTGTGTTTAGGAATTTAGCTTCTCTCTCTTGAAAATGTAAGCTACCATAAGGCATTATAATGCAAGCTAGCCTTAGCTTTCAAACAGTTCATTTAGTGACCAAAGTTGCAATGGCATTGAAAAAAGGGACTGATGACCATTTTTCACACTTAGCGACCGTTGCAGCATCCTCATGGTCATGTGATCAAAATTTTGATGTTTGGCAACAGTTACAATTTATATTTGTAAATTGTAGTTATGTTGAAATAAAAAATATTACAATACTATTTTTGCGTTGTATGAAAATTTTTGTTGCTCCGTATAAATTTTTTAATCAAGGACACCCCCCCCCCCCCAGTCAAAGGTGTCCCTCTTTACCAATCTGGTCACCTTAAGTTTGTAGCCAGAGTGGTTTGTTGACATTGCTCTCAAAGGAAAGATTTATTACATGAAGGAGTTATTGGTAGCCACAAATGTGTGTTCTTTTGATCCTGAAATTAAAATATGATTTAAAGGTAACCACTTCTCATTTTTAATTTGAATTGGAGGAAAAAAGATTCCTCTGTTTTTCAACCAGCCAGAAGCATTACTGAGGAGAAATAAGAGAGTGTTCCTTTCAAATGTGAACTGCCTGGATGGCCCTTTCTTCCCTAACCCTCAACCCTCCAAGAATGTATTTGTAAATAAACCTAGATTACAGTTCTAGTGAGGATAGACCCTCTAGAGAGGGTGTTCTTGCCTGGAATTTTCCAGTGCCTGAGGAGGTGGTTACATAATGATTATCATCATTATTCCGTTGCTTTGCACAGACACTGAGAGCTTCAGCATCAGAGACAATTTCTTTGTATGCCTAATCACACCTGGCTAAATAAAGTATTCAATTCAATTCAATTCAATGTTCCATTTTTATAATATCAGTAACTATAAAGACTGGGAGATAAGTAAGCAAGTGTCCAAGAACACTAGGTTTTAAAAGTGTTATTGCATTTTGTTCTAATGCAAACTTGAATACCCTCTCTCCTAAAAGCAGCCCTATCAACTAGATGCAAAGCCTCCAGCTCCTGCAATTTGCTGGCTACTTTTTGAATAGTTCCGTTTGGAATAATTTGGCTGTGTTCAAAATTAAAAGGCAAAGGCTCCTTGAGATTAAACTCTAGTGACTACATCTACACAACTACAGTATGCAGTTTTCTTGGCAGTAGTATTGAAGAAATTGCCATTAACTAGAGGTCGTGCTTAACAGAATAACAGAGTTGGAAGGAACCTTGGAGGTCTTCTAGTCCAACATCCTGCACAAGCAGGAGAGATCCTATACCATTTCAGACAAGTGGCTGTCCAATCTCTTTTTTAAAACCTCCAATGATGGAACTCCCACAACTACTGAAAGCAAGCCATTCCACTGGTTAATTGTTCTCACTGTTAGGAAATTTCTCCTTAGTTATAGGTTGCTTCTCTCCTTGATTAGTTTCAGTCCATTGCTTCTTGTCCTGCCTACAGGTGCTTTGGAAAATAGGTTGACCTCCTCTTCTTTGCAGCAGCCCTCAAATATTGGAACATTGTTATCATGTCACCAATTGCCCTTCTTTTCATTACACTAGACATACCCAGTTCCTACAACCATTCTTCATATAACAACTATGTGTAGTTGTTAAGATTCACTTAACTAGAAAGGTCGTAAATGGGGCATAACTCACTTAACAACTATCTTGCTTAGCAACAGAAATTTTAGTTTGTGTTTTGTTTTTCAATTGTGGTTGAAAGTTGAGGACCCACTTGTATTCCCAGGATTTGTTTTCTAATTTTCTCATCTCACTTATTGCTCTGAAATTTTCTTGGGGTTACTGGACCAAATAGAACCAGGCCTAATCTTTCTTAGCTTCTGATCTCAGGCAAGCTCAATAGCAATAGCAATAGCAGTTAGACTTATATACCACTTCATAGGGCTTTCAGCCCTCTCTAAGCGGTTTACAGAGTCAGCCTATTGCCCCCAACAATCCGGGTCCTCATTTTACCCACCTCGGAAGGATGGAAGGCTGAGTCAACCCTGAGCCGGTGAGATTTGAACAGCCGAACTGCAGAATTGCAGTCATCTGAAGTAGCCTGCAGTGCTACATTTAACCACTGCACCACCTTGGCCACCTTGGCCAACCACTGCGCCACCTCAATGTGAGTTGGCAGTGCTGGGATTATTATCAACCTAATCCTTATAAAAATAATATTTATTAAATAAATATGCTTTTAAAAACATCACCTGATGAATTTATCTTAACCCACACAATGGCAACACAACATGTTACAATACAATCTATTAGCATTTCCCCAAATTGATCAGAGTATCACTTGTCTTCCTATGACAATTAAGGATTGACATTACAACTTGCTCTTCTAATGAGTTCCTTTAATGGGGAAAGAAACAGTGTTGCTTTAATTTCTATGGACATTCACACTACATACTACAATTGATGGATTTCATTTCAACTAGAGGTCCACCAGGACAGAAGGATAAAGTGAATGTGAAGGCTTTGACTCAATCTATAAAATCAGACTTTGGTAAACAGTTATTTTCCCTTGCATAGATGTTATCTCTGTACTTACAGCTTCTTAAAACTCAAACGTGAAACTATGAAAATTCTTAACTGAAAATATTCCCAGAAGGTCTCAGGTAAAAAAAAAAATTCTCATTCATTTGACTCAGTGTCATTCCCTGGGGGGGAAAAAAAGATTAAGGCTAGCTATGTGTTCAGCATGGAACTAGCCATCAAATAATACTCATGCTTCCATGCTAGCTCTTAAACAAGAGTACAGACTAATTGTCAAGTGAAACATTTGTCCTCTTTTTAGTTAAATTTAAAATTAGCAGCCGAAAATCCAAACCCAACCTTTTTCTGGCATTCAGTTTCATTGTGGGAACATAGATCCTCATTAGACACCTCTATATCAGTGGTGGGTTTCAAAAATTTTCATTACTGGTTCAGTGGGCATGGTTAAGTGGGGGCATGTGACCGAGTGGGTGTCAACTTGATGTCACTCACACCCATGCCCACTCAGTCACATGACCCCCCCAAGCCACGCCCACAGGAAAAGGTAGAACATTTTTTGAAGGTTTTTTTCACTGTGCAAGGTTTTTCCTTCACACAACGGCTATGAGATGCTTGCAGTGGGGTGCAATTTGGGAGTGGCGGGTGGGGCAGGAAATAGGGTGTGGCAAGGTGCAAGATGCTCATCTTACTTGAGACTGGCAGCTCTGGATTTTGCGGCTTTTTCGGGGTTTTCTTAAAAAAAAACCACCTCTCCAGATGAGCTTGAAAACCTCCGAGGTTGCTTTGGGAGGGGGCAGTTGGGCAGCATCCTCCCCTCCCCAGGTGCCTGCAGCCTCAGAGCCTGCAGCCTTGGAGCAACTCTTGGGCCTTGCACTGTAAAGCAAAACTTCTCCCGAGCGTACGGCAATTATCAACTTCTCGCACTTGCGAGAAGTTTTTCTTTTATTGTGCAAGGGCCAGGACAGCTCCAAGGCTGCAGGCGCCCAGGGAGGGGGGGAAATGCTGCTCAACTGCCCACTCCTGAAGCAACCTGGGAAGTTTTCAAGCTCATCTGGAGAGGCTTTTTTTAAAAAAAAGAAAACCCCGAAAAAGCCGCAAGATTCGGAGCTGCCAGTCTCCAGTAAGTTGTGCATCTCATGGCCCGCCCCACCCCGATCCATCTCCAGCCCCACCTGCCACCCCAAATTGTGCTCCACTGCGATCATCTCTCAGCTGTTGTATGCAAGGGAAAATCTTGCACAGTAAAGAAAAACTTCTCATGAGTGCGAGAAGTTGTTACTTGCCTTGCATTGCATCTCTTTACTCTGCAAGATGGAGCGAGTGAGCAAAGAGGTGGAGGATCTGCGGGTGTTGAACCAGCTGATCAGGATGCGTCACGCCATCAGGAGGTGGTAGTGAAGCCGGGGAAGTCCCTGACACGCCCGGAGAAGCCTCCGGGATGCACCCCACCACACCCTGCTCTCAGGAGGTGGGGGTAAAGCTGGGGAAGCCCCCAAAATGCCCTGGGAAGCCTCTGGGATGCACCACTGCATGCTGTCAGGAGGTGGGAGTGAAGCTGGGGAAGCTGATCCTGCTGCCCTGAGCCAGGCGATAGAAGACAGCAGGGTGCAGCTGGGAGCCTGCTAACCTTGCCCTCCCTGAGCACCAGGCTCCGCCATTGCCCTTGCCCCTGCCCTGCTTGCCCCTGGCTGGCTCCCGAGCTAGGAAACAGTGGCCAATTCCCCCTGCCCCCCCCGGATCGCCAACATGAGCGTGGCTCTCCATGAACTGTAACAGTGGCGGCTTCATCCCAGCGGGGAGGGGGCCGCTTGGCTTGCCCAGCTTCTTAGCCATGTGGCTGCAAATCTTGCCAGACTGCTGCCATCCCTGCCGCAGCTGCAACAGCAGTGACTTTGGGAGATGCTGGCTGGTGGGGAGGGGGGGTAGACTAGCACAAATGCTTACCTGTGTGTAGGCAGGAGGAGGCAGTTCTGTGGATGCACATAGTGAAGGTGAAACAGGGCAACCATCCAAGCCGGTTCGGGGGCATGAAGCACCCCTGTACTGTTCGATGAACCGTCCCTATCGGTTCAGCAACCCAGGGCCAATTTCCACTACCAATTTGCCCGAACCAGTGCGGACTGATAGCAACCCACCTCTGCTCTGTACCTGCCTCCATAGGGGAGGAATATTCATCATTTATTTACTTATTAAATTTAAATTAGCAATGAATTATTATTCATTTATTGATTAGACTTTTATCCCATCTTTGTTATTTTTATAAATAACTCAAGGGAGCAGATATAACTAATACTTCTTCCTCCTCATGTTTTCCCCACAACAACACACTACTCCAAATTGTAGTGATTCCACAGGCAGTGGTGGGATTCAGCCGGTTCGCAATGGTTTAGGAGAACTGGTTGTTAAATTACAGCACACACACCACCCCGCTATTAAAATGGATCCTGAGTGCTGCGCTGTGCTGCAGTGCAGAAATGGGCAATGGGGCAACGGAGCAATAGAGTGGCCTTTCCTTCTTTGTTCTCCCTTCTCTTCCTCCTTCCTTTGTGCAGGCCACTCCATTTCCTGTTACTCCATTGCAGTGCAGTGCCCAGGATCCACTTTCATAGTTAGGCGTGGTGGGTAATTGAACAACTAGTTCACCCAGGGTCAGGTTGGCTATTTCAGGAGACTCATCCCGCATATGTGGCGGAGCTAGAGAATGGGGATGGGCCATACCTTCCATGACAGCGAATCTGACCCTGGGAGTAAGGATAATGAGTTCTAATTCTCTTATAGTAAGCATTTCAAATTTATTTTCAAATCATAATGTCATTTTCTAATCCAAATAACAATAATAAAGTTTAATTCATCAAATCCAATTTTAACTAAGGACTAGCTGTCCACTCTGCATCTCATTTATTTTCGCCATGTCAGGGGAATTCATTGGAGAAAGTAATTATGTTGAGAAGAGTTAGTGGTAAAAGGAAGCCAGGCCTCCAAAGGATACAATGGGTGAGCATTATCAAATCTAACACCAGCAAGAGCATAGAAAAACTTAAAGAAGCAGTGCAAGAGTGGAGAGACCTGGCCCATAGAATCACCAAGAGTTGGAGCTGGATGAATGAATAACATCATCATCATTTCCCCCAAAGATTGCAGGATCATTCATTAAAGTACAAAAGCAGCTGAAGTCAATTCAAGTGATAACTGAAATGGAAAAGACATTCTGAAGCATTGAAGGTTAAAAAGATTATTTTTTACTACTAATTTGATGACAAACTTAAGGCTGTGAATATGAAGTTTCTTTCAATATAAATAGTAGTTTACTAATGTTGGAAAACGAACAATAGACAATATTTCACAATGTTGGACTTTACATTGTGAAGTCCTTGGTGCTCTCTGAGCTTGGTTGTTTGCTTATAGATCCATACTTTTGTGTGATTGTATCCAGACTTCTGGTTTTATGTGTTGATGTTTTATAGTTTCTAGACATTGCATTAAAGTGTCTGAGAGTGGTGATCCTATGGGTGTTCCTTTGATTTGTTGGCATGGTTTAAAATGACTAAAAGTATATCTGAATCTCAAATATGCAGCTCAACTGTTCCTTTTCATGTACTTCCAAAGAAGAGATTGAGAAACCTTGTGGGAAGCTTCCCCCCCCCCACCAAGAATAAAATATTTTGGGAAATATTAAAAAGGCAGAATATTATATTTTACCTAAGGAAGAAATGGAGAAACATGCTCTTAAAGACAGAGGGCAGACTAACCCCTACCCCAGGAGATATTTTGTGCCCATTAAGAAAGACTGGGTCAGCCTATGTACAAAACAAAACACGTTCAGCTCCAGGATGAGGGATTAAGAAGAGTAGGACCAGTGGTGGGTTATGACTGG
This sequence comes from Thamnophis elegans, assembly GCF_009769535.1. NCBI lineage: Eukaryota > Metazoa > Chordata > Lepidosauria > Squamata > Natricidae > Thamnophis > Thamnophis elegans. Next base: position 22,654,141 of record NC_045543.1, on the reverse strand, counting down.
TCCGTCCCGGTGAGGGCATACTGATGCCTGGTGGGAGCACCAGATCCTGTTCCAGTATGGTGCTCCAGAGGGCCCACCCGCCCCCCTACGCTCCTTACCGGTATTTGAGGTTTTCAGGGCTTCCGTGCATGTAGTGTACGGTGCCTGCACGATGCTCCACCGAGCAGCTGGAGTGTCACGGAGCTTTGCGGGCAATAAATATGCATGCGTGCACTGTGCACATTCATGTGGTGGATGCCCGTCCCCGTTATACTATATCGGTTTCAACGGGATCCGGAACCCACCACTGAACAGGACATGACTCTTCAGGACATAATAGGATTAACCCACTACCATTTAGCAGAAGACACAGAGCTCACTACATTGCCAAGGGCGTTCAAGACCGCCACCCCCAGCAGCATCTCTGAAACCTATAAAAATCCAAACCCTGGTGGTTTTGTTCATTAATACATGGACCTTTCTTTCCAATCAGCCTCTAGCCTCCATTTTATTTCCAGTATCTTTCTCCCAGCTTTTACTGCCTGAATAATATTTGCACATTTTCAGTTTTAATTAAAATGAAAGTTGAGATCTTTCTTTTAATTTCATAGAGATAACATTTCCAATGTTCCATTGCATTACAATCAGGGGTGGGATTCTACCAGTTTGGCCCGGTTTGGGCAAACTGGTAGTTCCGAAGATCGGCTGTGAGCAAACCGGTTCGCTCCAACCTTCAGATGGTCCCGCCCCCCACCCCCGGGCTATACTCAGTTATATTTCCTTGTTTTTTTTAGCCCAGTTGATAGATGCGGCAGAGTGGATTGCTGTGCTTCAGCTGTTTTCCTGTGAACTGCGCACACAAAGCGCATGCTCAGTTCACCGGTTGTTATATTGGTAGGATCCCACCCCTGATTACAATGCTAAACAACCTGCATTTACAGCATATGAATTCCATTAGCATAATCACCATAAGACATGTTAACCTTAGTTGTTTTCCAATGGAGCAGGGATTCCAAGAAGATCTGTCACAATTGTGAGTCACAAGTGGCTTTTTCGGCTTAGTTTTGCTTGGATGCTTGTTTTTGTTTGGTCCTACTGTTGTGTTGATCAGATAGAGGTGCTCCACGAGAGATGTTACATAGATTATGAATTGTCTTGAGGCAATGCTTAAGTGTAGTGGGATTAGAAATGTCAACCTGTATTTAGAAACAATTAGTGATAGAGGTAGCTTTGACTAAGGACCAAAGGCTTGTACTGAAATAAGCAACCATCTAATTAAAATGCTTGAGGATCCTGAACTAAATTAAATTAAATTGTCCTTTCCTTCCTCTTTGCTCTCAGCAGCATTTGACTCACAGGTCTTCAAGAAGTCCTTGAATGTCCTACTAGCTAGAGTACGTATGTATGTCTGTGTGTGTGTGTGTGTGTGTGTGTGTGTGTGTGTGTATGTATGTATATGTGTGTATGTGTTTATGTATATGTATATGTATACTATTTTTTTGCAGTAGCATTCCCTTTGCTTTGCAAACTTACATATTTATTTAATTCATTTATTCAATTTATTTGCCATCTTATTTGGTGGCAGAATAATATATAAAATAGTAAAACAGTAAAAACTCAGTAACGGTAATAACAATAATAATTTAGGATTAAAAAGATGGGGAGGAAAGGAACAGATGCACATGAGGGGAAGTGGGATCTTGTCTTAATCCATCAGTCATCTCTACTGTGATATACCTCATTGGGGCCCCAAGCCAACCGGCAGAACCAGGCCTTTATGTCTTTATGAAAGGTCAGAAGGGTGGGACAGTTCTCAGGTTGGGGAGGGGGCGGGGAGGGTGGTGTAGAATGTTCCAAAGGGCAGCAGCCACAGCAGAAAAGGATCTTCTCCTCGACCAGTCTCTTAAGTAATATCTGAAAACTTTGTGAATCTTTGTGTGATTGAAAGGAAAACATAAACAATGGTGTTGCTGAATATATGTACAGTGTATACTGACTTAAAAGATCTTATTTATTCTTTATTAATTCTAATTTTATGTTCTTATTTAATTTTTATTTACCATAGGGCAATTTTACAGAAAGCTTGGAGTTTACAATGTTGGAGACCGTAGATGTTCGGCATTCTACAGGATCCAAAAGCAGCTATCAATATGCTTCGGGGTTGAGAGGTATTAGTCAGTGACATCACCATTGCCTGGGAGAAATCCAATGGGGGCTCCCTTCTCATCCCCGCATGAATTCCACAGAAGTGGTACCTATTCATTTACTCACATTTATACATGCCTTCGTACTGCTAGGTGGACAGAAGTTGAAGCGAGTGGTGGGAGTTCACTTCACCATGCAGTATCTTGGTCTTGAATCTGGACTTGCCAATCAACAAGTCTTCATTCTAACCACAGAGCCACTGCATGACTGGTTTTGTGTCCTTACTCTGCAACACATTGCAGAAAGTATTAGGTTAGTATAGGAAAACTTTTAGCCTATCCCAGAACAAAGTTAAGGAAACCAATGTCCTCAAAGGTCTTGAATTTTGGTCATATTTGCTGGGATTTATGGGAACTATTTTCTAAAATACTCAGAAGACATTGCCTAACTCTGTACAAACTGCTGTTTTAATGGAAACTCAGCACTGAAAGACAGCAGTTGAGATATTGTTATTTGAGATGCAGTGCAGAATCTTAATTAAACTTTTGCTTCCAGCAAATTTTATAAGAACACTCTGAGGTTTTCATTATCACCTTCTCATTATTCTGTCTTCTTGTTTATATTTGTACTTGTCATAGCATTTATCGTGCAGAAGAGTTCTGGTAAACACTCTTGTTCACAGCTATACACTACAAAGGAATTAAAATAGTAAGGGAATTAGTTCTGATGAAGCACCAAGAGCAGTTTTTATGACATAGTAGACAACTATAACCCGTTGGGTCATCCTTTCCAGAGGTAATTCCTTGCCTAAACAAAGAAATAGACCTTGGGTGAGTGAAAAAGTACTAGGAGCAAGAGTGATTTCTAACTTCCTGCCAGATTCCCCATAGACTTTGGGATAAAGACATGCAGTAGCCACAAGTTGGTGAATACAACTGAAGATTCTGGAAATTTTAATTCCACAGGAATAATAGGTCCTGGAAATTCAAAATAATCCTTTTGAATTATTTTGCTTTAAAAATTATCTCTGTATGATGCACTGTTTCAGCTAACGGTTACAGACAGACAGGAAAGCTTTAATATTATATAGATTATTTAAAGGTATTTCCCTGTATACCACACCCAATAATCATGGTTCATTTCTCTTTTGTTAAAATGGGAACTAAGTGTACTTAGTATGAATTATGTTAATACAATTATATGTGCTCCCTCTCATTCTATCTGTATAAAATCAAACTTCTTTGTCCACGTGTGACTCAGATACTATGTGGTTGTTTATGTAAATAAACAGAACAACATGATTCGAGAAAACAATATGTTCTTTGTTCTCCGTTTGTTAACAGTGCTTCCAAATGATCCAAAGCCATGTGCAAGATTTAGAACCTGGCAGATTACTAAAGATGAAACATTCGCTAAATTGAGATGGTTATTATGCTTCATTTTGCAATGCAATATTAATGAAAACTTTTAAAACTTTATAAATATCAAAGAAAGATAAAATACAACATAACAAACACAGAAAATATTTTAAAAGGGAGGGATCAAAGGAGAAAAAAGTTCGAGTAAAATGTTGACATTTGACTCTGGGCTTTCTTCAGTACAGATGCAAATATATAATAAAATTACCTCTTATTCTAAATTCTAATTTATATTGTGCTTTTATGTGCTTGTAAGCTGCCCTGAATCACCGTGTATGATTAGGTGGCAGTATAAGTTTTCTAAACAAACAAACAAATCACAATATTTCTTCAATCATAATGATCTAATTATCAAGTCCTAAAACCAAAACTTCAGTTTCATTTTTTTCAAGCAAGGAGTACAAAAGTGTATTGGCTACATAAACTTTTATTTTTACATCAAAGTCAGGCACTCAGAGTTGCTTGATATTGAGATGGACTGCGTACAAATTTATGGTAAATTTTAAAAAATAAAGTAGTCAATTTTGCTATCTCTGCCAGTTCTATTAGTTTCATGATCCACTTTTCCATGAAGCATTTGTGGGAGTTTGTGCATTTTCCTACCGCCTTGCGTATATACGTCTTGCCACTGTTGTTATATACAAAAACAAAGTCCCGTGTTTTCTTTCAATCTGCTTAGCCATAATACCTAAAAAAATGCTGTCAGTTTTACATCCATTTTTAATATTTTCTGACTCAAGCCATACCTCCAGTCCCAATACCTGTTGCCATCCTTACATGCCTAACAAAGTTTTAAAAAGTACCTTTCCACTGATTACATTTGCAACCCTTATTTGATAATCCCTTATACATTTTTGACAGTTTCTCAGGAGTTACAGTAAATACCAGGGGTAAAAAGATTATAAAAAATTCTTTCAAATTATAATTCAATGAGAATGTCAATTAATTTTAGCACAGGTTCTAAGGATATTTTAATGTTGGTTCATTTCAATCTTTTAATTATGTTTTACTTCTTTCTATAATTTGTAAGCTGCCCAAAGTCACCTTGTAGGGGAGGCAGACAGCATGGGAATAAACAAATAAATAAATAATAAAGAAAACAATTAGTCCACATAGTTTAATAACATAATACTATATTTAAACATTTTTGCCCATTTAATCACACAATCTTTAACATATTCATCCTCCTGATTAATTTTCAACCACAATTTATATACTTTTATGCAGGAAAATGTTAATCATTAGTACGCAGATCACTTGATTGTAAAGATATAATTGTTCTGAAGGAAATTCCTTTCAGGTTTTGAGAAGAAAAAAATTACTCATTTTTAATAGAGCTGTAAGGATTCCTGTACTGATAAAACAGCCACATGAGTGGAAGAGATGGCTTACCCTGTTATGGTAGTCCAAGCAATGCTGAGGAATCCTGGGAGCTGAAATCCACAAGCCTTAAATTTGCTAAGGTTGAAGACCCTGGTCTGGAGGACTGTTGTCCCAATGCACTTGGAGACCACCACAATGTCACAATGTGGTGGTCTCCAAGCCACATTGAGGGTCATCAAATTACCTTAACCTAGCAAGAGCTGTTAAGAAGGATGAGACAGCTTCTCACCTTAGAAAGAGGTGTATTACAATTAAAACCCTTGAATGTACTAAAAGAGGAAAAGGTAATTCAAACATGGTTTCAGTATGGGCAGTTACAGGCCAGATGGAAAAAAGATTTTAAAAATTGGTTTTACGCAAAATGAGGATAATTTTCTAAAACAAATTAGGGATCAAAGTCCAATGCATATAAAGAGATTATATTATGTATTAATAGAAATGGATTCGGAAACAGAATTAGTTAAAGACTGTATGATAAAGTGGGCACAAAATTTTGAAGAACCAATAATGTTGGATACATGGGAAAAGATATGGGTAAGAAATGTATAATTTACACAAGCCCAAAATTTGAGAGAAAACTTTTATAAGATGTTTTATAGATGGCATTTAGATCCTAAAAAACTAGCCTGTATGTATCCGAATTTACAACCTAAATGCTGGAGATGTGATTGTCTCGATGCTACATACTATCATGTATGGTAGACTTGTAAAAAGGTAAAAGCATTTTGGATAAAAATATGGTGGATTATGCAAAATATTCTTTAAAAAAGGATAAAGTTTATCCCTCAGTTATTCTTGTTAGGTATAATTATTGATTGTACAGTTATAGAGAGTAACTTGATTTTGCACTTAATAACGGCAGCAAGACTGTTGGTGGCGCAATACTGGAAGAAGGAAGATTTGCCTACTATTCAAGAATGGACATTAAAAGTAACAAACCTAGCAGAGATGGCTAAAATATCAGCATATCTTAAGGATCACTCAAATGAGAGATATAAACTGGAGTGGAGAAGATGGATTGACTATACTCAAAATAAATATGGGACTAAGAAATTCCAGATAGTTTATGACTGAAGAAACAAAGAATGATATAATCTGTTTAGACTTAGCCTAGCAAAGAGGAGTTAAAGCTCAAATGAAAGATGATACCAACTTTTAAAAAAAAGTTTATTGTAGAATATCTTTGTTAAAGATTTATACCCTGTATTAGTTCTGGGAAGTCGGGGGGGGGGGGAGGTGGAAGGGGGTTGGGTGGGGAGGGCAGGGGGGGAGGTAAACATTTGTAAAAGTTTTTTTTTCTAAAATTTTCAATAAAAAAAAGAAGAAGGATGAAGGGAGAAACTATTTATTAGATCACCTTTGTAAAAGGGTAGGAAAAAATGAATGAATGAAGCACAGGTTCAGAGTTAGAATAAGATGTGAAATAATAAGATCTCTGTTCAGGGCATTGGAACAGAATACTACAGATCAGGCCTGTCAAAATGGCAGCCTGCAGCCCGGATGCATCACATGCAGACCATGCCCACCCCAGCTCCACAAAGGCAAAAACATCACAATATCTCACAATTTGTCATGTGACACAATTGAGTTTTCCAGCTTTGCTGTAGATAAGAGGTATCAAACTCAAATTCATTGAGGACAGCATCAGGGCTGTGGTTAATGTTGGGGAGCTGGGTGGGCATGGCTAAGTGGCTGGGTGGGGACAACTGGGTGGGCATGGCCAGTGTGATGCCACTCTTTGGGCGTTGCTGACTGGGTGGGCATGGCTGTTTGGGTGGGCATGGCCAGCTTGATGCCACTCTCCAAACTGCTGGCATGTTTCCTGTTATGTCCTTGACTTGCGACCACTCCTAGGTCCTCCACTTACGACCGGCCACAAGTCCTCGACATATGAATGACAGCCCTATTGGTTAAGGCGTGCTGAGCTGGAAGCGGGCTTTTACTGTTACACTATTGGCTGCCCTGTTGACATCTCCCGTATAAATAGCTGTCAAGCAGGGCAAGGTGCTGAACATAGTTGATCTCATTGCCATTCTGTTAAATAAACAGCTGTTCTACTTACCTCAAAAATCTCTCGCCTCATCTGTCTACCAAGACTTCTTCACTGGTGACGAAGGTGAGATTCTGAGGGACGGCCCACTCGAACAGCTACAGAAAAGGGATTTTTCCCCCTCTTCTAATCACATCCCACCCCCTCAGCTTTGGTATTTTGGCTATGGCTTTGCTCCCTCACTTTGCACCATTTGGCTTGGCTACAGAGTCATGGGCTGGTTTCCTTGAGCGGTTCAAATGCTTCCTGATTGTCAATAACTACCATTAGCTCCCTGAGGAGAGAAAATTCAGTTTTTTTCTTAGCTCTTGCGGGCCTGATATTTTCAACACCACCAGAACTCTAGCCTCGCCACTCAGAGTCGACCCCTTATGGTGGGACACACTGATTGCAAAGCTTAAAAATCATTATGCATCTACTCCATCTCGCATCGCCTGCCATTATGCCTTCCGTCAATGTATCCAGAAGGACACAGAAACTGTTAGCCAGTTCCTGCAATCGCTTTGCACGGCCATTCAATGCGAGTTCACCGACCTAGATGATTCACTTGTTGAACAGTTTGTGGGGTTCGCAACATCTGCCTCAAGCGGCAGTTGCTGGCCCATTCTGACATACCTTTGCAAATGGGTGTAGAAGAAGTCAGGGCTTCAGAGCTTTCTGACCACTCCACAGCCAAAATCCAAAGATTTCAGCAGCTGTTCGCTCCACCTCTGCGCACCTGCCTCATCAATGAGCTGGTCCTTCTAGATGACCTTGAGGAGGATCAGTTTGATCTTTGCATTGGGTAGACCAGGCCGAAGCTATGCTGGCCAGATGTTTCCTCTTTGCATTGGGTAGATTTGGCTGAAGCCACAAGGGCCAGCCCCTTACATTTTCCAGGATGGCCCTGCAGTAAGGTGACCAGACGTCCCGCTTTTGGCAGGACAGTCATGATTTTCCACAATTTGTCCCGTGTCCCGCATCGTTATTAAAAAGTCCAGATTTTTCATTTTTAATTTTGGCGCGTTGCAGCTCGCTCGCTCTCTCCCCCATTTTTGGCGCATTGCAGCTCGCTCGCTCACTCCCCCGCCCATCTGCACTAAGCCAGCCCAGCCTGCCACTCACTGATTGGCTGGAGTCAATCCCTTGCGAAGGCCTTCCCTAGCGAGGCCGCGGGCTGGCAGTAGCTGCCGCGGCCTAGCTTCCCCCCCCCCGCCACCCCTCTCCACACCTGCTTAGTGAACCTAGCCTTGTTGTCCCTCCACAGTCCAGTCCAATGTCTTACCTGTTCCTGCTGCCTCTCTGCCTGCCTGCTCCCTGTTGCTTCCATCCATTGCTGCAAGGATTCATCACATCGGGGTTCTGCTGATTCTGCCTGATGGTAAGTGAGCCAGGTTTTTTTCTTTTATTTTTTAATGTATTTTAAAATAATATTTTATTTATTGTGCATAGGATTTTTAAAAATAGTTTTATTCTGTGTGGATTCTTTTTTTAAATTGTCTTAGACTAAGACAACAATAAAGTATTGTGCATAGAATTTTTAAAAATGGTTTATTTCAATTTATTTTGGATAGAATCTTTTTTTAAATAGTCAGGAGTCATTGACACTGAATTTGCACTTTTAATAATCAGGAAGCACATACTGAGTTTCTTTGAAAGAAAATCCAATAATTTAAAAATCCAATAATTTGTTTCCTAGTATAATTTGATTCCTTATTAGTAACCTATGACTATCACTAAGTGTTGTAGCTTATGATTCTTGATGAATGTATTCTATTTTATTTTTCTTTATGTACACTGAGAGCATATTCACCAAAGACAAATTCCTTGTGTGTCCAATCACACTTGGCTAATAAACTACTCTACTCTACTCTACTCTACTCTACTCTACTCTACTCATTTCTATTTCAATTCTAATAAGGAGTTTAGCTTCTCTCTCTTGAAAATGTAAGCTAGCATAAGGCATTATAATGCAAGCTAGCCTTAGCTTTCAAACAGTTCATTTAGTGACCAAAGTTACAATGGCATTGAAAAAAGTGACTGATGACCATTTTTCACACTTAGCGACTGTTGCAACCATTTTTCATACTTAGCGACCATTGCAGCATCCTCATGGTCATGTGATCAACATTTTGATGTTTGGCAACAGATTCGTATTTATGATGGTTTCAGTGTCCTGGGGTCATGTAATCACCTTTTGTGACCTTTTGACAAAGTCAAATGGGGAAACCAGATTCACTTATGTTACTAACTTATCAGCTGCAGTTATTCACTTAAGAACTATGGCAAGAAAGGTGGTATAATGGGTTTAGTGACCAAAGTTACAATAGCATTGAAAAAAGTGACTGATGACCATTTTTCACACTTAGCGACCGTTGCAACCATTTTTCACACTTAGCGACCGTTGCAGCATCCTCATGGTCACATGATCAAATTTTAATTTTTTTTAATCAAGCCCCCATGCCCCCCCGGTCAATGGTGTCCCTCTTTACCAATCTGAAAATCTGGTCACCTTACCCTGCAGGCCGGATGCGACTACATCGCAGGTCGGATCTGGCCCATGGGCCTTATGACACTCCTGCTGTAGATAATTCCAAGTATTCCTTCTGATCATTTTTATTATTATCAAATTGGGGTGTGGATAAGATCAGAAATCTGGTAGTCAAAGCATGTGGGCTGATAGATTCCTTTTGTAAAGTAATTTCTTCTGGTACAAGTTATCATGGAATATTATCATATTTCCAGTTCTTGGAAGCAGGTCAAATCAGATATCACAAGAAATTCTGACACTACACTTTATTAACATAGGCCTGGGATGGCGAACCTATGGCACGAGGCCCTGTCAGCTGGCCAGTTCAGCCTTTTTTAAAGCCATTTTTTTGCCCTCCCCAGGCTCCAGAGCCTTTATAAGAGCCTGGGGAGGGCGAAAATAGCCTCCTCTGCCCCCCTGGAGGCCCTCTGGAAGCTTCAGGAGTTTCCCTGAAGCCTCCAGAGCACAAAAAAACAGCCCTATGGGCAAACAGGAAGTTTGGGAATGGACTTCCGGTTTGCTCGGAGGGTCGGTTTAGGCCCCCCGGAGGCTTCAGGAACCTTCAGGAGGTTTCCCTGAAGCCTCCGGAGGACTAAAAACCTCCCTATGAGCAAACCAGAAGTGACTCCCGGTTTGCTTGTAGGGTCATTTTTTGCCCTTTGCCTCCTGAAGATCCCTGAAGCCTCCGGAGGGCCTCCGGGGGGGGGGGGGAGGCTATTTTCGCCCTCCCCAGGCTCCTATAAAGCCTCTGGAGCCTGAGGAGGGTGAAAAAAGCATGGAAAAATGGGGGCGGGGAGTCCCTCTCATGCATGCAAGTGTACTGGGGGGGCACACGTTGCATTATGGGTGCAGCACACCCACGCACGACCCCCCTGCATTCCCCCCCTTATGGCACACGAGCCAAAAAAAGTTTGCCATCGCTGACATAGGCTATGATAACAATCTTGAGAGCTTCACAGAATTTCTGTTTCCCTCTCTCATATACTAAAGAAAGTCAAGGTGCAGCAATAAGTTTCATTCGTATTCCTTCCCATTTTTCTGGGCTAAGTTCATGTTATCCTAATGGCTGTCACATATCTTCTTCAAGCCTTTGTCCATACAACTCTATACCATTAACCTATTGGCTTTTAGCTTGTACTATCCTATTAGAATTAAATAATATTTTCCCCAAATCTTAATATAGCAATTGGGCAATCAATATTTTTTCTAGTTGGGTTTCCTCTGCATTAATCATACCATCTGATAATCTTTGGTTTTATTTCTGATAATCTTTGGCTTTAATGAAGTTCCCATCCATCTAAATGCCACCATTTCCCTTTTCTGAACCTAGAATAGCAATAGCAATAGTACTTAGACTCATACATCATTCCACAGTACTTTACAACCCTTTCTGAGCAGAATCAATCTTGAGTTGGTCAGGATTGAACTCCTGGCAGTGGGCAGAGTTTGTCTGCATTCTAATCATGGTGGCAGCATGGATTAAAAGAAATTATCCATCCTGCCAGCAGGTTAGTGACTTCCCTGACTCACAGATAATTCCTGTCAACAGGAAGTACAGCGGGGGAAAATTTTATTTCTTTATATAACTGTTGTCAGTTACCTATCTTTTATAGACAGTTCCACATTTCAGAATTACACATTGTTTTAGAAGAAGAGTCTATTTTCCCATTTATTTGAGATTTGGCAGTTTGCTGAAGATGGAGAACAAGTACTTCCAATGCTATATTAATAATAGTTCTCTCGTTTCCCCACAAACTGGATAAAAACAATGAAAAAAAAAGAGAAGCAATTTGCACAAGACCATTAAAGGATTAAGATTAAAGTCATGTTTTAAAAAATGAAGTCAATACAAGATTACATTTGACAAATTATATATTATGTGGTTTTTTTTCCCCCGGTTCAAAAGTTTTATTTTCTTTTAAAACAAACATTTCATCATTCCTCAATCAGTAAGACATCGAAGTACAATTTTTTTGTGTGTCAAAATAGTTCTAGTTTACCACCAAATTCTTGTCTAGCCTAATGTATACCCCTCCCTCCCTCCCCCCTCCCCCAACCCTCCTTCTCCTCCCCCCCCTGACTTCCCAGAACCCGTACACGGTATGGATTTTTAACAAACACAGTCTAAAATCTATTGAGAAAAAAGAAATAAAGAAATTAATGACATCTCTACATTGATCTTAGCTTCTTCTTGCTGAGCTAACTTTAAACAATTTAAATCATTTCTGATCTTAACCATAGGCTAACTGGAATTTCTTGGTACCGTATTTATTTTGTATATAGTCAATCCATTTTTTCCAGTCTCGTTTATATCTCTCATTTGAGTGATCTTTAAAATATGCCGATATTTTAGCCATCTTGGCTAAGTTTGTAACTTTCAATGTCCATTCTTGAATTGTAGGCAAGTCTTCCTTCTTCCAGTATTGTGCCACCAACAGTCTTGCTGCCGTTATTAGGTGCAGTATATTATGTGTTTTTGTTGTTGTGAAAAAGGCAAGAGAGTCATGCCAGTACTGGTATTAACTATTATGATACCAAACTAGCCTTTAATGTGGGAATAGCCTTTAATCTACTTTTAATAGTTCGATGTTAATCTACTTTATGTATCAAGTAAAAGAAAGATAACGTTTTGCAACTAGATAAAATGAACCAATTTCATGGGAAATAAACCATAAAATAATAAAGCTATGTTTTTAATTGGAAGAATGAGCTTAGTTTTGCATTGAGGTAATCTAGAGGTAATCAAGATTTTCAACCACAATTGAGCCCAAAATTTCTGTTGCTAAGTGAGACATTTGTTGAGTGCATTTTGCCTAAGGTGACCAGACGTCCCGCTTTTGGCGGGACACCCCCGCCTTTCAACGCATTTTCCCGCGTCCCGCCCGCCTTTTTAAAAGGCACGCTTTTTTTGGCACTCGCAGCTCCCGCCCATCAGCTGTTAGCTTGCTGGGCTGGCTCATCGTTCTGTTCTCTATCCTACCAGATGAGCCAGCCCAGCAAGCTAGCAGCTGATGGGCGGGAGCTGCGAGCGCCAAAAAAAGCGTGTTTTTAGCCTTTTACCTACTACCTACAAATTTAAGCCAGCCCAGCCTCCCGCTCACTGATTGGATTGGCCTGGACTCCAGCCAATCAGTGAGCTGGCTGGGATGGGAAATTTTCAGCACGCTTGCGCGAGTTTCCATTTCCTTTCTACAAAAGACGAAAGAGGTTGCAGCTGCGCTGACTGGTGAGTAATCTAATTCTAATCGAATTTTCCGCTCGCCGCGGCAGGAGGAGAGGGTGGGGGCAGCTGCAGCCGCCCGCGGCAGAGAAGTTCCACGCGGTGCAGGGGCTCCCGCCGCCCGGCAGAAGCCCCGGGACCCAGTGCAAATTCGCTGCGCGAGGTGAAACGGCCGGCAGCAGCCTCGCTCTCCTGCTGCGGCTTCTGTTTCAGTAGGGAAGAAAACTTCCTTTCGCTTCCCGAATTTGACTGGGTCCCGGGGCTTCTGCCGGGCGGCAGAAGCCCGGGAAGCGAAAGGAAGTTTTCTTCCCTACTGAAACAGAAGCCGCAGCAGGAGAGCGAGGCTGCTGCCGGCCGTTTCACCTTGCGCAGCGAATTTGACTGGGTCCCGGGGCTTCTGCCGGGCGGCAGAAGCCCGGGAAGGCGAAAGGAAGTTTTCTTCCCTACTGAAACGGACGCTGGCCGCAGGAGAGCGAGGCTGCTGCCAGCCGTTTCACCTTGCGCAGCGAATTTGACTGGGTCCCGGGGCTTCTGCCGGGTGGCAGAAGCCCGGGAAGGCGAAAGGAAGTTTTCTTCCCTACTGAAACGGACGCTGGCCGCAGGAGAGCGAGGCTGCTGCCAGCCGTTTCACCTTGCGCAGCGAATTTGACTGGGTCCCGGGGCTTCTGCCGGGCGGCAGAAGCCCGGGAAGGCGAAAGGAAGTTTTCTTCCCTACTGAAACGGACGCTGGCCGCAGGAGAGCGAGGCTGCTGCCAGCCATTTCACCTTGCGCAGCGAATTTGACTGGGTCCCGGGGCTTCTGCCGGGCGGCAGAAGCCCGGGAAGGCGAAAGGAAGTTTTCTTCCCTACTGAAACGGACGCTGGCCGCAGGAGAGCGAGGCTGCTGCCAGCCGTTTCACCTTGCGCAGCGAATTTGACTGGGTCCCGGGGCTTCTGCCGGGCGGCAGAAGCCCGGGAAGGCGAAAGGAAGTTTTCTTCCCTACTGAAACGGACGCTGGCCGCAGGAGAGCGAGGCTGCTGCCAGCCGTTTCACCTTGCGCAGCGAATTTGACTGGGTCCCGGGGCTTCTGCCGGGCGGCAGAAGCCCGGGAAGGCGAAAGGAAGTTTTCTTCCCTACTGAAACGGATGCTGGCCGCAGGAGAGCGAGGCTGCTGCCAGCCATTTCACCTTGCGCAGCGAATTTGACTGGGTCCCGGGGCTTCTGCCGGGCGGCAGAAGCCCGGGAAGGCGAAAGGAAGTTTTCTTCCCTACTGAAACGGACGCTGGCCGCAGGAGAGCGAGGCTGCTGCCAGCCGTTTCACCTTGAAGGTGAAACGGCCGGCAGCAGCCTCGCTCTCCATGGATACTTTGACCTTCCCACAGTTGCTTTTCTGAGCAACTGGGAGACAGAAGGGACGCAATCTCCTTTCATTCTCCCTCTGCCTTATTCACTCGTTCGGGCAGCTGAGAACGAAAGAAAATTGCATAGCCAAGGACAAAGGAGCCTGCAGCCTCCTTCATTCAAATGTTCAGGCAGCGGGGATGGGGGGGGGGCTTTCTCGCATGCCTTCTTTCTCTGAAGCACTGCAAACCTTGGGATTGTGTAGCAGCCAAAGATCGCCTGGTTAAAAAGGAGGAAGAGGAGGCTCCACTAGTCCGGAGCCCATCCGCGGTGGCAGGGATCCCCCACACACATACACACACACACAAGGAGGGAGGAGAGACAGAGAGAGAGACAGACACACACAGAGAATGACAAGAGAGACAGAGAGAGGGAGGGGGGGAGATAGAGGTAAAGAGCCATACAGAGAGTGAGAGACAAACAGATACAGGGAGAGGGAGGGGGAGAGGGAGGGAGTGTTTATGCACAGAAGGAAGATTTAAAACTTCGGAGTGAATCCGGGAAGAGGGAAGAGATGGAGGACTGACTTTTCACTCCGATTTCTGAGCCCCCAGCTGTTAGTGACGGAGAAGGACGAAGGAAGAGATTGCATTTTTGTTAGGCTGAAAGAGCTGTGGCATTTTAAAGAAGTCCCGTTCTTTTTATTTAAGCACGAAAGGAAAAATCTCCAAAAAGCCCGGGGAAATGTTCCTTGCAAAGCATCACGGTCTCAGAGAATGCAAATGAAGGTGCTTATCTCCCTGCCCGGCTCGGAGTCATGCTGAGTCCTATTCAGAGGGCGGAGGGACGCTGTGCTTTTTTTTTTTTTTTTTGTTTATGTTCTCACAACCATGCAAAGGTGGGTTTTGTGCTACAAGGATCTTTCTTTCTTTCTTTCCCTGTCTGCGGTTCCTTGCAGTTGCTTCGGTTTAAAGCACCGTTTCTCATTCCTTGCAAAACTGGGGCAGGACTGCCTCTCCTTGCAGCAGGCTCGGTTGCAAAATGTTTCCCTGATTTGGTTTATAAGTTCGCAGCAAGGCAATCCAACAAATAGGAAAGTTTTAATAAGATTTTCTGACTTTATTTGGTCTCTGCTGCCACCCCCAACCCCAACCCCTCCCAAGGAGAGAGTGGGAAGGAGAGGAAGGAAGGAGGGAGGGGGAAGGAAAAGAAGGGAGGGGGGAGAAGATGGAAGGAGAAAAGATGGAAAGAAGGAGGAAGATGGAAGAAGAAAGGAAGAAAAAGAAGAAGGGAGGGAGAAAAGAGGGAAGGAAGTGGGAAGAAAAGGGGAAGAGAGGGAAAGAGCAGAAAGACGAGGAGGATGAAGTTGATAGGCAAGAGGAAGGAGGAAGGAAGGAAGAAAGAAAAAGGGAGGGAGAGAGGAAAGAAGAAAAGATGGAACTAGAAAGGAAAGAAGGGAGGGAGGAAAGAGGAAGACAGGGAAAGAGCAGAAAGACAAAGGTGAAGGTAGATAGGCAGAAGGAAGGAAGAAATAGGAAGGAGGGAAGGTGAAAGGATGGAAGGAGGAAGGAACAGAAGCGAAGAGGAAGAGAGAAATGGAAAGAGCAGAAAGACAGAAAAGATAGATAGGTAAAAGAAAGGAAGTTGAAAGAATGGAAGGAGGAAGGAAGAGAAAAGGAGGAAGGGAGTGAGTGAGGAAAGAAGAGAGGATGGAAGGAGAAAGGAAGGAAGAGAAGAAAAGAGCAGAAGATGGATAAGGTGAAGATAGATAAGCAAGAGGAATGAAGGAAGAAGTGAGGTGTCTCGAGGAGGGGGAAAACATTTAGTGACCAACGTTACAATGGCATTGAAAAAAGTGACTGATTACCATTTTTTACACTTAACAACCATTTTCACACTTAGCGACCGTTGCAGCATCCTCATGGTCACACGATGAACATTTTGATGTTTGGCAACAGATTCGTATTTATGATGGTTTCAGTGTCCTGGGGTCATGTAATTGCCTTTTGACAAAGTCAAATGGGGAAACCAGATTCACTTATGTTAATAACTTATCAGCTGCATTTATTCACTTAAAAACTGTGGCAAGAAAGGTGGTATAGTGACCAAAGTTACAATGGCATTGAAAAAAGTGACTGATGACCATTTTCACACTTAGTGACC
Source organism: Thamnophis elegans (assembly GCF_009769535.1). Taxonomy (NCBI): domain Eukaryota; kingdom Metazoa; phylum Chordata; class Lepidosauria; order Squamata; family Natricidae; genus Thamnophis; species Thamnophis elegans. The sequence goes on along the minus strand of NC_045543.1, from coordinate 22,637,953 downwards.
GTTGCAGCATCCTCATGGTCACGCGATCAAAATTTTGATGTTTGGCAACAGATTCGTATTTATGATGGTTTCAGTGTCCTGGGGTCATGTAATTGCCTTTTGACAAAGTCAAATGGGGAAACCAGATTCACTTATGTTAATAACTTATCAGCTGCATTTATTCACTTAAAAACTGTGGCAAGAAAGGTGGTATAGTGACCAAAGTTACAATGGCATTGAAAAAAGTGACTGATGACCATTTTTCACACTTAGCGACCGTTGCGACCATTTTTCACACTTAGCGACCGTTGCGACCATTTTTCACACTTAGCGACCGTTGCAGCATCCTCATGGTCACGTGATCAAAATTTTGTTTGGCAACAGATTCGTATTTATGCTGGTTTCAGTGTCCTGGGGTGACCTTTTGACAATTTTTTTTTTTTTTAATCAAGTCCCCCCCCCCCCCCCCCCGGTCAAGGGCGTCCCTCTTTTCCAATCTGAAAATCTGGTCACCTTAATTTTGCCCCATTTTATTACCTTTATTGCCACAATTGTTAAGCGAATCACTGTAGCTGATAAATTAGTAAACCAATTGTTAAGTGAATCTGGCTTCCCCATTGACTTTGCTTGCTAGAAGGTCGCAAAATGGTATCACATGACCTTGGGACACAGCAACAGTCATAAATATAAACCAGTTGCCAAGCATCTGAATCGTGATCATATGATCAGGGGGATGCTACAAAAGTCGTAACTGTGAAAAATGGTCATGTCACTTTTTTTCAGTGCCATTGTTGAACGGTCATTAAATGAACTGTCATAAGTCGAAGACTATCGGTATTTCTGAAATGGGCAGTTTATTTCTGAGGTAGCCATTCTTATTCCTTCTTCCACATTTGGTTTGGATCAATTCTTTTTTATTGCAGCAAAAATAGGACAAATGTTTTCCTATTTGTCCAGGTAAAGTGGGAAGGTGTTCTGGCTGTGATTCAACTGTAGGTAAACAAGACACAAGGTTTGCCCAGGAGATTTGTAAAACCAAGCTCTGGGCTTTATAGGCTGATTTGCTTGATCAAGCCAACAACTACCTTGAGAGTAGTTGAGAGACCGCCTGCTGCCAATTACCTCCCAAAGACCCACTAGATCACACAGGGTTGGCCTCCTCCAGGTTCCGTCCACTAGCCAATGCCACCTGGCTACTACCTGGGGGAGGGCCTTCTCTGTAGCAGCTCCGGCCCTCTGGAACGAACTCCCCGCAGGGATTCGGACCCTCACCTCTCTCCAGGCCTTCCGAAAAGCCGTCAAAACCTGGCTTTGCCGGCAGGCCTGGGGTTGATGAGTTCCCCTCCCCTCTCGACTTGTGTGGTTGCGTGATTCTTGCTTATTTTAATTATCTGTATTTTGTTCTATGTTCCCCTTTTCCCCTTTTGAGTTGTTCGCCGCCCTGAGTCCCTCCTGGAGAAGGGCGGCATACAAATAATAAAATTCAATTCAATTCAATTCAATACCTTATCCAGGCAGAACAGGACAGAGTTCTGACAGGCCTCTGGATTGCAGGTGGACTTCTTCAGGTAAAGCAGGGGCCCTGCCCGAACTTGCTCTAGGTTTTGTTTGGCCCAACAGGCTGTCAGGTTGCCCGTGCCAAGCAGGAACAAATTACACACTTTTGCTTGTGACTTTGGAATGAGGTGAATCCTATAGTTGACAGTTTAATTAGTGGGAATTTTTAAAATTGGCCTAGTTTGAATTTGTCAAGGAAAGAAAAATGGTTAATTTTGCTGTGAAAGTTCTTGTCGGCAGGCTTAGCCTGACCTCTGGTGGTCAACAATGACATCTATCACTGCTCTTGGTTTTCAGGACCTCACAGAATGGTAGAATTTACTCCAATCCTTTGATGCTGCAAATCATTACTCTAAGGCCAGGCGTATCAAACTCAAGGCCTGCAGACTGCATCCGACCTGTGGCTGCTTATATCTGGCCCATGGGGCTGTCCTGGAAACAGTGAAGGACTGGCCCGCAGTGCCTCTGCCAGCAAAAACTCCATTTTCGCTGACAGAGGGTTGCAGGAAGCTGTTGCAGCTGAAAACAGAACTCATGAGCCCTTTTTTGCTGGCCGAGTACTCGGGCCACCACTGGTGCCTCAGACATGAGTGATGTTGAGTTGGCAATACCCATTCTGGTAATGCCTACCCCAGCCCCCTGAGGTCAAACCCAATCCTGATGCGGCCCTCAATGAAATTGAGTTTGACACCCCTGGTCTAGGCCTTTCCCAAGCAAAGATCTTAGCCATCCTTCTTTCAGCTGAGTTTCCTGTACTTTCAGACAAAATCTTCAGTTTAAGCCATGAGACTTAGGCTTTCCTTTTGTAATAACCTTTCAGATATTTATAGAGAGCGCCTCGGTGTATAGTCATTCCGGCCACATGACCCTGGAAGCATCTTTGGACAATGCTGGCTCCCTTGATTAGAAAACAGAGAGGAACACTACCCTCTATAGTCAGACACAACTGGACAGGATAAAATCTTTGCCTTTAAAAAAATGAATCTTCCTTAATTTTCATCTTAAGTTAAAAAGGTGCACTCAGTTCTATCCTCACAGAGTATACTTTCTATACTGCTGACCCTCAGAGTTGCTTTCTTCTGGAGGTTGTGGATACTTCATCAATTCCATTATTACTGTGGATACATAAACATCTGCATCCTTGCACTATCTCTGACAAGATGACCCTGGATTTGCTGGCAACTTGACCTCTACATTTCAAGCCAACTGCTGCTCCCAGTAAAGCAGTTCTCTATCTACCGTACTGTATTTTCGGAAAGGGTAAAGTGACTCTCTCTCATGTTTTAGAGAAAAACAATTCTTCTTTTTAGTTAGTATTACATGTGATGGGGCAGGCTAGATGTAGCTCAGAATGATGCAAAACCTAAGATTCCCAGCCCGTATCCTTGAAAGACTCTCAAAAACCGTCAAAATTTGCCCTTGAAATGTAGTTTTTATTGTGACAGAAAAAGAAAATAGTTACAAAATCCTACATAGCATTGACTGTGCATAATTAATTAAATTGAATAAGTCAAATTGCAGCCTTCACTTCAATTGCTCCCTCAGGTCTGATCTTTCGGTTACCCTGCACTGTGCTGGTATCAGGCCTGCCACACTTCTATTCTACGATGCTCTTTCTATAGTGGGGAAATGGGAGGAGGGATAGTATGGAGTAGAATGTTATGTAGCCAAAATAAAATTCCTTTCTAGATGGCCAAGGTCATCCTTTGTCTTGGTACCGCTGCACCTGACCAGAACTAGATGGGTGGAACTGCCAACACGGCAGTGGAAGATCGGGCCATGTGATGGACTTGTGGGTGTGGGGGCAAGATCATGAGGAGGAACGGAAGAAGCTTCAGATTCAGGTCCCTCCCCCCCAGATGTGCCAGCATGGCTCTCTTAATAAATTGGAACTTTGAGCAGCCTGTTGCCTTGGACTCTAATTTAATTTTGGATGCTATCTGGAACGCTGACAGCTGGACTTGATAATGAGGCCATTATATTCTGCTGCCACTGCCATCCCCAGCCATCCCAGATGATCTTCATCATTGTCTTTGTCCTTCTCCCCATCGAGCCTAACCCCAGTTTAGTCTGGGAAATAAGGGTCCTTGTAGAGCCAAGACTCTGCAAAAGTTCTCCTGCCTAAAACCAGGCCGGTTTGCCTGATCTTTGTCACAGGGTCTGCAAACAGTGGTAGTAGCAGCGCCTTTCCTCCTGCAGACCTGGACAACATGGCACCATTGCAGGTAAGAACTGGCCAAACAGAGAATGCTGCAGACCGAAGCAGGGAGAGGGTGAGTTGCAGAGTAGGAGCTGTGGTTGCAGCCACCTAGAGAGTCTCCACATGTACTCTGCATCAGCCTTCCCAGGTAAATCAGACAGGAAACATGACTAGAGGAGCTAAATCTACTTTGCTGTAATGTTATATTAACATAATGTTGCAAGTCTGAAAGTACAAACTTCCTTCCACCAGTTTTAATTGTTGGATTCATTAGAGAGTTTTTTTCTCTGACTATCAAGCCACTGAGAGCTCCTCCCTTTCATGTCTGAATCATAGCAGTGGTGGGATTCAATTTTTTTTATCATTGGTTCTGTGGGCATGGCATGGCTTGGTGGGCATGGCTTGGTGGGCATCGCAGGGGAAGGATACTGCAAAATCCCCATTTCTACCCTACCCCACTAACCTGCTTTCCAGTTCCGGTCTCCTGTACAGGGCAACAAAAGAAGACTCAGCCGATCAGCTGGGACTTGGGAGGCAGCGAATAGATGAGGGCAGGGCCATCCAGAGGTGCTATTTGCCGGTTCTCTGAGCTACTGAAAATTTCTGCTATTGGTTCGCTAGAACCAGACAGAACTGACTGAATACCACCTCTTTTCATAGGCAACATTTTCCCCTTGTTCCTCAAAGCCATTCACCCATTCTGTTACACTCTAGGGCTGCCTAACGGCTGCTCACTCCTACCACCACAGTGCAAAGACTGGAGAGATGAAAACAGCAGATAATCCCAGTAGAGAAACTCGCATGTTGGCAATGGCTCTTCATGGGAAGAAGCAGGATCAGGAGTAGAAGCAGAGGTACATACAATACATGAGGCAGGTTGTGCCAGGCCTTTTGCAAGTTTTTGCAAGTTACCATGGACTTTAAAAACTCTACTAACAACCTGTCATCAAAGTTATGACCCAACCTGCAGTTATGACCCAACCTGCAGTCACCTGATTGCATTTTGAGTGCTTGGCAAGAGGCTCGCATTTATGACCAGATGCAGTATTCCCCAGCCATGTGACTGCAGTTTGTGACTTCTGTTTGCATATGGCAAAAAATAAAATGCCCATTGGATATACTGGATTGAGTCAATAACCATGTGGTTTGCTTAACAACTACATGATTTGCTTAAAGACCGTGATGACTCACTTTAGAGACCGCCTACTGCCGATCACCTCCACACGACCCATTAGATCTCATCGTTTAGGCCTCCTCCTCCTTCCATCCGCTGGCCAATGCCGACTGGCCACCACGCGGAGGAGAGCCTTCTCGGTGGTAGCCCCGACCCAATGGAACGATCTCCCCGTGGAGCTTCGTACCCTCACCACCCTCCAGACCTTCCGCACAGCCCTTAGAATCTGGCTCTCCCGTCAGGCCTGGGGCTAAAGATTGTAACCCGCCCGAATGGTATGAATGTTGCGTTTTAATCATGTACTGTCCTATATGTAAAAGTCTGTCCCCCCCTTCCTTTTGATTGTGAGCCGCCCTGAGTCCCCCCAGGGAAAAGGGCGGCATATAAATAAACAATCCAATCCAACTTTACATCCATTGTAAAAAAAATATTTCTCCACGGAAGGGAACTGCCATGTTGGGCTGGAGAAAGGAAGCTCATATCCTGGAGATGCTCCATGTGAAAGGGAATCAATGAAAATTGTAATGGAAAGAGCTTGGCGTCCAGGTTTTGTCTCTCTCCATTTGTTTGTTCCATTCCTCAGTCACTGCAACAGCCATCTGAACTATCCTGGGTGTGTTATTACCCCTTAATTCTACTATATTGTATTTGACAGCCACTGAAGGATTTTTTCTGTCTCTCTTTCTCCCTGCACATGTTTGTGTGCATGTATGGTGAAGGAGAAGGAGTCAAAAATCTCTCAACTACAACCCAGGTCCTGGCTCAATTTCCACATAAACTTTCAAAGTTTGTGGGCCAAGGAGGCAAGGCAAGGAGGCAGGGGTGGGTTGCTCCGGGCATTACTGCTGGTTCGGTGCATGAAAATTTTTGCTACGCATACGCATTTACACAAAAATAGGTCTGCGCATGCACAAAATATTAAAAAATAAAAAAATAATTTTGTGCAATTACAATTGTTCTGCGCATGCGCAGAACCAAAAATCAAGATGGCGGCCCTGTAGCAGAACTGCTTCGGAGGCGTGGCTGGAACCGGCAGCGACCCAGGCCGCCAAACTACTACCGGTTTGGCGGAACCACTCTGAATTGGTAGGAACCCACCTTTGCAAGGAGGGTATAAACAACACATGGAAGGGAAAACACACAGATACCAAAAATGCCCAGTCTGGAGTTCTCAAGAGTAGAAACGAAAGAGAGGAAGAGGCTTGAGGGGCAAAAGGGAGACTTTCCAACATGCAATTTGTGGAGCCTGCCTCTTTCATTACATGACTTGGGTTGCTTGTGGCAAGGTTGAAGTTTTATAGAATACACATAATCCTCCTTGGGCTCCCCATGGAGATATGTTAGTTGAGGGATAATACTTCCTGCCATAATCCTTAAGCAACCAATCATTGTTCCGAAAATAATGCATGTTATATTTTGCATGGGCAGTGAGATTATTAAGTTTGATGCAAAAGTGCAGGAAATGAAAGCTGTCCCAGCAGCAGTTTATATATAAACATCATTTTCTCTTTTCTCAGGGATGGTGGGAAAAAGATGGATGAGAATGTGTGGATGTGTCCTAGATTTACTTGGTTGCACCTAGCTTCAGGAGAGGGGGATGAGGCAATCATTCCTTTCCTGCTATAGCCAGGTTGCAAATTCTGTATCTGTCTCCCTATATATTTTGGATTTGGCTGTTAGCATTGAAAACCATATGTAGGAAGGCTGGTGGGCTTCCTTTTGCAGTTGGTTGATCATTGCCAGAACAAACTGCTGGACTAAACAGGCCAGGGATGTTTAGAGTTTAGAGTTTTAGAGTTTTATTAGAATTTGTAGGCCGCCCTTTTCCCTGAGGGGACTCAGGGCGGCTCACATAAAACTGGGAAGGGGGGAACACAAACATCAAGATAGAAGACATGTAATAAAATGGTAGGCAACATACATTCATCATTCGGGAGGGGTAACTATCCTTATCCCCAGGCCTGACGGGCGAGCCAGTTCTTCAAGGCTATGCGGAAGGCTTGGACGGTGGAGAGGGTACGAATCTCCACGGGGAGCTCGTTCCAAAGGGCCGGGGCTACTGCTGAGAAGGCCCTCCTCCTTGTGGTTGCCAGCCGACACTGGCTGGCCGATGGAATACGGAGGAGGCCTAGTCTATGGGATCTTATTGGTCGCAGGGAGGTAATTGGCAGAAGGCGGTCTCTCAAGTATCCAGATCCACTGCCATGTAGGGCTTTATGGGTGATTAATAGCACCTTGAAGCGCATGTGATCCAGAAGGGCATTATTTATGTTCCCTCTGTAAGGCAATATTTTGCTCTGAGGCCAAACTGTAGCAAGAATTGGAACTAGTAGGAATGGCACAGTATTCTGGCTCAGAGGCCTCCAAATTTTGTACCAAAGAACTTCAGTTAATAATCAATATTCCATGTAGTACCGGTACAAGATCCTCTGAGAGCCGAAGTGGCGCAGTGGTTAAATGCAGCACTGCAGGCTACTTCAGCTGACTGCAGTTCTGCAGTTCGGCTGTTCAAATCTCACCAGCTCAGGGTTGACTCAGCCTTCCATCCTTCCGAGGTGGGTAAAATGAAGACCCGGATTGTTGTTGGGGGCAATATGCTGACTCTGTAAACCACTTAGAGAGGGCTGAAAGCCCTATGAAGCGGTATATAAGTCTAACTGCTATTGCTATTGCTATTGATGGACTGTTATTGCATGACACATTTTGTTTCCATATATTTTAAAATGTTTTCGGTAGGAGAAAGGGGGTTATTATTTTTTTTAAATGATGAAAATAGCAATAGCACTTATATACTGCTTTACAGCGCTTTACAGCCGTCTCTAAGTGGTTTCCATAATCAGCCTATTGTCCCCAATAATCTGGGTCCTCATTTTAATGACCTTGGAAGGATGGAAGGCTGAGTCAACCTTGAGCCAGTGAGAATCGAACTTCCAAACTTCTGGCAGCTGACAGAAGTAACCTGCAGTACTGCATTCTTTTTTTTTTTTTAAATATATTTTATTCATTTTCACATTCCATTTTACAATCACTTATATACAGGGTATTTGCTATAAGAAAAAAAAATAAAGATAAAAAAAAATAAAATAAAACAAGATAAAAAAGAAAACACAACTCATCATTCACAACCCCACCTGACACTTCCATCCTCCATACACCCCATCTACCCCCTCCAACTTTCCTTTCCTCCCTCTAACACTCCCCTCCTACTTCCCTTTCCCCTCAAACCTTCCTTCTCCCCTTACTCCCAACATGCCCTCCTTACATTCCCCTTACTCCTTCCTTACTCCTCCCTCTTCTTTCCCTCTACCTCCCTCCTTGGTGTATGCCTTTATTCAAGTGTTGTTTAATCTGATAAAAGGTAAAATAAACCAAGGAAAAAAAATATAAAGAAAGAAAAGAGAAAAAAAAAAGGAAAAAAAACCAAAAAAAACCCCAACCGTATATAAGTGCATTCTTGTTCTTATTGAGACTATGTTAACACCCACCCACCCACCCCCCATAAATCCCCATCCCTAATCCTCCCGACTTCCCAGGGCCCACACCTGGCACTGCCCTCTATCTAAAGTATCTTGTGTTCGTATGGATTAAAAATAAAAGTAATATATTAAAGGAAAGAAAAACAAGAAAAAAGAAAGAAAAGAAAAAAGAAAAAAGAAAAAGGAAAAAAAAGAAAAAGAACTCTTTGTGTTAAGCTCAGCCCCCCATCTTTATCTATGCTTAAATAGTGTAAGTCATTCTATCTATATTTTATTCTCGTCTCTTGCTTCTTTGTTATTTACCCCAACCTCCTGTAGACTCTCCCGTTCCTCTTCCTTAACCTTGTATTCAGATAAACATTTATACAAATTTGTATAGGCATCAATATACAATCTAACTCAAAAGTAATCCCTACCAGTAAAATTTAAGCAGCGTGGATCATTCCACATATTCAAATATTACTTTACAGAAGAATAATCAAACTTTCCCTTCTAATAGGATTTAAACAGCGTAAATAATCTTTCTTAACCTTATTTTCAAACAGTAATTCAAAATAATCTAACCAAACCTTCCCTTCTTAGTAAAATTTAAGCAGCGTGGATCAAGTATTACTTTACACAAAAATCAGTTTACATTCTATCTTAAGATGATCCCGACCGGCTTTCCCTTCTAATAGGATTTAAACAACGTAAATCATTCCGCATGCATTTTACCCTCATTCCTTGCTTGTCTGATATTTACCACTATCAAATTTATGCAGACATTAGTTTAAGATCTAGCTCAAAATAATTTCACCAAACTTTCCCTTCTAATAAGAATTAAATAGCATGGATCATTCCACATATTCAAATAATACTTTCAACAAGAATCAGTTAACCTTCTGTTTTAAAAAAATAATCTCGTCCAGCTTTCCCTTCTAACAGAATTTAAACAACATAAATCATTAATTAATTTAATGCAGTTTACCTTCTGTTTTAAAGTAATCCCTTCTAACAGAATTTAAACAACATAGATCATTCCGCATTCATTTTACATATATACAATCAGTATCACCCCACCAATAAGTTCCGCTTTTTCTACCGGAGAGAGGTCGCAAACCCCCATTCAGTCCACAACTTTGGCAAATATTTTACAATGTCTAAATCCTCGATCTCCGCTTTTCTGCTTCTCCGAGGGAGGAAAGGCTACCCCCTCCATCTTGCAGCCATGTGGTCTGTTGCTTGCCTTCTCCTTCAGCTTGTCTCTCCTCTTTCCCAAGTGAATCAGGAAGTCCCGCCTTCAAAGTCTTGTAATAGAAATCTCGAGCCTCCGAAACAGAGTTAAGACGAAGTCTTTGATTCTCAAATGTGACCGTAATGCCGGCTGGGGCCTCCCATCTATATTGAATCTGTTGATTTCCAAGCTCTTTTGTTAAAAATGCATAGTCTCTTCTTGCTCTGAACATCTGGAAAGGTATTTCTTTGAAGACAATCAAGTCCTGGTCATCAACTCGCAGACTGTTATTATGAAACTTTTGCATAATCGCGTTTCTGGATTCTTTTGTGGAAAAATATATAATTATGTCCCTCGGGAGCTGTCGCTGTTCCGCTACCAACGAGTTCTGGCGATAGATTTTCCGAATCTGCCAATCAAAGTTAAGTCCCGGGCTTCCCACCGCATGGCTGAAGGCTTCAACAAAGGTCTGTTTCAGATTCTCTCGCTCCTTTTCGTGGAATCCTCTGACTCTTATTGCGAATGCCTTCTTATTAAAATTTATCATCACGAGCTGTTCTTGAGTGTCTCTAATTTTTTGTTGTAATATTTGAATATTAGTAGTCAAATTAAAATTAGCCTCCTCCAAGCTTTCCAATTTATTCTCTATTTCAGCAGAATAATCTGACAGAGCAGACACGGCTGCAAACGTATTCGCCTTCATTTGGTCAATTTTAGACTTTAAATCATCATATAGCTCCAATACAAATTCCTTAATGTCTTGTTTAAAATCATTAAGCATTTGAAAGAAAAATTCCTGTGTTAAAAATTCTCCAGTAGAGGGCGTAGGAGACAAGGGCTGCGATTCCAGTATAGATTCTTTAGATTCTTTAGGCACATTTGCAGAGAGACGCTTCGATTTTGACCTGGGTGCCATTATAAATAAACAAATAAACAGCGCTTTCGCTCCCCTCTGTTTCCAAAAAAAAAAAAAAAAATTATTTTGTTAAGGAGCGGTCTGCAGGAAGGTAAAACCGGCTAAGTACATCCCCTATCAGTCACCAACAGAGAGAAATCGCCATTTTGAAGTCTGTTTAAACAAAGAAGCCTCTAAGACAAATGGTGCTGGTATTTAAGATAGTAATAAAAGCATAAATCTCACAGGAGTGGGACCCGCCCATATTAATCCTAGCTTCAAACAACTTTGCTTTGTCCTGGGGGGGGGGGCTCGCCTGTCTGGGGCTGCAAAAAAGGCAGCTGAGAAGAACTGGCTGGAGATAAAAGCTCCGCTCACGCTGGGTCTAATCTCTGTCCACAGCCAAAAAAAAAGAGAAAGGCTGTGGATTACGAATAGACCCTAGCACACAGAGCTACTCCCTGCCCCTTTCTTAGCCAAAAAGGGGTGATATCTATGATCTTATTTAGATATACAGACCAGATCTCTGAGAGGAGCTCGGTTGAGCCCTCCTCGGCAACAGGCTCCGCCCCCCCGGCTCTGCAGTACTGCATTCTAACTACTGCACCACCATGGCTCAAAAATAACTCCCCCCCCCCCAAATAAAAGCAATGAAAGTGCCAAATATCAGATTCTGTCCCTATCAATCCTCTGTGTGGATGGATGTGGGGAAAGAAAAAGGATCAGAGACATTGCTTTTTTGCACAGGGTTAAACTGCATGACACAAATATTGGCTCAGCTGCACATTGTTGTCGCCACATTTCTGATGAAAAGCAATTAGGCAGTCTCTGTTTGTACAATAAACATTAGGGGAAAGAATAAGGCTCTTTAGTTCCTTTTTCAGTGCACTTAAACTTTTTAATGAGTATTTCTTGGTGAGATAGCTCTTACATTAAACTGTTATCACTTATCAGACACAGAATTATAATGCCTTCATCTCTATGATGATGGTGATGATATACACGCTTGCAGTCAAGCAGGAAGCATTCCCCTATAATATTCCCCTGTAATATTCATATAGGAAGAGAGAAAGAGATGCTTAATTCCAGTTAAGGGTCAAACAAAACTTCTATTTCAACTATCTCTAAACCAGCAGTGGCCTGAATTCCACAAGCTCTGCATAAAGTAATATGCCTTCCTTCCTGCCCCCAATGAAGACCAGGAAGATTTACAGAGATTAGATGTCTCTTTGCAGGCAGAGCACAATCATAATTTCATGCAAAGTTTTCAGTGTGCTGGAATCCTGCCCGTCAATATTCTGAACACCTGGCAAGATATTTCGAGATATCTCTTGGCATTCAGTTCTACTCGTACTGCCAGAAAAACAGCTCAAACCAGGCAGCAGATGGTTGCAAAGTTACTTCTGCACTCCGTTGATGGCCCATCTCCATATAGATTATGAGGGATGGATATATACAGACACACAAACTCTATGTATGTAGAAACAAACACACACGTCTGTATATATGTATGTGTGTGTGAATAGATCCATTTCACATAATCCATTGATAGGTAGATGATAGTAGGCCAACTAGCTATATTTTTCCGATTTCTTTCTTTTTCTTTCTTTCTTTGTGTTAGTTTGTGTTACCTTTTATTTTATTTTTTTGTATATCATCATCATCATCATCATCATCATCATCATCATCATCATCATCTTAGCCATTGTCTTTCCACCATAGGATGAAGGCCTCTTGTGTGTGTGTGTGTGTGTGTGTGTGTGTGTACAGGGACACAGGCACACCCTTGTGTTTTATATAATTAAAACACAATCTAATAGAAAAAAGAAGAAAGAAAAATAGAGAGTGAAGAGTGACAGAAAAGAAAAGAAAAAGTATACATTAGCTTCCGATATTTATATTTTCTTTTAATGTCTTTGTCTTCTGGCTAGTAAACTTGAACCTTATTAATGTACCAAACCATCCCATTAATGCTCCTGCTCCCTCGAGTAGATCTTCTGTTTTGATTATGTTGCTCCAAGTATTTCAGAATATTCAAAACATTTCTAATATTATCATTAGTTATCTTTTAGGTAAAAAAACCACATTTATCTTTATGAACAAACTCCTGTAAAATTATTTTCAATCCTTCAGCAAAAATTGTAGTAAACAATTCGATTTATAATCATTATGCAATAGAGATATTGGTTGACAATTTCTTGTTAAAGTTGAATCCTGTCCCTCTTTAGATTTTAAAGTTATATTAACTTCCTTCCAACTATCGGGAAATATTCAATTTTGCAAAATAGTATTCATTGTTTGTTGTAAAGGTTGTAAAATCTCATCTTCAAAACATTTATGATAAGAGGCCAACAGCCCATCTGGACCAAATAGTTTTCCTGTTTAAATTTTTTTGATAGCTTTATACAACTCCCTCATTGTTATAGATCCTTTCAAAATTTGTATTTGATTATCTGTAATCTTAGGTAGATTCTGCTTATGCAAATAGTCATCCATTTTTTTCTGAAGCAATTTCTTGACTTTTATATAAAGTAGTATAATAATGATGATACACTTTTCTCATATTCATATCACTTCCTATTGAATTAATCCCTTGTAACTTTTATTAGCACTTCCTTTTCTTTTTTTCTTTTTGCAATTTGCATGCCAACTGTCTCCTTGGTTTATTTGCAAATTCAAATTTTCTTTGTTTTACATCGTTCATTTTTAATTCCATCTCACTTTCTTTTAACATAGATAATTGCCTCTATAAAGGCTTAATTTGATGATTTATAGCAGTGATGGCGAACCTTTTTCTCCTTGGGTGCCAAAAGCATGTATGTGCGCACTATCATGCACTCTTGCATGCCCACCCCCATAATGTAATGCCCCAGAAGGTCCATTTCCCCCCGTCCCCAGTCTCCAGAGGCTTTCTAGGAGGCTGGGGAGGGGGAAAAACAGCCCAACCCGCAAACCAAAAGTCCATTCCCAAACTTCCGGTTTGTGCATTGGGCAGTTTTTTGCCCTCTGGAGGCTTCAGGGAAGCCACCAGAGGGGGAAAAATGGCTGAAAATCAAGGCCGAAAATCAGCTAGCCAGGCGGGCATACGCACTGGAGCTGACAGGACAACGCCGCTCATGCCTTCAGAAATGGCTCCCCGTGCCACAGGTGGCATGTGTGCCATAGGTTCACAATCCCAGAGTTATAGCTTTCTTCTCTCGACATTTTTAAAATTTGTCTTCCTTTAAAAAAAAATCTCATCCAAAATCATTTGCATTTTCTCTTGTTAGATCTATTCATTCTTAAACTGGTTAATGACAATAAAGTACATCGTATCTTTTGCCTAGAAGATCTAATTACCAGAGAAAAATCCACTTTGCCTTTTTTTAAAATTGTGTGGTGGAATAGGTCTAGATTTATTTTCTGAAGCCATGTTATATTGGCTCTTAAAATTACTAGACCCTCATTTGATACATGTAAACTGCAATGAATGTTGTTGAGAGGGCGATCATAAAGGTTTGGTTAGTAGGTAGAGGAGATAATCAGGGAGTAAGTCAGTGGTGGGTTTCAATTTTTTTTAGAACCTGTGGCCTGCTTTGTGGGAGTGCTTGCCGGCCATGTGACTGGGTGAGAGTGGCCTGGCAGTCATGTGACTGGGTGGGCTGGCCAACTTGTAAAATGTGATGAAACTCACTTAACAGCGCTCTTGCTTAGCAACCAAAATGTTGACTCAGAAACTCTGAAATTTGAAACATGCAAGTCTTAAAGCTATCGTTACAAGACCCTTGCACCCCTATATCTTTAGGAAAAAAAACCCAGGAGTGTTCAAACTTGACAGCTTTAAGACATGTGGACTTCAACTCCCAGTATTCTTCCTCCAATCATGTTGGCTCAGGAACTCTGGCATTGAAGTGTGTAAGTCTTAAAGCTGTCAAGTTACAAGATCCTTGCCCCCCTAACCCTTTAGAAAAAAATCCCCAGGGGTGTTCAAACTTGACAGCTTTAAGACTTTAAGGTTTAGATAGGACTCTTAGAGGTGGGCGGGGCAATTGGTGAGCCAGCCAATCAGTGAGCAGCAGGTGGGGCAAGCATGATGTGTACGGGCGGGGGAAGGAGCTGGAACCACTTCTAAACGGCATGGTAGATTTGTGGAACCTCTTCTATAGAAGAGGTTAGAACCGGCAGGAACCCACCCCTGGAGTAAGTGGAGGATAGGTAATCAGTGAGGATACGTGTTTCTTTAAAAAAAAAAAAAGAACAAAACTCTGCTTCATGATTCATCATCCAAAGCTAATGGAACATTCTTGAATATAAAAAAAGCATGTTTTAAGTAACAAAAAGCAAATCAATATGTCTAATAGAAGCCCACTAACCTGCAATAAAGAGATCTTCTCTTGGTTTCTAGTCGCCACTGAATACTTAAATGATGTTTCATGGGCATTGACTCAGTTGAGATGGAGTAGAGGCAAATATTTGTTTTCAAGATGAAATCCTTTTCAGAAGATTACTAGTTTGTTTCTTGTTATTCATTACATCCCCTGTACACTATTGCTATAATCAATTCTTCCCTATTAAGCAAAAAGACAAGTGAAAGAGGAACAAATCCAAGGCACATTTTGATAAAGATTCTCAGATTTACTTCTTACATTTCTCAAAGGCTACTTCTCAGTGAACAGGAAATACATGAACACTTACCGGTATTTCACTTATCTTGAAAGTAAACTTGAAATCCCTGTCCATAGGCAGTGCCAGAAATACCTTTGATAGTCAATAGCTGGCTACAGATGCAACCTGTAACAATATATTACAGCATGTAGTATTCTTATTTAGATTCCAGATTTTAGTTTAGTAATAGCTATTCAGTTGAGAGTGCAGAGTGCATTAACATGTGGACGTGTGCCATGGATTAGTATTGATAATAATGCAATATCTTTGCTTTGAGTTGATTAGTGTAGTTATATAGTCTCATGATTTACAAAGCTGAAGTTGCAGCCAACTGAAGGTAAAGCCAAAGACAACAGTAGAGAATTTGCAGCATCGAGTAGTGTGTATTCTCTTTGTCTAGATTGGTAGACTGATTATGTGTCATCACATTGGTGTTGACTCTTAGTGAGCACATAGGCAGATGTTTTCCAGGATGATCTTTTCCCAGCCTGATATCTTAGATCCAACTAGCAAATCTACCACCACTGTAATTGAGTCCATCTTTCTGCTGGTCATTTCCTTTTTCTCTTTCTTTCTACCTTCTCTAAGCTTATAGTCCTCTCTGCAGAATTAGGTCTGAGATAACATTCCCAATTTGGAAAGTGTACATAAATCCATTTTTCTTTATGTAACAGCAAGCCAGTTGAGAGAGAGAGAAAAAAATCCCCTAAGAGAGC
Organism: Thamnophis elegans; assembly: GCF_009769535.1. NCBI lineage: Eukaryota > Metazoa > Chordata > Lepidosauria > Squamata > Natricidae > Thamnophis > Thamnophis elegans. Next base: position 22,622,099 of record NC_045543.1, on the reverse strand, counting down.
TGAAACTAGGGCACCCCCATATGCCCACATAAAAAAAGTATGCAGAAACAAGGCCATAAGCAGCTTTGATTGTGATATTGAAAGACAGTGAATTGCTGCCGAGTCCATTAGGTGGCTCTGTTGCTTTTCTTTTCTTAAGATGCCACGTTTTCCACACTGGCATGAAGTTGCTGCTTTGATCTGTAATCCCCTTCTAAATTTAGTTACAATAGCCAACACAGAGTTTTCATAACAGTTGTTGCCGGCAGAATGCCATTTGTTGATTGGGACATTATCTTTTTATTATTAACCACGGAGTGACTATATCCATCAGTTACAATGCTACAGCTCAGCTTGTTGATTGGTTTCTTTAGTTGTTTTTTGTTTGGCTGTAATTAAAGACGACTCGGGAAAGTAAAAGGCAGCACTTAACCAAACTGAAACATTCTCCTATTGATTTCAGTGGAAGAGAGAATTCAGCACTTGGGCAGAATCTAAACCCTGTCTAGATTAGGCTTCAGATTGTAACTTCTCAGCTCATTTTTCATACTTCAATATGCTCTTTTTTAAATAGGTTTCACTTCACATGTCAACTGTTCTTCTATAAGTATGACTCTAGGAAGTACAGATTTTGCAGCATTATTGCACTGCCATGAGAAGCAACTATGGCCATGCAAATCACACTTTATTAGGGCATGTCAAATTTTCCAACTTTCAATTTCCAAAAATTAGGAATGCTCAAAATTGTAAAGATGCTTTCCTTACTTTAATATAATTTAGATGTCCTTGGTAAGTAACAACATAAATATTATAGCTTTGTAAAAATTTTGTTTATTTGATTACGCTAATCAAAAATGCATTTTGGCATATAGGACAGGCAAGAAATCTACCTCAGATAAAATTATGATACCAGAAATCCTTTAAGATAGGAGTGAGCAACTGTTTTGTTCTTGGTGGCCTTCTTCTCCTCTCCTCCCCTCCCTCCCTCCCTCCCTCCCTCCCTCCCTTCCTCCCTCCCTCCCTCCCTCCCTCTCTCTCTCTCTCTCTTGTTTTGTCACCAAGCTCATTGAATTGAGGACAATGCAGGATGTAGCCAGAGATATCGTTGGAGTTGGTTGATCCAATTTTTTTTATTGGTAGATTTCTTTAAAAGTGTTTATGGGGCAAACTGAATGCCCCAAATTCCAATGGAATCATCTTCAGCAAAACCAATATAATTAATATAATATAATATAATATAATGCAATGCAATGCAATGCAATGCAATGCAATGCAATGCAATGCAATGCAATGCAATACAATACAATACAATACAATATCTCATTATAATATCTATGATTTTTTTTAATCCACTATTTAGGTTCAAACTGTTTGGAGTATAATTATTCTTACCAATTGCTCTGTCTGTCCCTCCCTCCCTCCTTCCAACCACTGGCACCACTGTTTAAGAAAAAAACCAGTATCACCTCAATAATCAGGCAAGCTTCTTTTGAATTGTCAGTAATGAGTATAACCTGATCTGTTGTCCCAGGTGTCCTCTAAAAGACCACAAGATTTGCCAATGGCTATGTATTTGACTTGCATAAATTAAGTCCATTCAGATCAGTCTAATAATGTAAGGTAACATTTATATAGTGCAATCAAGACTACTTGCCCACATTATCTTTAAGGGAAGAAACCTAATACATTTGAAGACAAATCATACAGCTTCTTCCTTAAGGCTGTCTATTATGTTCTTGGCTAAGACAAAATTAGATACTGGGATGGCATGATGAATACTTTTATTATGCGCATAATATGTTGCATGAGTGCTATCCTAGGCAGATCTTTTTTAGCTTACTATAGGTAGCCTTAGGATGGTACTTCTTTATATAAAAGTAAGTTTTTTCTGAGTTCAGCGGAACTAATTCCAGGTAAGCAATGCAGAATCCCAGCTTTTGTCTATTATGCCAGTTTTCTACATCACTTTCTTTTAATTATTACTCTAGTTTCTATTTCTGCAATAATGATATAGAAGTACTGATGAAATTTTGAAGAATAACTTTAAATAGATGAAGATCTTTAAAATAATCCCAAACATACTTTCAAGTAAATACTACAGAGGATTTGTTTATAAATCATGACTTCATACAAGAGTGTTCTGACCTAGGCTTCCCCAGTAGCACGAAGCCAAGTCTTCGGCCCGATAAACCCATTTTATTTAATTTACAGTAAATTCCTCTCCAGCAAAGTCTTTCCTCTCCCACAGTCTTTCAAGATAGTTCACAATTACCGACCTTCATCAGGCTTGGAGAGTGGCCAGGCCGATATCTTTTGGATGCCGCAATACTTGGCAAGATTGCAGGAATGAACTAATTGTCTCCTACAAACACCCTTTCGCTTTTGCTGCTCTTTTATTCCCTATGGGAGGGGCCATTCACCGTCCACCTGTGGCCTTACTCCCAAATTGACCCTTGTTCCTTAGCTGTTCCCTTCACCTGGCAATTCTATGCATGCGCAAACTGGGAACAGGCTCCAGCTGTTCATCTCCCTCACTGATGTCTGACTCCAAAGGCAGCTGATAACTGTCAGACGGCCCTGGCCCCATCTCTGCCTCCAATGCAAAGTACTCGTCAGAGCCTTCCCCAGACTCCAGGACAGGCCCATATTCCTCCCCAATCTTGTCACTGTCTGAATCTTCTGCCAGCTCTGATGGCTGCTGGCAGGCCACAAAAAAGAATTATCTTGAGGTAAGATGGGAAGCCTATAAATTTAATGAACAAGCAAACAAACAAAGAAATAAACAAGTAGGAAATTAATGTGCTTTTTAATTCACAAGTTATACTTGTGTCCCCTTCATAAAAGATCCCCCTATCTGTATATTTTGGACTTAGTATCAATCACCAAAGACTTAGAAATAATAATAAAATAATGTCCTGGTGCAATTTGCTAACAATTGTTTAAATGGCTTCCTTTTAATCTACTTAATGCCTTTTTCTTTGAAATAAAAAGGTAGCAGGTAACTGACAAGTTTGAGAGCATCTGTATAAACAAGAAAAGACAACATGGCAAATCCTAGATCATGAATAAAATGCAGTCCTTTCAAGAACACAATCAGTAATTAAAAGCAATACTCTGCAATAGCAAGAGATGTGTATAAAGGATTTGCTGTGCTAGAAGTCACCTCTGAAAAGAGGTGACTGCTTATCTCTCCCTCTCCTTTATGCAAGTGCCAATTTTGCTGGCACTTAAGACATGCTGACAAAAGAAGTTTATTCACTGGGCTACAATCCTATGCATTACCATTGATGCAATGAGATGACAGACATTTCAAGGGCAGCTTTATCCCACACATGGCACAGAGATGCTGGCTTGTCCAAGCAGGGCTGGGGGCATAGAGCAATTCACGTTACTGTTCAGTGCAGGGGGGTCTTCTTTTCTTTGTCCTGGTCCTGTCCTTGTACTCTTAGCTATATTTTATTTATGACTGAGAGGATGGTCTATACATGGGATGATTTTCCTTCTGATACCTACATTTTCAGAGTACTAAAGAACTGTTTAAGCAACAAATGAACTTTACAGCCCTCCAAAGTAGAGGTGGGTTCCTACCGGTCCAGCCTGGTTCGGCCAAACTGATAGTGGAATGCTGGCCTGGTTCCCAGAACCACCGCCGCCATTGCCATCTTGTTTTTGAGTTCTGCGCTTGCGCAGAACAATTTCTAGTAAACCGCGCAAAGAATGTGCACGACTGAACTGGCAGTAAAGCTGGCCGGAACCCATCCCTGCTCCAAAAGTACGGGGAATATGCACCAGCGCCTTTTTCTGGTTTTATCTTGGATTCTCCCAAGTGAGCAGGGCTCAAATCCACGAAGAATTCTCCATTAGACCTACTTATATTAGGAGGAGGTTGAAGAAGGATCTGGTTGGCACATGCATACCAAGAAAGCTGAACTATAACAAGATGAATTCTTATTCTTTGTAGCTGTATTGTTCTCATGTCCAGAATATTTGTGTGTGTGTGTGTGTGTGTGTGTGTGTGTGTGTGTATGTATGTATGTATGTATGTATGTATGTATGTATGTATGTATGTATATGATCAGTGGTTAAAGCTGATAGCCCAGATTCAGGTTCAAGACTTGAGTGCTGCATGATGGGGTGAGCTCCCATTCCTGCTCCAGCTCTTGCCCACCTAGCAGTTCGAGAGCATGCAAATGTGAGTAGATAAATAGGTACCATTCATTGGGAATGTAATAATGTTCCATGTGCCTTGGCATATATCATGCTGGCCCTATGACCATGGAAATGCCTTCAGACAATGATGGCTCCTTCAGCTAAGAAACAGATGAGCACCGCCCCCTAGAGGTGGACATGACTGGACAGGGGAAACCTTTATCTTTATATACATATTTTATTTTGTCCCTTCTAGATAGTCTTGATTCCTGTAGTTTCTTGGTATGATTTTTGGAAGGGATTTGCCATTGCCTTCTTCACATGGTAGAGGGAGAGTGACTGGTCCAAAGCCACCCAGTTGGTTTTGTGCCTAGGACAATACTACAAGCCATGATCCCCAACTTCTAGCCGCCTCAAACCTCCCTTCTCCTTTTCTTCCTTCCCTTCTTAAGGGGCATTCTAGTTTATTGCTCATTAAATAGGAACTGTTTAGTAAAGGAAAACTAAATGTAGTTGATTTTATGAACAACTACAATCAAGCATCTTCCTGGTACTGGTTTTAATCTGGATAATCCAGCCAATGTCTGTGATGGTGGAAGTGATCCGTGTAGTCCTTTATAACACTCTCTGACTCTGAAATTCCAATTTTAGCTTAAATCTTACAAGTAGCATTTCTGATGATTAATGTGTTTCTTTGCTTGACCTTGGTTGAGTAAATTAAATGGGAATATATAGCACCAAAACTTTGAAGGTTGTGCAAAGTGCTTGAGTTGCATTGAGAGAATTCCAGACTGAATCTTTTTTAAGAAAGAAGAATGAGAGAGAGAGAGAGAGAAACTTGTAAGAAAAGTGAGGGAAGAAAAAGCTAAATCAGATATCTATTAAAAACAAATTAGTGGTGACTGAAAATCAAATTAAGGCAGAAGTAATCAATCTTATTGTAAATCTCTCTGGTGAGTATTAATGACTAATTTTTCTTGTACTTGATGAAGGCATCTATTAATTAGAAATATTTATACAAAGTAAAATCTTGACATTGGTACTTGGAATATTCATCCTGAAAGAAAGCAGAACATATTAATCAGCCAATCTACAAAAAAAAGAAAAAAGAGAGAGAGAGAGAAAATGACCTGATTTTACAGTGAAGGCAAGTCATTGTTTCAATAAATGATCTAATGCCCTCATTAAATATTCTTCAGACCAGCTGCTAAAAAGAGACGTGCAAACTTTAAAGCGATGAATGGAACTATTCATATTGTCACCATGACATAACTAGCTGAAAGAAGGGGGCAATCTCTCATTTTATTTTTTTCTGTTGTTCCCTGGAACTACCAGTATCTGTAATGGTATAAGGGAATGATCTTGAGAGACAAGAGGAGAAACCACAGACAGGACAACTATCAAGTAAAAAAATGCTCGGTCTACAGAAAGTGGGAGGGTATAAAAATAGTAAAGATGCCTTTTGCAATTGACTGGTGGTAATTCTGTCAATGCCATGGTATTCAAATGGTGCTCCAATTATTTTGGGATTGCACCCAAGGCACCTATTATTATCATTGATGCTACCTTTGCTTTCTTTTGCTATAGTCATTCTCTTTCTGTTGCAAGTCTTTCAGTTTTATGAACTTCTCCAGTTCTTTCTCTTCCAATACACAAAAGCTAAAAAAATATATCATAAAATAAATAATAAACATAAGAGACTCCAGGATAATGCCAAAACAGAAAAAATATGTTGAATGCAAAATTTGATGCGTTTCAAAGCAGTTGAGTACCAGGATAGTATTGTACACCGATTGAATGGATGCAGGCAGCAATATATTGGCTTTCAAGGTAATTTCTAGATTGGACGTCCTAGTTTGCACAAATATTCTTAAATTGGGCTTTTGTAGTACTTGCCATTTACTGGCCGAAACATGCCTAAATAGAATAGAATAGAATAGAATAACAAGAGTTGGAAGGAATCTTGGAGGACTTCTACTCCAGCCCCCTGCTTAGGCTTGAAATCCTATACCACTTCAGAAAAATGGTTGTCCAATCTCTTCTTAAAAACTTCCAGTGTTGGAGCATTCACAACTTCTGGAGGCAAGTTGTTCTACTGATTAATTGTTCTAACTGTCAGGAAATTTATCTTTAGTTCTAGGTTGCTTCTCTCCTTTTTTTAAAAAATAAAAAAATATTTTTAATTTTTAAAATAAACACAACATCCTTCTTTACATGCTGTAGAAAGTGTATCAGTTGATTACAAAAAGACTTTCGTGCATCTCTTCCACAGTTAACAAACATAATTCATATTAACTCAAGTATTTTAACTCAAATATTTATACATGTTACCATCATCATATCTCCATTTTCATTTGACCATAATTGTTTAAACGTCCTTCATCATAAAATATACCAATATTTAATACATAACCATATACTGGCCTTTCATTTACTATTTCTAAAATCCTCCACTAACACTGAATCCTTATGTCCTATTCTAGCTAAACTTCCATAATATTTAATAACAAAATTTTCTAATCCTCATTTCCAAATTACTGTTTAGAATTTACATCCAGTTTCCTTATGTGATACCCATACCTATATATACGTTGTTATCCTTATCCCTCCTTTGTTTAACTATATCCTGTATCATAATATTTTTCCCCTAATAATCAAAACTTTAACTGTATCTAACTTAGTTCTTTTTTAAATTAACCTTTATATATAATGCAAAGGGTTTTCTAATCTTCCTTTCATGGGTACCATTCAATGTTCATATCCAATTATGCTCAAATTAACACTACACATTGTATACATTAGTAATATTATCAATTATTTATTTAAACTATATCTATTGTCAATAAATTTCACTAAGTTTAACTAGTTTTAAAGTATACTCTTCCATCTATCAACCTATATCTTTCCAATAGCAAAACAGTCTCATATCTTCTGCCATTTGTGGTGTCAGTCCTCCAATCATCTCCTTCATCAACTTTGTATGGACTCCTCTTACCAACTCCTTGCTTATAAGATCTCTCATGTAATCTTGATGCCCTTCTTCTGTTTCCTTAGTAAGCTTATCTTTAATTGTCAGTAGTGTTATCAATTATATTGCTAATAAAATTTCTCTCTTTAAATCCATAAATTCTTTTGTTTTTTCTTCTTCTGTATCTTGCCATCTGGGATAAATTTCCCCTCCATTTAATTCCTCTTTCAATATTCGATTCTTTCCATTTTCAGAGACAAACCAATCACCATAAATATCAGCAAATTTAATTTCTTCATATTCATTTTCCACTTTGATTTTTTGGATTTTAACCACCACGTTTTCCATTTGATAAACATCCTCAACTTCATCATATTTTGCTGTTAGATGCTCTAAGTCTTCCAGCTTCGTCTCTATCCTCTCATATGTATTTGATAATTTCTGTATTTCTGAGAATATCTTTTGCAAGCTTAAGGTTTCTTTCTGCTGTTGAAATTGTGCCATTATATCCAGCTAACAAACACAGTTGCTCTAGTTTGAAAGGTCAATAAAATTAAGCATAGATTCACAATAATGTTTTGTTTTCACTTTTCTCTGGTTAAAGATATACTTCAAAGGGACATCTGTATGCTTTCCTTCTTATCACTCTCTATAACCAAGCAGTGAGACCTTGTAGTGCCAAGCCAAAATAATCAGTGAGAAAAATAAGAGTGTTTTGTTTCCAATACACAAATCTTCCAGCCTCCGAGTAGCAGTGCTATTGTTGCAAATTTCCTTGTTACTTTTTGTATCTTTTTTGTATTTCAAGTTAAAAAAAGAGTCAATTTTTTAATGAGTTAGGAGAATACCCACAGTAATGAAAGAGAAAAATTTTAGACCATAGGTTACAGAGAATAATAAAAGAAAAAACAAGTAGTAGAAGAAATCCATTCGTTTTAAAAGGCTTGCATAAATTCCATCCATGAAGATAGCATTTAAAAAGTAAGATAACCCACTGTCCAAAACCATTCCAAATTTAATTCCACTGCTTAATTCTTCTGTTCTCCAATTTAAATAAATTTTAAGTTTTTTATAGGCAGTCTCTTTTTAAAACAGTAAAAGTTCCTCACCAGCTGGAAACACTTTCTCTTTCTGTATCCTTCCATTTTGGAGCCAACCCGACTTCATCAGCCTTGGCTGGATTTTTTGTCACTGGCTTGAAGAACTTCTCTTGCATCGATCAGGGACTTTGCAATGTCCCTGAGGTCAGCAAGACGTATTCTTCCTGTTCACCATCTCTGCGGGACACTTTAGGTTCGATTGGACCACCCAGCGGCAAAAGTATTGGCTGCAGTCTCGGAGTATCGAGATCGCACCTCCGTAACATCGCGACGTTGGCTCCTCCTCTCTAGGTTGCTTCTCTCCTTGATTAGTTTTTACCCTCAGGTGCTTTGGAGAATAGCTTGAATCCCTCTTCTTTGTGGGAGCCCCTGAGATATTGGAACACTGCTATCATGTTTCCCTTAGTCTTTCTTTTCATTAAACTAGACATACCCAGTTCCTGCAACCGTTCTTCATAGGTTTTAGCCTCCAGTCCCCTAATCATCTTTGTTGCTCTTCTCTGCACTCTTTCTAGAGTCTCCACATTTGTTTTATATCGTGGCGACCAAAACAGAATGCAGTATTCCATATGTGGCCTTACCAAGGCATTATAAACTGGTATTAACACTTCATGTGATCTTGATACTACCCCTCTGTTCATGCAGCCTAGAACTGTGTTGGCTTTTTTGGCAGCTGCTGCACACTACTGGCTCATATTTAAATAGTTGTCCACTAGGACTCCAAGATCCCTCTCACAATTACTACTATTGAGCCAGGTACCACATATACTGTATCCTCTGCATTTTGTTTTTCTTGCCTAAATGTAGACCCTTACTTTTTTCACCATTTTTCACCACAAATAGTCTAGATCACTCTTTATCTTTAATAGGGAAAGCTGCATATGGACATAGGAGCAACTGTATAGGCTGGTGACCTATCTTTTCTATCCTTCTAGTTTCTAAATTATTGAATGTTCACATTCATAATGGATGGTGGAGATTGGTGTCTATATACCCATGTAAGAAGATTGCAGCTTGGAATGTGAGGAGCAAAAACGATAAAAAACCATTAATAAATTAAAGGAAACAAAGGAAAATAGATAGCCTGTGTGTCTGTTAGGAGGTAAGTGAAAGAGGAAGGGTGTAATAATTCTGAATACAGTGGCCTGAACTTGTAAGGTAGAGCTGATGAAAACTGAAAAAGTTGTTTTTTTCTACATTCCTTAAAAGTTCTGCAATGCCCTTGTAAGAGAAAGTTCTTTGGCTTGCTTCCTATTTTCAATCATGCTTTAAAGCATTTTAAATCCAGCAAGCTTTTAACATTTGATGGTCTGCTGCTTTGAGATATTGACTTGTTTTTATAGCTGCTATCTTAATTCCTGATTGCAAAGCATCCCTGACACCTGCTACATACATTAATAAGTTGTTTTTGTTCTTCTTTTTCTTGTTGTTGTTATTACCAAGCAAACCATATGGGGGAAATGAAGATAAAAGAAATGAAATGTACTTTCTGCTGATTGGCCTATATAAATAGTCTAAATAAAACAACATCAAACCAAACGGCTGTATTAAATTATAAGGAAAACAAAAATAATAGATGACTGCATTCCTTAATCTAATGCCCTCCATATAGGCATGCTTTAAACCAGATTTTCTAGCTGTTATGGTTATTTTTAATGTAATTTTATTTATAGACATTGCAGAAGGAAAGCTGTGTCAGTCCATGGTAAGCAAATATTAGTAGGACTCTGAAAGCACCTTTTCAGGGTGAGCCAGGTAGTCCTTGAATTATGACCACAATGGGAATGGAATTTCAGTTGCTAAGTGATACAGTCCTTAAGTGAGTCATCACATGCTATTAGGACCATTTTACTATAGTCATTAAGTGAACCACACGGTCATTAAGCAAATACAACTGTCCTCACTGAGTTTGTTTGTTGGAAGGCAGCTGGGGAGGTTGCAAATTGTGATCATGTGACCCTGGGACACTGCAATCAATCATAAATGCAAGTGTCACCCAAATTGTGATCACATGACTAAGGGGAATGGTGCAATGGTTGCAACCTTGAGAACAGATCATAACTCACTTTTTTTCCCAGCAGCACTGTAATTCCGAACCATTGCTAAACAAATGGCCATAAGTTGAGAACCACCTGTTCATTTTATTAAAAAGGCAGGAGCTTGTAAGAGGTACAGTACAATGAACAGAGCAGGGGTGGGTTTCTCGCCCCGTTCCAACCGGTTCGGTTGGAACGAGGCTGGCGGCGTCCTCGCGCACATGGGCGGCGTCCTCGCGCACGCGTGCGGCGCGTGTGTGCGCACGCGTGCGGCGCGTGTGTGCACGCGCGTGGCGCATGCATGCATACTAGCATCTGTGCGATGCTCCAGCTGCTCCTGGAGGATCACGCAGGCGCTGTATGCGTCCTGCGCATGCGTGGAAGCGCAGAATTCGTCAAAACCGGGTAAGGAGCGGGCGCGGGTGTGTGCGCGCGGGCGCGGCGGGGGGGGGGCTTCACCATTCCCGGAAGTTACTTACTTCTGGGTTCGGCGACCAACCGGATCGCAGGGACCGGTGTGAACCGGTTGAAACCCACCCCTGGAACAGAGTGACATAGTTGCTATCAGATTCCTTTTGAATTTTTAGCTAGCAGGATCAATTCAGTGAGAACTATAGCCTAAACCCTAGAGATTGGGTTTGGGGAGGCTAGATTCATGTTTTAATTATCCGCTCAGTTAAACCTAAAGATATTAGTCCAACGATCTTCTGTTTCAACAGCTAAAATTCCAGCTCTAACCATTAGGCTTTGAACAAAGTGCTTAGCTTTTCCTGGGACAATTCCAAGCTGAGAGATTGTTTTAATAGGTTGCAGCTAAGCCCTGCTATGTGGCAAGATGAAATGATTTGCTTTAGGCAACAAAGGAAGACAAGAGGAAGAAAAAAGTTGGCATCTGATAGAGAAAGAAATTTAGCCTCAGCTGTGGAGTGGGGGACGGGCAGTGTTTTAGCTCTGCTTCAGGCAGCGAAAAGGTTTAGGCTGGCGCTGAGCTAATCTGATACACACAGATGGAGAAACGTGTACCTTAAATAGAGACAGCATGCCAGGACAGCAGTATTACTAACCACACTGTGATTCAATGCTGTGTGAGTGTTAGGCAACAGATTTTTACAGATATTAGAATTGTTCAAAGGACGCAAAAGCAATCCTTTCATTCTGAGTACTACATACTGTATCCAAAGATCCCCAAGTAGCAACAAACTCAATCCTTTGGAAGTTTCAAATGCTTATTTTTTTTTATTCCTAGGTAAGGCTGTGTGGGGCCAGTATGTGTGTTCGAATGCACCAGAGTTAGACCTTCTGCATGGTTTTGCATAAACTCTGCCACACAGTGTAATGGTGGATTTTCATTCCCTTCTGCAACTGCAAATCGGTTGGCTTGGGATAATAATTCATTCTGGTCTGCAATGAATTAATAAAGGGCTCAGCACACACAATTCAGTTTAAAACATTGTTTCCCAAGTGTCTATAATATATCCTAGAGTTATTTGGTGGGGTTTCCGCTCATTACATAACATAAGATGACATCTATTTTGCTTTATTCTGCTTAGGTTTTCCACTCTGCCAAAAGATTTCCGCAGGAAAAAAACCCCAAATTGCATTTAGAGAAGAGTTTTGTATTTTCAAAGTTGCATTGAACAAGGGGAAATAGGTATATGTACTGTATATATATATGTATAAGGTAAAGCTTCCTCTCACACATATGTGCTAGTCGTTCATTCACGACCCAAGGGGGCGGTGCTCATCTCCATTTCAAAGCCAAAGAGTTAATGGTGTCCGAAGACATCTCCGTGGTCATGTGGCTGGCATGACTAAATGCCAAAGGCGCATGGAACGCTGTTACCTTCCCACCAAGGCTGGTTCCTATTTTTCCTACTTGCATTTTTTTACATGCTTTCGAACTGCTAGGTTGGCAGAAGCTGGAACAGGCAATGGGAGCTCACTCTGTTATGTGGCGCTACGGATTCGAACCAACGAACTGCCGGCCTTCTGATTGACAAGCTCAGCATCATACCACTGAGCCACCGCATCCCCTATGTCTATGCCTATGTACACAAACACACACACACACACACACACACACACACACACACGAGAGCATACAAAACAATTGTTATTGACCTTATCTCTGACTTTGGTTCCACTGATAGATCTTGACTATGAAACATCCTAGTAAGAAATCAGAATACAGCTTACTTTTAAACTTCTGCAATTTGAATCACAATCATTTGTTTTTGTGCTAATTCATATGTGCCCTTTCAGTAGCTGGTGTTAAACCAATCTATAACTATGCCCTGTTACCTAATAATCTCTTCTGATGATAACCAACAGTATGGAATATCAGCATCCAGTATGGATACTTAAGAATCAAACAGTAGTTAATTATCCCCAGTTAGGTGGCAACATCTAGCCAATCTTCACTGTTTTCAAGAAACTAAGCAAGGTTGAAGCTGGTTACTACTAGGATGGGAAACAGTGAGGAAATCTCAGGGTTGTAGGTTAGATAGGGAAGATGGAAAGAAAATCCCCAAACAAGATTGTATCAAAATACTTGTGCATTATTGCCAAGAAAATGGCTTCTTATAGATGTATTATATTCATGAATAGAATAGAAAATAGAATAAAATAGAATAGAGCTGGAAGGGACCTTGGAGGTCTTCTAGTCCAGCCCCCTGCTTAGGCTAGAAACCCTATACCATTTCAAACAAATGGTTGTCCAATCTCTTCTTAAAAACTTTCAGTGTTGGAGCATTCACGACTTCTAGAGGCATTACATGAAAGTTATCCAAAGTCTATCTTAATTTAAAGGAGACTATTTTGCTTAATCACATATAGGTATATATGTTGTCATGACACTCTGAATGTGATGTAATATAACAGAGAGATTTCACTGGCCAATTTTTAAAAATGCACAATCAGGTATTAGATACCATGGTGATATCTGTATCCTGCAGTGCTGATGGAACAAAATGAGAAAAGATAACTCACAGTAGAAATGTAAATGTTTAGCAATTTGACACTTTGTCATTAATGTGCCCTCAATATTGAATTGTTCATTGATCAAAAGCTGATCTTAAGCTTGGGAATACTACTAACATTGCTTTTGGAGAAAACCAAATTGTGACTGTGACCAACAGGGCTTTTATTAACTTTATATGAAAAGTTAGTTACCTGTTTTTCTCCAACAAAACCCTGGCTATTCCCATTTAAATCCTGGTAAGATCTCTAATAGACTAATCTTATGTGTGATGTTTGATGCTGCCAAAAAGGATGAGCTGGAAGCTATTGCTAACTCATAATATTCCATTCAGCCAGTAGAGTTGGCCCTGTAATAAGGCACAGAAATTTTGGATGAGAGGCAAACTCTCTGTTAATTTTTTTCTACCAGAGATTGATGTGTGTTTTTTTTTAAATATTTTTGCCCTATATGCCAAAATAAATGATTTTGTGTTGGACACATATCCCTGGTTATTGATAGATTACAAAGTGCTATTTCCTGTCTTGTCTAGAGCCAATCCTACAAGCTAGATCTTCGCTTTCTACCTCTATCTGTATCAACTAAATAGGAAATTTAGCAGCTGCACCATCTTCTTGTTTTCTTTCTCCTGTCCTGTCATTTGCCTAGCTTCCTTTATCTGCTAGAGAAGCAAACAAGATTATAATCTTATAAAAAAGGTGTACAGAAAGAATGAGGAGACAAGACCAAGAGCACCAGATCGCCAACTTCTGTGATGGTTAAAAGGACAAAGTAAATTTCTAGACTGCTTCCCGACAACTCTAATTAGTGATTATACATTCAATATGTCTTTCCCTGAGCAGGGTGATATACTCAGAGCAGCAGATCAAATGATATAAGCATTTTCTTACAGTGGGAAATGCTAGCTTAATTACTGAATGAGAGTGCAAATATGCCCTCTGTGGTATAACCTGTTCAGCATACTTAGATGCCAAGTGTACAAAGAAGGGCATACTGGCTTGGGGCTCTAAAAACACACCTCTATCTTTAGGGGTATGACATAAATAAAGTGTTGTAATTTTTTAATCAGTTCCAAGCCAAATTTACCTGTATTCTTACTTAGTTTCATATCCTATGGCAGTGATGGTGAACCTTTTTCGCCTCGGGTGCCAAAAGCCCACCCCCATAATTTAATGCCCCCATGCATGGTGCCCCTGGTGCATGCATGCGTGACCCCCCCCCCGCTACCCCACACATGCGTGCATGGCTTTCTTGGAACCTGGGGAGGGTGAAAATGGCCTCCCCCGCCCCCTGGAGGTCCTCTGGAGGCCAGAAACAGCCAATTTTTCTAGTTCCGGTAGGCCAGGTAGGTCTGTTTTTTTTCCCTCCCCAGGTTCCAGTGGCTTTCTAGGAGCCTGGGGAGGGTGAAAATGGGAAGCTTTGCTGAAACCTCTGGAGGGTGAAAAACAGCCCAACATGCAAACCCATGCACATTGGGTGGTTTTTTGCCCTCCGGAGGCTTTAGGGAAGCCTCCAGAGGGCAAAAAATGGCCGAAAATCAAGGCCAAAAATAAGCTGGCTAGTGTTTACCCTCAGAAATGGATCCGAGTGTCACCTGTGGCATGCATGCCATAGATTCACCATCACTGTCCTATGAGAAGTGATGTGATCTCTCCCCCAGGCCTAGGCTGGGAATTCGAAGAGCAACTATCTACCCACCTCTACTGGACCAGCATGATAGATTATGGTCAATAACGATGAATGAAGGAGCTTTCCTGTCTCAGTGGTTGATTCAGGCTGGTAACAACAACAAATAGCAACAATTAGAATAAAATGGGGCAAAATAAATTGTAATCAATGAAAGTTTATGCCATAATGCTCAACAAGACTGTTACTATTAAAATAATAAATGCAAATAAAATAACAAATTGAAAGATAATGAAGTTTAAAGAACAGGGAAGAAGAGAACGAAGATTACGAAGCAAAGAGTATTCTACTTCAGGCTGTGAATTGGTTAATTATCTTTATGTCAGTTCAGTATTTTAGGAACTGTCAGGAAAAAAGAAAAGAAAAGCCAAAAGGGTTATAAGGAAATATTGGAGAAGGAGGACTGATTATAGTGTTGAAAAGGAAGAGGTTTTTGTGATAACAGATATGAAAGAAAGATCCCTGGTGATTGTGAAATAGAAATAGAACACTGTGTGGGATAGAGAGCTTCCCCCGCCTTATTGAACTCCATCTCCTTCTTTCTATTCAGTCTTTTGCTCATGAAAAATTTACCCCCAGAAAATCATATAATATAGATTCTTGCATGGACTCTCCTGAACATATTGCATATGTATGGGATTATGGCTTTAAAACAAAAAAGGAGATACTTTAACCATAAATCTATATCCAAACAATTGGAGTTTTACAAAACAGTTGCAAGGATTTGAATTACCAAGGACTCACCAGGCAGGATGGTTAAAAATTAAAAGGGAAAAATTGGGGTTGGGGGAGAATGAAGAAAAAAAATGATGTTGAAGTATCATCAATCAGAATAGAGGCTGGAAGAAACCTTGGGGGGGGTGTCTTCTAATCCAGCCCCCTGCTCAAGCAGGAGACCCTATACCATTTCAGACAAGTGGCCGTCCAGGCTATTCTTAAAAACCTCCAGTGATGAAGCATCAACAACTTCTGGAGACAAGTTGTTCCACTGGTTAATTGTTCTCATTGTTAGGAAGTGTCTCCTTAATCCCAGATTGCTTCTCTCCTTGATTAGTTTTGATCCATTGATTCCTGTCTTGCCTTCTGGGGCTTTGGAAAATATGTTGACTCCCTTTCTTTGTGGCAGCTCCTCAAATACTGGAACACTTCTACCTTGTCATCCGCAGTCCTTCTTTTCTCTAGACTGGCCATACCCAATTCCTGCAACCATAAAAAAGTAGGCAAATTGCACTCTTAGATGATGTAATAAACTCTAGATATGTACATTTCATTTGCCAAGTTTGTTTATTTATTTTCATGTATTCATCCATCCGTTTCTACACTGCCCATCTCACCTAGGTGACTCTGGGTCATTTACAATCATAAAAAAACATAAATAAGAACAAATTAAAAACAGAATTTAAAAGGTTAAGCTTGAAACAGTTAAAGAGTTAAAAAGTAGGGAGAACATTGCCATGATACCAGTGGTAGGATTTAAATTTTTTTTACTACAGGTTCTGTGGGCGTGGTTTGGTGGGCATGGTGTGACTTGGTGGGTGTGGCTTGGTGAGCATGACAGGGGAAGAATACTGTAAAATCTCCATTCCCTCCCACTCCAGGAAAAGGTTACTGCAAAATCCCCATTTCCTCCCAATCAGCTGGGATTTGGGAGGCAGAGACTAGATGGGGGTGGGGCCAGTGACAGTCAGAGGTGGTATTTACTAGTTCTCCAAAGTATTCAAAATTTCTGCTACCGGTTCCCCAGAACTGGTCAGAACCTGCTGAATACCACCTCTGAACCACCCCAAGGTTGTATATCACTCTTCAGTTTGCATGCTAAATGCAGAGTTAGGTTTTAACATCTTCCTGAACTGGAAGAGTAGGAGCTCACCTTACCTTTATTGTTATGGTGGGGACAATGGCAGAGAAGGCTAGTTCTATATTATGCAAGTGACTCTCAAAATTTGTTAGAAGGAAGACAAAATCAGATGATTGTTTACCCTCATTTGGAAGATATATACATATAATATTCCAATTATTAATGATGCTTCCATACTTTGAGGGATGAATGATTTCTTTGTGGGCAAGAAACAGAAGATAAAACACTATACGTTAACAATGCTGAACATATTGAAGCCTGCAAAAGCAGCCATAAAATCTCAGAAGCCTAGTTGGAATTTGAATGAGGACCCCCAGAGCATATCATAGCTGTTAGTATTAGAGCTGGCAAGTTGGAAAAATTATGAAGTTTTGAAATTATCAACATTTTGAACTTTTTTCCTATTAGGCAAAAAAAAAGAAAAGAAAAAAAAAAGCCAAGTCAAAAGAAAAGAGAAATATAAAGAAGTGACTTTCTACTTTCATCACAACAGCATAAAGAATTCTTCTTTTCTTGTAATCTATATTTTCTTCTGTTTTCCTCTAATGCCCAATCTTCAAAGTCTCATCTTCTATTTATATTCAGAATTCAAAACAATATCACTTTATCAATGGGGTGGACTCATAATTACTTTTGAAATTTTATTTCAAATCCATCTGAACCTCTATCCATTTGCAACTTTCCAAAATCAAAGTTCTAACCATCTTTTTGCAGTTTATTCCTCAAAAGGTTTTTTTTTAAAAAAATTATTAAACTTGTAATTCAAATATCTTTTGCTAAAGATTAAAGCAATCCCACTTGGTGCTATAAAGTGTATTGATCCAAAGATTCCTAATAGTTGAAAAGCAGTTAACAATTTTTGATTAAAAAAGAAATTATGTGAATCTGGTGCCCTTTCAAAGATGCCAACTGTAGTTTATGCAACACGATTATTCCTTCATTTTGCTTAGAAACCTGCTGGGAGCTTCGGATCATCTTGTGGTCTCCCCATGAGGGGTCATCTTGTGGTTGAGGAGACATCTTGCATCTTCTCATGAACAGCAGCTGTCTGGAGTACTTGTGGGTGATCTCAAGGCATCTCATCTGAAGAATTATTGAAGAGTTGGTCTACCCATCAACTCTTCATTTTGATTCAGTCATCAACTCAGCTCTGCTTTTCACAACACTGCCTTCATTTCTTCCCCAGAAGTCCCATATTTTTAATATAAGAATCATTCAGTATTTGCTGGCTAATCTTTTTAACTTCCTGAGGGTAAATGTTTGTACTTAGCTGGAAAGGGAGCATACCTTCATTCTTTTCTTTTCTTTTGTTTTTCTGGGCTTCCTAGAAATATTGGGGAATCATTCTTAATTTTTTAAAAGCATTATTTAAAAAAGCTTAGAATATTAACAGAGTCTGAAGGAAGTCTAAAGTACTTGCCCATTATAGTTGTCAGTGTACAATAGAAACATTTGTATTTCTATTCATAATTCCTTTCTTCAGAAAGTTTTCTTACAAGCTAATTAGGACAAGATTCAGAGAAAACCTTAAGCACTAAGAATACAGTTTCACAAGCCTTTGAAGTTTATCTGCTGCTCACACTAATACATAGTATATTGACCTTTGTCTTTAGCTATCTGATGATAATCATAATTTGAAACATTCACAATTCATTTGAAAACTTAGTACTAGTGGCTGTTCTCAATTCACTATTTGTGCTTCTTTGGAGGTCATTGCTTTCTATATTTTTCAGTGTCGGTAGAGTAAAAGAAATCTGAACAGATGAGATAAACACAATGACATTTGTAGTCTAAACTGAAAAAATGACCCACAGTTTAGGCATGCTTCCTTTTGTTGTAGAAAATCCAACAGTGAAGTCACAGTATATATAGAAAAACAAGTTTCAATGAAATGTTGCTTGCCACTGATCTGTGAAGTCCTTGCAGACATTTCATTATCTAAATACATAACATCAATGATGTTACCAAATAACCAAGTTTGCAGTGTGCCAAGGATTCTACAAAGAAGAAGTTTGTAACAAACAAACCAGAGTTAAGAAACAACTTCACTTCATTCCCTTCTGACACAATTGGCAGTAAACATGCAAATTGTATAAGAAGGAAGTCTATAGAGCAGTGATGGCTAATCTTTTCCAGAACAAGTGCCCAAAGCACGTCCCAAACCCCAAAATACAATTTGCATGCAACCCTGTGCACACCCTCTGCATGCACCTCACACCCCCCCATGCATGTGCCCCCATGCCCCCACCTCCTTGTACATGCACGCATGGCCCTCTGTATGAGCCCCACTCTTGTGCATGTGCGCACCCCACATGCACCCCTCCCTTTGTGCATGCGTGCCAGAGACCAGCTGGCCAGTGGAAGACATGCGCGCATGCACAGTGGAACTGAACTAGGATGATGGCTCACTTGCCCACAGAGGGGGGCCATAGGTTCGCCCTCACGGCTATAGAGTAATGGTTTCCCATCAGTTTTATTAATTGCTGAGACATACAGCTTCTTAAGTAAGCATCCATCTGTGGACATAAACTTTAATCAGCGTTTTGTGAAGTTCCCAATGCTTGATTTTTTAAAACTTGATGTGTGGTTTTTCAATTATTCCATTCATTCCAACAGGAGTGAAATTGCACTGTCACATCTTTTGTGAGAACTGCAATTTGCTTTTGGGTCCAGTTCAAGCCCTTCAAAGCCCTCCATGAAGTGGGGCCAGGTTATTTGAAGGACCATCTTATCCCAATTACATCTACCTGGTTACCAGAATGAGGAGGCAGGGTATGTTACATGTCCCTTTAGTGCAGTGGTGGGCTTCAAATTTTCTTAGAAACTATTCTGTAGGTGTGGCCTGTTTTGTGGGAGTGGCTTGGTGGTCATGTGACTGAGTGGGAGTGGCTTGGCAGTTATGTGACCGGGTGGGAGTAGCTTGGCAGTCATGTGACTGGGTGGGAGTGGCCAAGTTGATGTCACTGAATTCTTTGCCCCAAAGAATGGCCTACAAAAAGAAGATATAATGAAAGGAAATTTATTATTTTGTGCACTTACTACTTAAATAAGAATAAAATAAGTACACAAAACAATAAAACAGCTACTGACAGAAGAAATATGGCTGTTCTTGCCAGTCTTCAACATTACTGACCACCTTACACACACACTTCCAGCCTCTCTGCCTCTTCCCTCTTCCTGGATTCAATCGAAATTTTAAAAACTCACAGCCTGTGCACAGCACACATTCTTCCATCTCCTCTGCCTCTTCCCTTTTCCTGGATCACTCAGACATTTTAAAAACCCACAGCCTGTGCACAGCACACACATTTCCAGCTCCTCTGCTTCTTCCCTCTTCTTGGATTTACTCAGACGTTTTTAAAAGAGTGGAAAAGTGTGTGCATGTGCACAGGCTGTGAGTTTTAAAAATGTCTGAGTGAGTCCAGGAAGAGAAAAGAGGCAGAGGGGCTGGAAGAGAATCTGCTTGTACACAGGCTGTGAATTTTCAAAACGTCTGAGTGAGTCCAGGAAGATAAAAGAGGCAGAGGGGCTGGAAGAGAGTCTGCTTGTACACAGGCTGTGAGTTTTCAAAACGTCTGAGTGAATCCAGGAAGAGGGAAGAGGTAGAGGGGCTGGAAGTGTCTGTTCCTATAGTATCTTCCAGCCCCTCTGCCTCTTCCCTCTTCCTGGATTAACTCAGATGTTTTTTAAAACCCACAGCCTGTGCATATGCACACACTCTTTCAGCAGCCCCTCTGCCTCTTTCCTTTTCCCCAACATCCTCCCCCCCCCCACTGCAGCCACTTACCAGTTCTTTCTTCTTCTGGTTCTTCTGAGAACTTTTTGGCAGCATGGTGCGGATGGGCGGGGTGAGTGAAAGAGTGAATGAGGGGAGGGAGCGTTCTGGTACGGGGCCTCCTGACCAAAGAGTATGGGGAAGGCATGCTAAATTTCACCATCCGGTATGGGCGTACCAGTCCGTACCAGTTAAAACTCACCCCTGTTTTAGTGGGACCAAGAAGAGGGCCCTTCTTGGTGGTGGCTTCCTCCATGTGGAACACAATCCTTGTAGGAATAAGATTTGCTCCTACATTGACAGGCCCTGAAGACATATTTTTTCCAGCAGTTCTGGAGAACACTGGGTGATATATGAAGTCCATCAAGGGGTTGGTTTGATTGTTGTCATCTGGGGTGGGGAATGAGAATTTGTTGGTTATGTATTGGGGTTTTATTTCTTAAGCAATTGAGAGTCACCATGAGTGAAGATATATTTGTAGGCCAGATACATTTCCTTAATAAAAAAATTAATTTAACAATAAAATATTTCAATTCAGAACATGCCTATAAATAAATGTGAGACCAAAACATTCTAACTGTAGGATTTAGCTTTGTATTTCTGATACTGGATGGAACAAGAAGTGGCAAGTGTTTTTTAATGAGTGTGGTGCATTTAATATTCCAGGAAGAGGATGTTGGCTAGGGCCCAAATTATCCAAACACAAATCATTAACATTCAAATCAGAAAAATGATTATCTTATTGAGTATTAGATTGCTGCGCCAGCTTTGCCTATCTGCTCCTACTGGCGCTTGTTCTTCAGAGTTTCAGGAAGATCCCAGGAATGGAATTAGGCACAAATGGGCGGTTTCCCTCTCCCAACATCTCGAAGTAGTAGTTGAGGGGGAAACCTTATATAGACCCTTTCCCAAACTGATTAAGGTCCATTTGCCTTCATATGGAAGCATTTTACCTTTTGGTAAAGTAAGCTAGGATTTCTTTTCTTCTGTTTTGTTTATCTCCAAAGATTATATGCTGGGGAAAAAAAAGAATCATAACACTTATTATCTATTCCTAGCCTGGAGTATTGATTCAGTAGGCTTGTAAATCTCAGATGCCCATCTCCAATTTTTGCTATTTGTACAGTATATCACTTTTTAAATCTATTAGTTAATTGCTCCACGGAGGGTGATGGACACTAATGTCTGAAACTGCAAATGTGCAGACGGGCGGAGGGAGGGAGCTGGAACCGGTTCTAAACAGCACTATGGATTTGTGGAACCTCTTCGATAGAAGAGGTTAGAACTGGCAGGAACCCACCCCTGGCACTATCTAAGAAAATGAAATTCAGTGGTGGAAAGAGTAATGTTCTACATTTAGGCAACAAAAATGAAATGCACAGGTACAGTATAGGTGGTACCTTGCTCAATAGTAGTAACTGTGAGAGGGATCTTGGAGTCCTAGTGGACAACCATCTAAATATGAGCCAGCAGTGTGCAGCAGCTGCCAAAAAAGCAACACAGTTCTAGGTTGCATAAACAGAGGGAAAGAATCAAGATCACATGAAATGTTAATATAACTTTATAATGCCTTGGTAAGGCCACACTTGGAATACTGCATTCAGTTTTGGTCGCCATGATGTAGAAAACATGTGGAGACTCTAGAAAGAGTGCAGAGAAGAGCAACAAGATGATTAGGGACTGGAGACTAAAACATATGAAGAACGGTTGCAGGAACTGAGTATGTCTAGTTTAATGAAAAGAAGGACTAGGGGAGACATGATAGCAGTGTTCCAATATTTCAGGGGTTGCCATAAAGAAGAGGGAGTCAAACTATTCTCTAAGGCACCTGAGGGTAGAATAAGAAGCAACGGGTGGAAACTAATCAAGGAGAGAAGCAACTTAGAACTGAGGAGAAATTTCCTGACAGTTAGAATGATTAATCAGTGGAACAGCTTGCCTCCAGAGGTTGTGAATGCCTCCAACGTCTTTAAGAAGATGTTGGATAGCCATTTGTCTGAAATGGTATAGGGTTTCCTGCCTAGGTATAGGGTTTCCTGCCTAGGTAGGAGGTTGGACTAGAAGACCTCCAAGGTTCCTTCCAACTCTGCTATTGTATTGTACGTTTAAAAGTATAGCAGCTGAATTGGACTACAGAACAGTGATAGTTCCCAAAGAAGTCTGGCAGACAGATGCAGCTATGGACAACTAAGGGAAGAAGCTGAAGCAGTTGCTTGCCTTTATCATTCCATCATTCCATCCTTAAGGTCTTATATGTGTCTCTGGCTGATGGGATTTGTGAGAGAACAGATCCATCCATAGGCTAACAGGATGGTTAGTTAGGTAATGAGCAGATTGGGCCAAGTCCCCTTGCAAGCTAACATAGCCTGCAATTGACAGATTAATGCAATTTGTTCTTTTTACTGCATGGTGAATGGTGCTGTTGTGTTTCTGAATCGTACTGTCAGTGCAAAAGGCTCTTCACTCTAACAAACACACTGTCTCTTTGTCTTCTTCGGTTTCATTCAGCTGTATTAATCAAGAGATCTTTGCATAGGGTGCTTCCAAATTTGGTAGTGCAATGGTCTACCAAATTCCTTAAATGTTATTCTTTCACATACAAAATGGCCAAATCCGGACAATTCGAATCTGATAAGGTAGAAACCTTTTGGCTACACACAGCCTTCAGAAGTGTATAGTCCCTGGAGCTGCTCTGAACATTGTTACAAAATTAAAATTTTAATGAAAAAGATGCAATCGTATAGATTTGCATGTAATATAATGAAATGTAAATGAAAGAAAGTCCAATTTAATTTTGTCCTGGCTCTTCCTATATTGAACAGTGAGTAAGTGAGTGAGATTATAACTCTATTACAACCCCACAACCACCCCCACCTCCACCCACACACATAAGCTCGACACAAACACATACACTGGCATACCATTCTCAGCTACATACAGTTGTGTGTAAAATATCATGAGAATTTCTATACCCTTCTCTTTTTATCTGATATGCTGTCATTTCCTATTCTAACTGCTAGGGAGCAATGGAGGTTTTTTTTTATTAGAACTTTAGATTATTACACGTTCTGCCAAGAAGAGATAATGTGATGATTAGGAAAGAACATGCTGTACAGAATTCATTATTAGCTTTGCTTATATCTTGGTCAAATTGAGTTCCAGTTTATAAGAGATTTAGAGAGGAAGATATCAGAAAAGCAAAGTTCTCTAATGAGGAATCCCAGCTCATAGAAATAATTTGAGGTGTACTTGTTAAAAGTTCAGTAAAAATATGAAAAATGACATCATATAAAAGCATCTAGCTTCTGCCAGTTTTTCTCTGAAAAAGTTCCTTCTGCTAGCTTTTCTCTGAAAAAATTACAGAGCAGAGTTCTGTTCCACTTCTATCCTACACACATTCGCAGAAATATTATTTTGTATATTTGAAGAACAATTAGTTGTTCTTATTTTCAGAAACATGGACACCCTATTATGTGTCTGTCATGTAACAGCTCTTTCTAAGAAATGGCAGATGAAGGAACCCTTGAAAAGCCCATGTTGCATAAAGTGGAGATGAGCCTGTTCATACCCTATGACTGCAGTAATTGAGAGGCATAATTTTATCCTAGAAAATGATATGAATCGGTCAAATGGAATTCTGTTCCAGGCAACTTCTGAAATAATTTCATCAAGTAGGCTAGGTAAAGATTTTAGGGCAAAAAAAATATATGATCTGATGGCTATGTGAGTCAGGCTATTCCACTTATGAGGCCCTTTCACCTCCCATTTTTAAGTTTGTAAATTACATGAGAGACAATAAAATACATCATTACTGTGATATATATCAATATATATAGCTGGCCTCCCGACGGAGGGCGGCTCTGCTCTGCGGCAAAGGCAGCGAGGCCAGCCGCCTCCCCTGCTGCGCTCAGCTGCCCGGCTCGGCCCCCTCGCCCTCACCTGCCTGGCCGCTGGTGGGCTCCGCGTCGACGAGGCGGCTACTGGGAGCAGTCGCGCCTCTCGCCCGACTGCCGGTGCCGGGAACATGGGCGGGCTCCCCAACTGCCGCGGCGCTGGAACTATCTTAACCAATACATTTTTATGTTTGTTTATTAGTCATATGTGTAGAATTTCTCCTTATTTTCGGTTCAGTGTTTTGGTGTTCACAGTTTTTAGAATAGTGTAATTTTAATTTTGCTAACAATTTGAATGTAGGCCCCTCTTGATCTTGAGGCCCTAGGCTGAAGCCTAGTTAGCCTATAGGAAAATGTGTGTGTTTCACCTATGGCAAATGCTTTACAGAAAAAGAGAGAAAAGTGTATGTACCTTTTTTTAAAAAAAAAACATACATAAAAACAATCATTGGTCATATTGGTCCACTGAAACGGGGGAAGAGACTTTTCCCCCTTTCAAAATCATAGCGGGGTGTTATCTTTATTAGGAATAATTAGCACAAAAGAGTGTGAAATGTTTCAGTTTGTTAAGAAGGAGGGAATGCTGTTTTAGCAGTCAACAAAACTAAAAAAAAAGTTCGGTATGTAATAATGAAATTTGCCAATTTTAGTGCTTGTCAGCTTTGAGACCTTTTCTTTAAAGGTCTAAACAGCTATAATCCAGGAATGAGTATTTCACCTAATAAGCATTTTTTATATCTCATTAAGCCTAATGTACACATTTTCAACTGATTCTCCTAAAGATGGTCTATTTTTGTCTTCTATTTTTATTAAAAGCAAGAAATGTCGGTACCCACTTCCCATAAAGTATCTTTTTGGTGTTTTAATCCTATAATTCGGGTAAAAGAAGATTGGAGCGAACAGAACTTGTAGCACTTTAACCTGGGCTCTCTTTCCCTTCAAAGAGAATAAGCAGGAAGACCCACTCTGCATTACTAAGAACATCTCCTCTCTTCCAGCTGCTCCTGCGATATGCCATTCTGGTTAGTGACATAAGAAAAGTCACTGGTTGCATAATCACTGAAATGCTATCATTAGCTCTTCAGAAGGTTTTACATAAAATATTAATATGTGGCTTGGATCAGTGACGTGCAGTGAAGTTTATGGCTGGTGAGGCAGTCCTCTCCCCCGGCAGCCCACTGATTAAAGCGCTTTCTTTCGCCCGCAGCAGAGCTCAGGTGGGTGAAAGGAAGCACTTTAGTCAGCGGGGTGCATGCCGGGGGAGAGGAGAGAATGCCTGAGCATTCTCTCCTTTCCCCCAGCACCCCACTGATTAAAGCGCTTTCTTTCACCCACAGCAGAGTTTTCAAGAGCTTTCAAGAGGCAAAAGCCGCCCCGCTGCCCCGGCACTATGTCCGAAATAGAGGCATCCCACCTCTATGTTGGACATAGTGCCGGGGCGGCAGGGTGGCTTTTGCCTCTGCCGTCCCGGCGCTATGTCAGACATAGAGGCGGGATGCTTTCAAGAGGCAAAAGCCGCCCTGCCGCCCCGGCGCTATGTCCGCCCCAGCGCTATGTCTGCCCCAGTGCTATGTCCGCCATAGAGGCGGGATGCTTTCAAGAGGCAAAAGCCGCTCTGCCGCCCCGGTGCTATGTCCAACATAAAAAGCCCAATAGCCCTGCCACTGTGTCTGACATTAAAAAAGAAGTGCCAGCCCACACGCCAGCAGAGGCGGGTAAAACGCACACTCACACACATACACACAAATTACTTACAATAATACAATTGCTTACAAATTATATTAATTTTGAATTCCTCCCCCTCCCTCCGACCCACATACCTTTTCCAGCTGTTTCAGAGAGGATTTCAACTCTGCTCTTATCTGCCATGATGAAAATGTAAAAATAAAAAAGGAAAAAGGCAAGAGCTGCTGAGGTCAGGCTGGGTAGCTGCTGCCAGAGTCCCCAATGGATGACTCTGCTTAACTGTTTAAAACAGCCTCTTAAAAAACGGCCTCTACAGGAGGAGGCAAGAGAACCACGTGCCTCATCTACATAAGGAATTTTTCGGCTTTTAACCCTTGATTAGCTTGAGTGATCATAAAGATAGACTAAATGAGACACATGGTTCTCCTGCCTTGCCCTGTAGAGGGCATTTTTTAGAGGCTTTTTTAAACAGTTAAGCACTAAGCTGAGTCATCCACTGTGACTCTGGCAGCAACTACATCAGCCTTTTTCCTTTTACATTTTTTTTTCTTTTCATGATGACAGTGGTGAGGCCCTGCTTCCCCTGATTGCATGTCACTGGCTTGGATGCTTCCTTATAACAACAGCTACACATAACTTTACACTGTAGCCACTGTAGAAGGAGCTGTGTTGCAGAAACATGGTCAGACCCTAGAGCGCAGCTTATAAGACTTTACTAACATCTAGTGGTCATTTAGAGGGTGGCTCAGTGGCTAAGACACTGAACTTGTCAATCAGAAAGGTTGGAAATTTGGCGGTTCGAATCCCTAGCGCCGAGTAACGGACTGAGCTCCAATTACTTGTCCCAGCTTCTGCCAACCTAGCAGTTCAAAAGCATGTAAAATGCAGGTGGAAACATAGGAACCACCTTTGGTGGGAAGGTAATAGCGTTCCGTGCGCCTTCACCATTTAATCATGCTGGCCACATGACCACAGAGATGTCTTCGGACAGTGCTGGCTCTTTGGCTTTGAAACGGAGATGAGCACTGCCCCCTAGAGTTGGGAACGACTAACACATATGTGCAAGAGGAACTTTTACTTTTACCTAGTGGCCATTTAGGTTTATGCAACCCATATCTAATTTATGCATAACTAGTTCTGATGCAAGGTAACATTTTACATCCTTATAGGGCAGAGGTCTCCAATCAGTTTTAGATCAGAAGGCACAGTTACTATTTTAAAAGCATGCCATGGATGGTGTGGCAAGTTGCAAGATGTCTCTTTATCACACAGAATTAAATTGTTCCTCTGATATTTTTTTTAACCCAGGTTCTCTCTAACACATTTACTTTTTTTGCTTTTGAGAAAATGAATACAGTCTAAATGAAACACTGAGATAGAACCACCCACTCTTTTTATTATCCTAACAATTATTATCCCAGAGGGCCTTTGAAGATAGCTATGGTTGTCTTTAGGAGAAAAAAAAACCTAACACAGTCTATTACGGTCATTTTGATTAAAATGAAAACAATCTTCATATTCCTTAAAAACAGATTGGGGCAGGGAGCTTGGTAGATCCCAGGTGAGATATCTGTGGCCATATTGCATTGTGTTTTTCAGTCTTGGGCAAAGAAAATATGGTAGTTTACAAGAGGTCCCTTTGGAGTTGTGTACTGTATAAGGAGAAATGGATGAGTTCTTCATCCAATGAAGAAGCAGACTGTCCTGTTTATGGAATTGCCTCCTTCTACAGAATTATTGGCCAACAGATTTTCCCATCTTCCTAGAGATCTTGAATTTGAATTTGTCAATGTCTTGATTATCTTGATAGAGGAACACAAGTAAATGCTTGTTCTGGAAAAGGAGGAAGAACCTGTGGGTGAAATATGGGAAGAGGACAGAAACTCTCAAGACACACTCATATGCATATTGCCCTTCTCAAGATTACAGTGATGTTTATTGTTACAGTGCTATCAGGGATACAATGAGTGCTTATTTCTAGTAAGCTTAACTTATATATAAAATTCCCTTCTCACTCCTATGGGTTGTACGTGTCTTCTTCAATGTTGGGTTCTCTACCAGAGGCCTGAAAGTTGAAGTATCTTAGCTGTTCCTAGCACTGCCCTCTTCTGTATAGAGAGCTCTGATGTCGTTCCTGGGAACTGTTCGAGACACCCCCCCCCCCAGCTTAGGAGTCACAGCCCTAAGTGCTTCTACCACCATTGGGACAACTTTGGCTTTTATTTTCCACGTTCTTTTTATTTTCTACTTCAGGCCCTTGTACCATATTTTTCAGAGTATAAGACACCGGAGTATAAAACGCACCAAGATTTTGAAGAGGCAAATTAAAAAAGAAGTTTTTGCACTCTGCAGACCTCCCCAAAATGGCCCATTTTTCACAAAAATGGGCTTCCCCCCACTAAAAAAGGGCATGAATAACCTTTAGGAGGTTTGTAGAGTGCTCCTGGGGTGGGGGGGCAAGAACGAAGAAAAACTTGCCCATTTCTTTGTCAAAAAAAAAGGGCATGCATAGCCTTTAGGAGGTTTGTAGAGTGCTCCTGGAGGCTGGGGGGGCGCAAAACTGAGCAAAAAACAGCCTGTTTTTCTTTCATTTCTGCCCTCCCCAGCTCCCAGGAGCACTCTACAAGCCTCTTAGTCTCTGCATGGCCATTTTGGTGAAGGAGGTGGGGTTTGGGGAGTCAAAAATTGCTGTATTCAGTGTATAAAACACACCCAGTTTTTCAGCCTCTTTTTTGAGGGAAAAAGGTGTGTTTTATACTCCGAAAAATTGGTACTTCTTCAGATTCTTACTCTCCTTCTTCCTGATGTTGCTGTAATTTGGTGTTACTACAAATATACTACTTCTGTTTTCTCGATCTCATCTACTACCATGGTGTCTGGTTGATTGGCCAGTATTTGCCTACTTGTCTGGATCTGAAAGTCCCACAGGATCTTAGCCCTGTTATATTCTCCACAACCTTCTGTGAGAGCTTCCCTCTGGACTTGCAAGGGTCTAGCCCATACACTGTGCAGTTGCTCCTGTATACAATGCCAGCTAGTGGGTTGTACTGTTCCTTGTACGCCGTTTTTGCCTGCATCTTACACCCTGACGCTATGCGTTGGATTGATCCCGAGGAAATGACTTACAATTGCTCCTCATGCTTACCACTGTCACAGCCTCTCCAGAGTCACTTGTTCAAAATCTAGGCACTTGGTAACTGGCATGTATTTACAACAGATACTGAATGCTGAGCAGTGACAACAGGGACCAAAAGCTACCTCCATGCCATGGAAATGCGAATGCTCCATTGGATATTGGGCGTCTCCCTTCTTGACTACATCACAAATGACACAATTTGACAGCATTTTGGTGTGGCACCAATTACAGAGAAGATGAGAGAAGGCCGGTTCCACTGGTATGGATACGTCTAGAGAGCAGCACCTTCCACCATTGACAAGACTGCCTACCAACTAGAAGTCAATGGCTGGCAATCTCGTGGGCGTCCAAAACAGAGATGGCAAGACACCATCAACAATGTCTGTGCCCTGGAGATGCAGCTGACTGTGCAAAGTGGCGTTCAATGATCCGAAAAGCGGACCCTGCACTTGAAGGAATACGCTACGAAGAAGAAGATATATTTACAACAGTTGCAGCATTCTGAGGTCACATGATTGCTATTTGTCTCCTTCGCAGGGGTCTTCCAACAAGGGAAAATTAATGGGCAAAGCTGGATTCATTTAATGGCTGCAGCAAAAAAGAACATGACATTGGACACAACTCACTTAATGACAGCATCACTTAGCAACAGAAGTTTCAATCCCAATTATGTCTGTATGTCCAGGATTACCTGTACACAAATGACTAGCACTACCTGGTGCTGCTCCCCAGTTTCATGATCAAGGATGCTGGAATAATGCGTGATCCGACAATTGCGCGATAGACATATGCGCATTGACAAAATAGCGCCGATTAAAACGCGACGTCAAAATCGCACCGTCAAATTCGCGATGACAAAATCGCGATGACAAAAGCGCGATGACAAGCACAATAAAATCGAAAAATTTTTAGGGTTAGGGTTAGGGTTTTGTCACGATTTTGTCAGCGTGTATTTGTCGGCGTGCTATTGTCGAAAATCAATTAGCGATTTTGATGGCACTCATTTGTCTGTCGCGGTTTTGCCGGCGCGCATATGTCTATCTCGCATTTGTCGGTGAACTGGAATAATGCACACCAATTAATGTAAAGAGTGTAATATATATGCTAGTTTATAAAATAGCTGGTTCAAACCTTTGCATGCATATTAGAAGAGTACATCTTGTAAAAATCTCTCTGTCTCTTTAGCCTCTTTGAATTTTACATTGCTTTAAGTCATGCAATCGCTGCCATGGGAAATGGAAATAGGACTCTCTGG
Source organism: Thamnophis elegans (assembly GCF_009769535.1). Classification (NCBI taxonomy): domain Eukaryota; kingdom Metazoa; phylum Chordata; class Lepidosauria; order Squamata; family Natricidae; genus Thamnophis; species Thamnophis elegans. Next base: position 22,591,601 of record NC_045543.1, on the reverse strand, counting down.
TGCAGGTTGTTAGTCAATATTATATCTCCACCTAGAACAGGTTTATACTTTCTCAGGTTTCACTCTCTTGTTAACAAAGAGAAATCCTAAAATTGTTCAGAGATGCAATTAAGGGGAAGTGATGCTGCTTTTCAGCAATGAAAATACATGAGGTCTGCAAAAACGGAATATATTTCCTTTGTAACCAATTTCATCTTTAATGCAGGATACTGAGGAATAATAAAAAGGCAACCAGTAATATTGCAGTTCTCTGATTTCTCTGTCAGCGAATATTATTCCTGCATCCTGAATTATCATAAATTCAGATAAGCGAAGACCTGATGTTACTCAATCTGTGCTAAAATGTTAACTCTGCTTAGCTCATTTAAATGTCAGTTTTATTGTGAGAGGACTTCTTTATAAGATCTTTTAGTGCTGTTTTTGGTTTAGATTGAGAATTTTAAATAGAAATCTCTAGAATTGACATTACTCTTTCTTTATAGGCAAAAATGTATTTCACGAGTAGAAATTTTCTAATAATTCCCTTCTAAGACAGCAGTTGGTGAAATATTAAATCGGATTAGTGTCAATGCATGTCTATATTTAGACATTTCATTCTTTCTCACTATCTGGCCAAGCTGAAGTTGAAGAGTTGAGCCCAGGGGTGGGCTTCAAAAATTTTAGCAACAGGTTCTCAGCCCAGTTGCTGGGTGAGTGTGGCCATGGTGGGCTTGGCCTAGTCAGCCTCCTGCACCATGGCAGGGGGCATGTGTTTTTCCCCTCCCTGGGCTCCGGAGGCTATCTGGAGGCTAGAAATGGGCCTGTTTCCAGCCTTTCAGAATTTCTGGGAGATGTTTTTCACTCTCCCTGGGCTCCAGAGGCTTTCTCTCAGGCTCCTGAGGCTCCTTGGCACCCCGTTTTTCACCTTTCTCGAGCCTCTGCACAGGCCCTGCACTTACCCTGGCATCCAAAATGGGCTGCGTGGAGACTCCTGGGAGGGGTGGGGTGGGCAGGGCCAGCCAGGAATGGGATTTGCGCAGAATCTTCGCTAGAGGATTGCCCAAACCCGGGTGAACACAGAGCAGCCCACTCCTGGTTGAGCCCCTAAACCACTACTGCCACATAAGAATAAACTTTATGGTTTTATCTATTATTCTCTGTTTTAGCATGGCTTTGGTGTAGTCAGGGCATAAAGCTACTGTATGCTTTGCAGTAACTGGCATGTAACCCAGTGATTCAACTTCTGCAGAATGGAGTTTTCCCACCTGCTAGTACATTTATTAAGAAATAAGAGAGACCTAAACCTGATTTTAGACACTATTAAGCCGCAATGCAGTTTCAATCTTATTTATGCCAGCTTCCAGACGGAGAACAATATATGGGACATATCACATTGCCTGAAGGGTATATCTCTAGAATATAGATAATGAGAATTACATTCAATGAGATAATTTTATAGTGTCCTATTTGTGCATTATGTATATGTTGCGCTTTAGCAATAGATAGTTTAATTGCTGTTCTGATATACAATGATGCCCAAGATCTTTAAAGAGTTAATTGCCAAAGCTATCTGTCCGTTCTATAGGGTGTACTGTAGATGTACATTCCAGTTTCTTGTAGCATGAAAGACTGCTCCCACATGTTCAAAAAGCTACTGAAGTTTGATGAACAGGGAGGGAAACAAAGCCAGGGGAATACATCAATCTGTATCTTGAATCTCTCTCAATACCATAAATAAGGACTGCACCATTTGGCAGTAATTTCCCTGTAGCAGGATAGGGGAACTAATGGAGTCATAATGTTATGCTAGTATAGACTTCTGCTGGCTCAAGGACTGGTAACTACCACTTTCTCCTAGTCCTGAAGAACAATCTTGCTGCTCTTCTTGCAATCTAATTTGTTTTTCCTGTCTGGAACATCCCATATTTTCTTCACCAGAGCATCCACATTCTTGTCTTTTTCAAGTCATTGGAGAACCTGTTACACCCACCATCCCTATGGTCTCTTTTTAGAGGTTATTTTGGGAGCAGAGGGGTGAATGTCAAAAACATATCATTGCCAAGATTGCTTTAACATCTCTTTTTCTTTCTGTAGGTGTATACACCAACTGCAAAAGGTCTCTCATCCCATTAAAAAGAGCAAAACAGTTGGTCAGAGATGATGCCAGGCACTTGCCAGCTGGCAGCCTGGCGCAAAACAAATGACTAGAGCTTAGGAGAAGTTGAGTGCTTGCCCTTTGGGTGGAACTTCTTCTGAATGAGAATAATTTCTCAGATGTTTCTGGCATCCAGTCAATATTTGTCCACATAAATGAACTCCAGTGTGTAATTTGTGATGTTGGAAGCACTTCTTTGCCCCTTGTGTTCATGAGCTTAACAATGGCTCCTATACCATGTGAAATACAAACTCTAACAGGAAAAGAATGTCAACATTGCCTTTGCATTAATTACCTCATGGGAACGTTTATATCATATACCCATGCATATTTTAGCATTTGGTATTTATTGCATATTGAGGTAGGTGGCTGGGGTCCTTGTTGCATTGACATGGGGTAGGGTAGTCAGAGAAACTTCTTCACCCCCTTCGCGTATTAGGTGAGAACAAATGGAGGTCTGCCATGGTAGAAAATCAAGGAGATGATCTTGAGGGAAATAGGCAAGAACTGTAGAAACATGCTTAAATCCCAGGAAATACAATGTTTGCAAGAGACTGAGAGAGACTCCTTCCTTATACTCCGGAATAAGGAGGAAGAGATATAAAACACAATCAGAGTTGCAAGGTCTTGCACTTACTATAGCCCAGTGATGGCAAACCTTTTTGTAAAAGTGTGCCAAAATTGTGCATGTACATGCATTAGCGTGCACACACGTGCACCACAACTTCAATGCAATGTACCCCGCCTGCCTGTGCATGCATACGCAACCCCATGCATGCACACATGACCCCCCCACATGCACGCATGACCCCCCCATCCTGGAGTTTTCACCCTCCCCAGGCTTCAGGAAAGCCTCCTGAGCCTGGGGAGGGCGAAAAATGGGCCCAACAGGCCCTCCAGTTGGCCTGTTGGACCCATTTTTCGCCCTCCCCAGGCTCAGGAGGCTTTCCTCATGTGCCAGGAAATATGGCTCCGTGTGCCACCTGTGGCATGTGTGCCATAGGTTCGCCATCATGGCTATAGCGTATCTCAGTAATACAGTTCTAATTCTAGGCTACGCTAGTCCAGTTGAAGTTTTACCCTTCCCATGGAATGTTTCCTGATCTGGCCTGCTTCAGGGGGCTGACATCAATGTTGCAAACCTCATTGTGCTCTACCTACTCTGCATTTTATACCCTAACTTAATCATGGAAGATCCTGCCTGAATCTCTTCCAAACATAATCTTGTTTCCCAAGACTTAACAGAATGTTTCTAACCCACTTCACTTATATAACAGCTCTTGCTTATTTCTCTGAAGGTCATGTCCCTGATTCTCTAAGGCCGTGCTATTTATGCACACAATGATTGGAGCTATGAGAAGCTTCTCACCTACCAACTAGCCAAGTCAGAAGAACGCATGTGGAGTCTCATTCTGCGTTTACTTTGAAACAATCTATTCTGTTAACTTTACAGTACTTGAAAAATGTGCTTAGACTGCACATTTTTGGTCCAGTATCCATCTCTTCATATTTCCATGAAACTGCATTTGCCATTTGTTTAAACCAGTGTATATCCAATTTAAAAAAGCCCTTTTGGAAGATGATCCCTTCTGATTTTCATCACCTTAAATATTATTTGTGTATTTGTTTATTTACTTTATGATTTCTGTAGCCTTAATTTGAATGCTCTAGGTGGGTATAATTAAATCAAGGAAACACCCAACTTCACCTTGATATTAAAAATCGCTTACAAATAATAAAAACCATAGGTAAAACTCTAATGCATCCCAGGCATTATTCAATTAAACTTATCTCAGGGTCAAATTCCTGCTGAAATGACACTGGTTTGGCTAGTCTCCAAAATGCCTGTAATGCAGAGGCCATCTGTGCTGGTAAAAGCTGCTGAGAAAGCTGTGGCTGGCCCATGACTCATGAACCTTCAGAGGAAAGGGACCTGTAACAGGCAGTCTGTAGATGACCAGGCAGGCAGATGAGGTTTTGGCATTGCCTGTTATATGCCAATGCTATCCTATGAAAGGCTTTCAAGGTGGTATTTGAGAGAGACTGTTGACCTGGCCTTGGGAATGGGGAAGAATGAACGAACCATTAAGGGAGCAGCTTTCTGAAAGATTATCCAGTTTTGAAAAAAAAAAGGAAAACGTGAGAAGAAAGCCAAATAAACTTGCCTTGATTTGTGCACTTTAAGATGGGGCAGAGAGAAACTCTGTCAGACTTTTAAGCTTTGGTTATTCTCTCCTACAATAATTTTTATTGCTCTATTCTTTCCCCACTTTTGACATCTACATGAAGCTGCTGGGTGAGGTCATCTGTTGGCACAGGTGAAGTATCCTTATCACTTGGAACAACAAGGTAATACTGTCAGGATCTTTTCCCAGTATCTGGAGAATATTGAGGCTTGGATAGGGAAGACAAGTCTGTCTCAATCCTAGCAAGACTGTGGATTTGGGTTCCTTTGAACCTGGAACTAGGGATTTTCCATTACTGGTACTGGAGATGTTGTCTTTCCTACTGAGAACCAATCTGGAGATCCTCATGGACTCATAGCTCCTGTACAAATAGCTAGTAGTTGCTGTGGCCAAAGAGAGTGTTGTCATAGCTCTTTCTTGGGGGTCTTCCCATTTGAACTAATGCAGGACGCTCTATATAGGCTTACCCTTGAAGACATGCTGAAGCTCCAGTTGGTCCAGAATGCAGTAATACAGTCAGCATGTGTATCTCAGTATGATGATGTACTATGTGAACTGCACTGGCTTCCAGTACCACTCCTGGATGTAATTCAAGGTGCTAGTTATAAGCTATAAAGCCCTATACGGCACAGATCTGTTATTTGTGGGACCACCTCTCTCTGTTTCATGTCCTAAATGCTCTCATAGAATAAGCATGTTCCAGGTCCTTTTCTTGAGGAACAGTCAATGGCACTGAAGAAGCATATGCATTTTCTGTTCAGGCACCTGCCCTTTGGATTACATACTAGAGCAGAGGTCCCCAACCTTTATGGCTCTGCAAACTGGCAGTGGCTGCAGTGGTGGAGGTGGGGGTGGAGGGGAGGGTTTCATGTGCTCGCCTGCCACTTGCGTGGCCCAGATCCCAACAGGCCACAGAATGGTAGCAGTTCGTGAACAAGGGTTGGGGATCCTTGAAGTAGAGGACACGGAATAATAAATTTAAACTATTCTGGAACTGCTAAACCTGTCTAACAGCAAAAGGAGTTCCATAATGAAAATAAATGGTGACTTCATGTTGCTGGATATGTTGAAGAATAGAGAATCATCCATCAATAATTGTTTAATTTGTATTCTTGTATTGAGAAGAAGGTTGATCTCAATGGCCCAAGTGCCCTCTTCCAACTATCCTTTCAATGTTACCAAATGAATTGAAAAGCCTTACAGAGCTGTATTATAAATCTTAAACAAATTGGATATTATAAGTAACAAAATCTTAAACAAAGCTGGAATCCTAATTGTCCTCTAAATGGCATTTTGTGTCTGAAGGCAAGAGAAGGAGGAGGAGGAGGAGGTGGTGGAGGAGGAGGAGGAGGAGGAGGAGAAGAAGAAGAAGAAGAAGAAGAAGAAGAAGAAGAAGAAGAAGAAGAAGAAGAAGAAGAAAAGGAAGAAGGAGAAGGAGAAGGAGAAGAAGGAGGAAAGCAAGAGGAAGAGGAAGAGGAAGAAGAAGAAGAAGAAGAAGAAGAGGAGGAGGAGGAGGAGGAGGAAGATGTAGAGGTAGATGTAGAGGAAGAAGAAGAAAAAGACAAGAAGAGGAGGAAGATTGTCTACAAAAGCAAAATGTTCTTTTAGCACTTCTATTTCAAAGCTCAGTTCATCATCATAAAAAACAATGAGATTTGTAAAGCAGATTATTTTTGGGCACTAATCTATCAGACAAAATAAAATTTTTGATATTGACTTGAAAAGGATAGCAGGTGAATGAAAGGAGAAAACTAGTAAATGAAGATTGGACAGGAGAATGTATTGATGGTCTCCCAGCTTGGTGAGAACAATTGTAGATTTATTTCCCCCTATTTGTCTGTCTAGAACTGCTGATGTTGGATGTTCTGCATGTGAACAGAATGGCAACAGGGGGATTCTGATATATGCTGATCAAAGTCAAAAGATGCAGTTTTATAAATTCTGTAGAGATTTATTTATTTTTTAACTTGGTCCCTCTGGGTAATTTCAAGGAGCTTTATGCATTTTTAAAGCCTTCCATCTTCTTTGGCTCGGCAGGAAATTATATTATTTTTATGTCACCATAGGGAGCTGACTATCAATGAATAAACTGTAAATAATGTAATGCCTTTAATGAATAACCACAGCCAAATCATGCTGAAAAGCAGGCTGTGGCAAAAGATTATCACTGGACAATGGTTAATTGCTAGACAACAAGGCAATGTGTGGATTAGAAAATCCAGTAGTTCATAGAAGAATGGGATTTTTCTGCAGTTCATTAATTTTGGCTCTTCTCTTTTATTCAAGACAAGTAAGAACAATGGGAAATAGAACTTTTTATTTTGACTTTGGTGAGATACAATTTCCACAATCAGTTCCACTGATTTCCCCCCAGTATACTCCATTACTTGCTATATTTCTTATTATTATTTCCACTCCCCTCCAGGTGTAATTACCCAAGACTAGAGAGAGACCAGAGATTCAGAGCTTTCAGCACCAGGCAACGAATGGTTGCTTCCTAGTCCTAAAATGCCAGGTGCAATCAGATGTTTTGAACATCACTTGATGACCAATATATCTTCAGCAATAAACAAAGGATGCAGTTCTAAGATGTAGATAAGGCATCAGCATCTAGTAGAGTGGGTTGAATGACAGAGATCACAAGACTTTAAGGACAAACTAGTACCCATTTCCATTCTCCTTCTGCTTTTCCTCCTTAGTATCCCCTCATTGCTCAGTAGAGTAGTTGGAGTAGCTGGTGTTTACTACAAGAATGCCTCTGGTTTTGTAACACTACATGTAGCATTTGGGGATAAGACAGATTGAGGCAGTTCCTGCTGCCACTTTGCTAATTGCTTCTTTGCTCTACTGAAGACCAAGCTGAGTGCCTGCAGTTGCCTGGCATACTTTGAGGAGGTGCAGGATGGACAGTGAGCAGGCCGTGGCAGGGGAAGTTAGGGAAATCCTGACATCTGCCACATTTATAAGGTGACTTCCTGACTAGGGCAGTCTCTGATATGAAGCTAAGGGAGAGGCTAAAGACTCTTCTCAGATCTGATGCCTGTCCTAGAACAAATTATCAAAGCAACCAGCCAGGGAACATAATAATGTAATGATACGGATTGGTGTTTCATTGTGCACACCAGCACAGAAGCAAATGAACCATAAAAGATTGCATTCTTATTTCTGAATATCTGAAAGGAACAAGAGAATGCTTTACAGCATCCCCACTTTGTAATATTTGCATGCTCATCCCATTACATAATAGAGTAAAAAATCAATTCAACCAATTGCCCTCCCTCTGAGAATCATTTCACTGTTGCTGAAATGGCATATTAGTTTTTTTTTCCCTACCAGGCTGGCAGATCAATTCCTGAGTTACAGCAAAAGGGTAATACGCCTAGTGGCTAGTTTATCATTTTTTTTCTCCAAACCGCCGCCTCCCTACCAAATGCTTTGGTTTAAAATAGTCATTGCACTGATTTACTACAAAGTGGCAAAAAGAGAATGTGCTAAAATGGCCAGGGTTTGTCTTCATTATGGCCAACGAGATAGAATTAGCTCTGCTACTAATGTAATGGTATCTAGCTTTCAAACTAAATGCATTTAGCCATAACGGTGTATATAGGATTTTGATTAAGGTCAAAACTCTATCTAATCATGGGCAACGTGAGTGAGGAAACATGAATTTGCTGCAATGACAGAAAGTGGAATGAGTTGATTATGACTAGTTTATTTAGCCTTTCATGTTTCTTCCGTGTTTCAAAGAATACCTGGGGAGAAGTGATTGAAAACGGACATACAACTGGTTTACTGTTGAGAAGCACTTCCTTCAAAGGCACAGGAATATTTTTTTTAATGGGGGAAGGATTAAATGTATCAAATAGTAATGCTATTACCTATACCTCATTTGAATCATTAATTGTTACATTTTGAAGGGGTCTTCTGTGCATCTATTAAGTTAAAGCGATAATGGTAATTGCCCGGGGTAATTTTCTTGTCAGCCATATCCTCTTGATGTTAAAGATGTCCCTAGTTGTTCCAATTTTAAATTAATGTTTTCTCTCCTTCCCTGACAAAATTTGGGTTGCGCCTGTATGCTTAGTAGGCTTCAGTGATGACATGGTTGCTGAAATGGTCTGGAATCGGGCTCTGCCTATTTTCTATTGGTTACTTTAGGCTACTGCTGGGACATCCCATTCATTCTGATTGTTGGGAACTACCTTCCAAATCGTTTTAGTTTGATGCTAAAGGAGAAAGAAGCCATCTGGCTTCTGCAAAGGTGTTTTTTTGTGTTTGTTTTGCACAGTGCCTGATGAGTATTTTCCACAGTTCTGGTGTGGTCTTTTATAAGCTTTTCATTAACATGGGATTGTGACACTTTGAAAGTTCTGGAACACAAAGTAGCTCTCAGTGGGGACAGAAAAGAGGATTCTGCCAGCTGTATGTTCTTAATTTGTCACCATTGGGTGCAGAGGTGGTATTCAGCCGGTTTGGACTGGTTCGGGTGGACCAGTAGTGCCGATAATCAGTTGGCCGCACCCCCTCTGCCCTATCCTTTATTTCCTGCTTTCTAGCTCATCTCAATTGCGTGGCACAGCTGATTCCCCCCCCCCTGCTGTTCTACTTACAGTGGCTGACTTGGAAGGTAAGCAGCTGAGCTTCTGAATGCTCCATTTTTAACGCTGTGCATGCATGCTCACCGAACCAGTTGTTAAACCGGCAGCATCCCACCACTGATTGGGTGGCTTATAGGACCAATTTCTGCCAAGAATGGATTTAATCTGGCCATACCTTTTACTGTTTTATTGTATTTTGTTGGGAAGGATGCTCTTTTTAATGTTTACTCCAGTTTGGGTACTCATTGCAAAGTTAGACCTGGATTTCTTGGCTGCTTATTGCCAGCACTATAGCATTGCTTTGTAGCACAATTTCAGGATGCAGTTCACTCTCCGCCTTCTGCTTCACTTCACCTCTCTCCTCTGTGCTTCTCAGCAGATGGCTTTCCCTGTGTTCAGAAATAACTGACAGGTCACAGTTGTGCCAAGCTGGAACATCAAGGGTGCTCCCTTCTGCTTCCTCCCACACACCTCTTGGTGCCTGTGTAACCTATTAGCTGGCAACTTGACAGCTGTCTAAACTTGCCACTCTAAGCAGCTTCCCACTCTGCTCTTCAGGAGAATGATTGATGGATGTTTCCTCATTGGTAGGTTCTGGAGAATCTAAACTGGGAGAATCTACCAAGCTTTGTCCTTAATTTGCCCTGCAATAGGAAGGTGTCAAGCCAGCAGCCTTTTACTAGCCCTATTCCTGCTTGCAATGTAAGGATCAGCCACAGGTCAGCCCAGTTTATGGCAGCATACTTCTCTTGTGAATAACACTTTAATGTGATCACGACTTGCCTAGAGATAATCTCCATTCCTCTGCACTTTGAGTCTGAATTTTAAAGTAAATGACACAGTAAAACAGGAGCAACGAAGCTTATCTCATGTGCCTGTTTTCCAAGATTTGGGAACACAAAAAGATATATCAGGGAAAATTAGAGATATAAGAGTTTGGATCAATAGAGGCCTTGGGAAATGTCATAAAATTAAAATGGAAGTCAGGTTGACACAGTTGAAGTGTCAAGGCTCCGAGTAATGAACCAAAGCAAATGAGAACTCTGAGACTAGGATTCTTCTCAAAGGTGTTCTTTATTGAGTACATCATATTGGCACAGCTTCAAAGGAAAACCAATTCTAAATATATATAATTCTAAAATATAAAATGTATAATTAAACTAGAAAATAACCCTATCCCCAAGTATCACAGGTCACGTTGGTCAATTGGGTTATTTGGCGGACTCTCCAGCCGCTCCTTCCCCAACCTTATCCATTCATAGTACAGATGACCTTGATTCTCATGAGGAAGCTCTCTGTTGTGTCTAGTAGGCATTCCAACCTCCTTCCCCACTCCCTCTCTGTGTGGCAACTGAGGAAAATGGCTGCTGCCATGTTCGGTTCAAAGTTGACACGAAGTCCTACTGCTTTAGACATGTATGTTTGAGGGTTGTAAATTCAGGTTTGATGAGGGGTGAATCGTGGTTTTCCTTGGAGTATACTCTATGATTAAGCAAAATAAACCCGAGGGAGATTCTAAGAAACATATTTTTATTGTAAAATACATAACAAACAAACTTACTGGCTAATAACTACATTCTGGTAAAGTTCCTAGCCTACCTCCTCATGGCAGGCAAACAGAAAGAGAAAGAGAAAGGCAAAGAAGCGTAGTAGGCTTACAGAGAAGAATCAGCCTACCGTATGTCTTAGAATATAAGCACAACTGGCAAAGCAGAAAAAACATCGTGACAGTATGCATATACAAATGGTGGGGTCTTGACTGCATAGTTGGGGCCACATGCTGACGCCTCCCCACCCAAGGGGAAAAAGGTCGCGAAACATCACATGATGGCAACATGACATGGTGAGTTTGACACTCGTGCTCTAGAACATTGACCTGAATAGAATGAGGGAAGCTGGGAAATGCAGCAATAGAATTTGTCCCACACACAAAAACCTCTTCATGATTTTCTGGACCTCTAAGATATAGATAAATATGGAAGAACAAAAAATACCATTGCGAAATCTTTCAGAGAACATTTGTGGGAAATGTAGTACAATGGTGTATATTTCAACTTCAATTGGAGAGAGAAGGGATAAGAAAGCATTTTCAAGGTTCCTATCAGATAAAATTAGTATAGGCCACCTTTAGTTGCTGGGTTTGTTGAGATGTTATGACATCCTTTGGTTTTAACTATTAAATATGTCTAGATATTTTTTTTTTGCCAAACCTATTCCTGCTTTAATACTCTAGTGAGGATTAGCAGAACTGAAGTGTTCCTGCGGTGAAAGAAAAAAACTGTTGGGGTTAACGGGATCTCATCCTGACTCTCTTCTCCTCTGAGTTTGCAGTTGAGCAAGGAATGACACAAGTTTGCATACAAAAATGACCTAAGAAGAGACCAGGTGTCGATCACATTCTTTGTACATTATTACTCAAGGGAGGCTCACGGTGCACAAAGTTCTACTCACTCTTGATAGTTTGAAATGAAATGCCTTAATGCAGTGGTTCCCAAACTTGGCAACTTTAAGACTTGTGGACTTCAACTCTCAGAATTCTCCAGCCAGCTCTGCTGGCTGGAGAATTCTGGGAGTTGAAGTCCACAAGTCTTAAAGTTGCCAAGTTTAGGAACCACTGCCTTAATGTAATGAATCCTTTGAATCGAGCCTAACTTTAAGTAATTTCTCAGCCAATCATCTAGTTTTTTTTAGAAAACTGGTTTTCTATCAAAGATTCTTTTATTACATTTTCCTTTTCCTTTATACAATCACTTAAATACTGTGCAGTAAAAAAAGAAGAAGCAATAAACAACTCATAACACTTCTATCCTACATACACCCTTCCTTCTACCCCTCCAACTTTCATTTCTCCCTTCCAACAATCCCCTCTTCTACTTCCCCTCCCCCTCAGCCATTCCTTTCTCCCCTTCCCACCATCTCACCCTCCTTACATTCCCTTCTCACTCCCTCTTAATTCCCCCTTCTTCTTTCCCTCTACACCTCGCTTTGGTGTATTTCTAGTATTCATTGGTCTATTTGTTTTGTACTAAAACAAAAGAAAAATAAAAGGAAAAGAAAAAAGAAAAGAAAAAAAGAAAAAAAAAGCAACAGTATCCAAATGCATTCATTGTTCTGAAAATTGAGTCTATATTTCCACCCTCCCCCCCACCCACCCCCTGAACCCCCCTCCCTGACCCCCTTCCGACTTCCCAGGTCCCATTCCCGGCATCGTTCTTTATCAAGCAAAGTCTGGAGTATATTGAAACCAAATAGATTAGAAGTTACAAAATAATAATAATAATAAAAAAAAAGAACAAAAAAGAAAAGAATAATAAAAAGAAAAAAAGGGGGGGAAACCCCCCCCCAAGAAAGAGAAGTCAATATACTCTCTAACATTAAACTCAGCTTCTCATTATTTTTAAAGTCTTAAACAATGTCTTTACCTGCTTCCGCATATAAATTCTATACCTCCCATCCTGCCTTTACCCGTGTCCGCATATATATTTTATCCTCATCCATTGCTCCTCTCATATTTACTCCACCCTCGTGTAGACTCTCCAGATAATCTTTCTTAACCTTGTATTCAAATAACAATTTATACAAAAATCAGCTTACATTCTGGATCAAGGTAATCTAATTGAACTTTCACTACCCTTCCATCTACCCCACGCCACCCGACTCCATTCATCCCAAACCACAATCCAAGAAAACTACGATCTCCGCTCTTCTCGCCCCAAAGAATAGATCATGCGCAGTTTAAATTAAGATTCAAACAAGTCTTATATAAGTCCCATACAATATATGTCCAAATTCAGCACCACTTCTTTTAGTCTCAATATCTCTTCATCGGTATACAGCTTTGTCATTTTATACCAGACAGGAGTCCTGAAATTTTATTCAAATTAAAAATTTAAGAAGTATTTTAAAGGCATAGCTGGATCTTTATTCTTTACTCTTCTGCCCTTCCGGAAGGGGAAAGCAACACCCTCCGCCTTGTAACCACGTGTCCCGCTGCTTATCTTCTCCTTCTCCTTGTCTTTCTCCAAGTCCGGGTGAATCAGGAAGTCCCGCCTTCAGAGTTTTGTAGTAAAAATCTCGGGCTTCGCAAACAGAATTGAGATGATATTTTTGGTTCTCAAATGTGACTGTGATACCATATGGCACTTCCCATTTATATTGTATCTGAGAATCTCTGAGTTTTTCAGTTAAGAAAGTGTAGTCTCTCCTTGCTCTTAATATTTGAGATGGTATTTCTTTAAAAACAATCAAGTCCTCTCCATCGATTCGCAGCCTGTTATTGTAGAACTTCTGTATTATCGCATTTCTGGATTCTCTTGTGGTGAAATATATAATTATGTCCCTCGGAAGCTGTCGTTGTTTTGCTACACACGAGTTCTGGCGATAAATTTTTTGAATCTGCCAATCAAAGTTAAATCCCGGACTTCCCACCGAACGTCTGAAAGCCTCAGAAAAGGTCTGTTTCAAATTCTCCTGTTCCTTTTCACGCAATCCTCTGACTCTTATTGCAAACGCAGTCTTATTGTAATTTATCATAACGAGTTGTTTTTGAGCATTTTCAACTTCCTGTTGTAATGTTTGAATTTTAGATGTCAAATTAGAATTAGTTTTTTCCAAAAGTTCCAATTTGTCCTCCATTTCAGAAACATAGTCTGTCATAACAGTCATAACTCTGATCGTATCTTCCCTTGTTTGAGCAATCTTGGCATCCAGTTTATCATATAAGTCCGATAAAAGTTGTTTAATTTCCTGTCTGAACTCTTTAAGGGTTTCAAAAAGAAATTCTTGCGTTAAGAGATCTCCAGTAGAGGGCGTGGGAGGCAAAGGCAGCGATTTTGTAACAATTTCTTGAGATGTAATATTAAGGAAACGCTTAGACTGCTTCGATTTGGGAGCCATTATAAAAAACGCACAAACAAAGTCTCTGCTCCCCTCGGTTTTAAATGGGATACTATTTATAGACTTTTAACAGTTAATAAGGAGAGGTCTTCAGGAGAATAGAGCTGATTGAGTGTGTCATATATCAAACGCAGAAGCTATAAAATCACCATCTTGTAACGCAGCTGGATAAGAAAGCCTTTTACAAAATTGAAGCTGGTATTTTGAATAGTAATAAGAAAAAAATTTACAACTTCAAGTTAATATTTGGTTTTGAAGCCATTTCAAAATTTATCTGCCTGCAGTTAATAAAGCTCTATTGCCTGAATATGCAGCTTTAAGTAAAGAGGCTGAGTTCCCCTTTTATTTTGAAGTTTAAGGCTTGGCAAAACTTTCAGTGAGTAAACATTGTAACAAGACCGTTCAGCAGATTCATCACCATTTAACTTCCAGATAAGCAAAGTTAATGAAGGAGTAAAATTCTTGTAGAAATGAAACTAATTAAAAAGCTTCTGCTGGCCTATTGTGAAACCAAAACATATGATAAGCAATCTCTTTTGTTTTGAATTCTTGTGAATTCTTGTGAGAATTAACAGAAAGTGTTCATTATTACCGGAGAAACCAGCCTGCTCGGCGCCATTTTAAAAGCCTCTAAGTAAATAATTTTTCGGAGGAGAAAAAGAAAAGAAGCTAAAATGTTGATAAACAATTATTGTCCACGGAAACGGATCAGCTCGTGATAAGATTAAATCAAACAAAACTTTGAACTGAGTGGGGGAGACCTACTTTGTCCTCACAAGGCAGTTTGAAATTCCCAGCACGGACAGCCGTTCTGCCTTGGGCTAGCCCCCCTTTCCCTGCAAGCACAAAAGCTGCAAAAATCGAAGAGCATTTGCCAGCAAAACAATTTCTTCTTTCCTTCTTGCCTGAAGGATAAGAAAACCTGATAAGACGTCAGATGGAAGATCCTCTAAACAGGTACGTAGCCAGGAATTCGGAGGCAGCTGATTTTTTTGCTGCCACCACCAGCAGGCTCCTCCCAGGAAGCCAGAAAACTGGTTTTCCATTGCCTTCTTCAGGGATGCTTTTTGACTTCCTGGCCTAGTCTTCAACTCTGGTATTCCAGGAAGGTTTTTTTTTTTAGTATACTTTTTTTATTTTCCATTTTCATAACATATAATCACATGTATACTATTACATAGCCAATATCATGTTGTGTTAATTAATAATTACATCAGTTCATCTTGCCATCAACTCCCGGAAAAAAAAGAAAAAGAAAAACCAATTATTGGCTCTTCTACTCTCCATACACCATATTTATGCCTTATCCAACACTTTCTTCTGCCTCTCTCCTCCCCCTCCCTACCTCTTTTCTTCCCTCCATCATCCTTTTCTACTCTACTTCTCTTTCCTTTCTCCTTCTCCTCGCTCCCCTTTCCACTCCTCCTTATTCTCCTCATCTTCCCCTCTCTCCTATCCCTCTCTTCCTATCTTTCTTCTCTCCTCTGCTTCCCACTCTTCCTCTCATTCACTTGGTGTATTTCAGCTTCTGAGCAAACTCCATTCTGTGTTGATGGTATTTATACTTCCATTTCAATATACATAACATATCTTTGTTTTAAAAATTGAATTGAATTGAATTTATTAGATTTCTATGCTGGCCAATCCCGAAGTACTCCGGGCGGCTTACAGAATAAAAAAAATAAGAGAAGACAGTATACATGTACAATCATATTACTTTAAAACCTAACACCCCTCCTCAAGTCTAATATACTTCCATCCCTCCCCCCCCTCCCCCCACCCCCCCCAACCTTCCCTCCCCTGACTTCCCAGAACCAATACACGGTCTATGTCTTTAACAAAAACAGTCTAAAATATATTTGAAAAGAGAGTAGAAAATTAATAACGTCTTTAAATTGAACTTAGGAAGGTTTTTTATAGTAGGCAGGTCCAAATCTGCTCATCTTCCAATGCACCGCTACACTTCTGGGTTTGAGACAGGAATAAAATTCCCAATCGCATCTCCCAATCAAGGGAAGGGAGAGGGAAAACCTGGTCCTATGCATTTGTATGAGACAACTCCATTTCAATCAACCCCCACATAACATATATGTAACCCCCCCCCCCCCTAAACTCCGATGAAGATATTACCTAGCCTGGTAATGAAATGTTCAGAAACCAACCCACAGGCTCAGAAAATGAACCTTCACCCTCATCCTACACCAGAGCTAAAGATATTCGCCACTATTCAGAAGTAAGTTGCTGCTGGTTCAGCCTGGATCGGCTGAAATATTAGTAGCAGTGGTGGGAGGCTCCACCCACTTGCCCGGACACTTCTGCACATGCACAGAAGCATCGCATGCACGAGAGTGCCCGAACCGGTAGTAAAAAGATTAGTAACCCACCTCTGCTATTATTGCATAAGTAAAACTTTCAGCTACTCAGAAGATGCTCACTGTTGAAATAAATAATAGCTGCTTTAGTTTACTGCTTTGTTACAAATTGGAACAATGGTTAGTCAGTTAATTAGATCACTCAACCTGGAAATCATGCCATTTTGTCTCTAAATGAGGCATTGACATTTCTTGTTTTCCTTTGAAATATTAAATGCCATTTAAACCAGGTTGCTGATGGCAGACTAAATCTCATGGAATATACCACGCACAGAGTGTTTTCAGACTTGACCCCCATAGAAAGTAGCAGAGATAAAGTGGTTTAGATTTGCCCTTTTCTACTGATGTTGAGAAATGTTTTCATGGAGCTGCTAAACTAAATGGCATGACAGTTTCACAGCAATTTCTGACAATCTCATTAATTTGGTCTTGGGGACTATTGGTTGCAACCATCAAAAGTAAACCAGGATGGATTTCTCTGCCAGTCTATTAGGGAATTTGAATACAAAGAAAATCAATAGCAATAGCAATAGCAATAGCAGTAGACTTATATACCGCTTCATAGGGCTTTCAGCCCTCTCTAAGCGGTTTACAGAGAGTCAGCATATTGCCCCCAACAATCTGGGTCCTCATTTTACCCACCTCGGAAGGATGGAAGGCTGAGTCAACCCTGAGCCGGTGAGATTTGAACCGCTGAACTGCTGATCTAGCAGTAGCCTGCAGTGCTGCATTTAACCACTGCGCCACCTTGGCTCATCACATGAACTAGCTTTTCTGGAAGATCACAGAGGCATGTTTATTTATTTCCCACCTTTTTTATTTTTACAAATAACTCAAGGTGGTCAATCATATTCAACATACCTTCCTCCTCCTATTTTCACCACAACAACAATCCTATGAGGCAAACTGGGCTGACAGAGAATGACTGGCCCACAGTCACCCAGGTGGTTAAGGTGAACTCATTCGAACTCACTGCCTCCCACCTTCTAGCCTGGTGCCCAGAGGTGGTATTCAACAGGTTCTGACCAGTTCTGGAGAACCGGTAGTGGAAAATTTGAGTAGTTTGGAGAAATGGTAAATATCAACTCTGACTGGTTCCAGCCCTATCTATTCTCTGCCTCCCGAGTCCCAGTTGATTGGGAGGAAATGGGGATTTTACAGTATCCTGTCATGCCCACCAAGCCACGTCATGCCCACCAAGCCACGCCACACCCACAGAACTGGTAGTAAAAATGTTTGAATCCCACCACTTAATTGAACCAAACTAGCTCTATATCATAAAACATAAGATTTGCAGATCTAGATTTACAAATAATCAGACAGCCACTGCAAAGTAGCAAAGAGTAAAGTTTTCTTGTCTAGATTTTGCAGACCAAATCTAGTATCCTCACACCTCTTTATCTTTTTAATCATGACTCAATTTTAATTGAGTCACTTTTGTAATTTATTAAAGAAAGTCACGTGTGAATTTTTTTAAAGAAATACTCTGTTAATTAGGAAGATCTGATTTTAGGCAACAAAGACAATCAAGAGTTTTGATTGTTCTTTTATATTTTTATATATTAAACCATCTATGCAGTTTTAATTTGTACAAAGTACACATAGGGTACAGGTGTTCCTCGACTTACAACAGTTCATTTAGTGACTTCAAAGTTACAAGGGTGTTGAAAATAGGGACATAAGTCCCTATTTTTCACACTTACTGTCAAGCCTGGAAGCCATCTTTTGCATTGGGCCTTCAGGCCTGGCACATTTAATGCTGTGAGGAAACGGGAGGGGAGATCATATCGAGTAGGGGAGTTATATAGACTAAATAACATTCCTTTCTCAGAGAGTCAAGGACAACTTGCTCTATACCTGGAGGAGTGTGACTGGGAGGCATCTCCAGTTGGGACGGTGCATTGATTAGGCCATGTGATGGACA
Organism: Thamnophis elegans; assembly: GCF_009769535.1. NCBI lineage: Eukaryota > Metazoa > Chordata > Lepidosauria > Squamata > Natricidae > Thamnophis > Thamnophis elegans. The sequence goes on along the minus strand of NC_045543.1, from coordinate 22,573,491 downwards.
TGTGGGTGCTGGGCAGGGACTTGAACTTTCATTTAGGTGGGGAAAACTTGGAAACTTTCAGAATCTTGTTTTCCTAGATGTGCCACTATGACATTTCTAATAAAATGGAACTTTGAGGAACCTCAAGCCTTGGAGTCTTCTTTTGTTGGAGGTGTTACTTGGAACCTTGACACAACATTGCAGCATCCCTATAGTCATGTGATCAAAATTCAGATGCTTGGCAATTAGTTCATATTTATGACCATTGCTCTGTCCCAGGGTCATGTGATGTCCTTTTTGCAACTTTCTGCCAAGCAAAGATGATGGGGAAACCAGATTCCCCACCCCCCCTTTTTAAGTTGTAAGCCGCCCTGAGTCCCCCCAGGGAAAAGGGCGGCATATAAATAAACTTAAATACAAATACAAATACAAACCACCGTGTTTACTAAATGAACAGCTGCAGAGGTTCACTTAACAACGGTGGCAGGAAAGGTCGCAAAATGGGGCAAAACTCACATAACAAATGTTTCACTTAGCAACATAAATTTTGGGCTCAATTGTGGTCGTAAGTCGAGGACTACCTGTGCACATGGATTCAGGGCTGAATTAGTTGGTAAGCTAAACAAGATCTAAGTTCTGAAACTCTGGCTGAAACAGTTTGATGATTCATATTTATTTTCATTTATTTTCATTTTCATGCATCATTATGGTCACAGAAATATGACCATATTGATGCATCCCATTCAAAACCTAAGACTGAATTCTAAATGTGCAGATAAAAATGCACTCTACAATATTAGAAGAGTTGAGGGAAGTACACTTTTCCTTTCAGTCGGTGAAGAAGGCAACTATTTTGTGCAATAATCAGTCATGTTTTAAAGACTGCATTATCCTAGTTTCAGATTTCTCCCCCAATAGTTTCTTGCTTCAGCCTTTCTTAACTTGGTGCCCACCTGATATATTGCAATGCAAATTGTTAATGGAAGCTGTAGTCCCTACAGCTTTGGAGTGCATTAGGTTGAGTAAGAGCCATTTATCAAACTATTTAAGCCTTACTTATTCGGGGCCTGTCCAGAAGTGCTGTTTGATTCTTTCTTTTTTAGTGCTGGAAAGCTGATTTTTGTTAATCTAATAACTGGTAGGATTATGCTACAAGAAGAGAGGCCCAGTGGTGGGATTCAAATAATTTAACAACCGGTTCTCTGCCCTAATGATTTCTTCCAACAACCAGTTCACCAAACTGCTCAGAAAGTTAACAACTGTTTCTCCCGAAGTGGTGCGAACTGCCTGAATCCCAGCACTGGAGAGGCTCCTTGGATCCTTTGCCCATGGATACTTTCCAAATAACTTCTCTTTCCATTACACATAGTCCTCGGCTTACAACAGTTCATTTACGTTCAAAGTTACAACGACATTGAAAAAAGTGACATGCCCATTTTTCATACTTATGACCATTGCAGCATCCCCATGGTCACATGTTCAAAATTCTGATGCTTGGCACCTGATTCATATTTATGACGATTTGCCCTGTCCTGGGGTCATGGGATCCCCTTTTGCAACCTTCTGACAAGCAAAGTCAATGTGAATCCAGATTCACTTAACAACTGTGCTACTGTACTGCAGTGATTAACAAATGTGGCAAGAATAGCCATAAAATGGGGCAAAATTCACTTAACAAATTTCTCACAAAATTTTGGGCTCCATTGTGTTTGTAAGTCGAGGACTACCCATACCAATATTCACACTGAAAGGAATGCTTCCATCAGCACTGTTATTTTCTTTCCATTCTGCCTACCAAGAGGATCATTGCAAATGGGTCTGTGACAACAGGGAAAATCAAAGCCACTCTCCTCTACGTCATTCCTATTTTGCTCAGGAGATACGAATGCATTATCTAAAGCGGGAAATTGTCTATATCAGGGTGTCAAACTCGATTTTATTGAGGGACCCATCAGGGTTGTGTTTGACCTCGGAGGGCGGGGTGTGTATGTGTGGCCAGGGACGGGCGTGGTCTTGGTGGGCATTGCCGGAGTAGGTGTGGCCGTGTCAGGGGTGGGTTTCTCTCCCCGTTCCAACCGGTTCGGTTGGAACGGGGCCGGCAGCATCCTCGTGCATGCGCGCAGTGCACGCATGTATACTAGCATCTGTGCGATGCTCCAGCTACTCCTGGAGGATCGCGCAGGCGCTGTATGCGTCCTGCGCATAGGTGGAAGCGCAGAACTCGTCAAAACCTGGTAAGGAGCGCGGGCGGGCGGGCCCTTTGCTGTTCCCGGAAGTTACTTACTTCCGGGTTCGCCGACCAACCGGTTCGCGGGGACCACCGCGAACCGGTTGAAACCCACCCCTGGGCCGTGTGCTAGAGTTCCAAGTAAGAAGCCCAATGGAATCAAAACTCCAAGGCAGGCATGTTCCTCAAAGTACAGATTTATTAGGCCCGTCATATTGGCACATCTGAGGAAACCCGACTCTGTGCCCCCCTTGGGTTTCCCCCTAATGAAAAGTAGAGTTTCCCTTCCCCTGCCCATGCAGTCCAATCAGGTCAGAGTCATTCAGTCTTAGACCCCCACCTCATTTTCTGTATCCCCTCCCCTTTTTATTGTTAGCCGCCCTGAGTCTCTCGGGAATAGGGCGGCATACAAACCAAATAAAATCAAATCAAAATCAATCCTTGCACCTGGTGGGAAAACTCTTGGTTCTCAAGAGGAAGAATTTTATTATGGCTACAATCCCCCAGTTATCTCTTCCTTTCCCGGCCCGTTCCCACAGCTTGACTTTCTTCACTGCGGCAGCCCTGAAGTGCCAAAGGGGGAAGTGGTTCCAGGGCTGACAGCATGGTGGGCGTTTGATACAGCCTCAAGGTCCATTTTTTCCCTTCTCTTCTTTCTTTCCACAGTTCTTTACTATAACCATTTTCCTATCTCTTCTACCAGATATTAATGGCAAACATTTATTACTTATTATTCTTCATACTCCACTTAACTTTTTATTTCTAAATGTATACCCTATTGTTTAATAGAAAAGCTATTTATACTATTGTATCTTTATTATTCAACTAATAATAAAAATACAATATCATAAATAACATGATAATGCAAGATCTAACAGAAGAGGTACATTTCCAGGAACGTAAATAGAAATGGCTGTCAATTATAGATAGTTGATTGTTGATTAAATGGACCTACGGTATGTAAAATCTGGCATAAACTGTAGCATTAACATAGGATGTTGCTTGTTTTCTATCCAGATCAGGCACATAATTGTAATCAGCCACATAATTGTAATCCAGTCCAATCCAGTCTTCTTGCAGTACTCTGCCGGTTGAAAATGGGCTGCACAGAGGCCCCATGCAGCCCATTTTGGCCGACAGAGTGCTGCTGGAGTTTAGGGAGGCTAAAAATGGGCTGTGTGGGGGGCCACACATGGCTCCCCCATGGTCCATTTTGGCTGGCACAGGCAACTCAGGCCGGTCCTTTGATATTTCCAGGCCGGCTCTGTGGGCCTTGAGTTTGACACTCCTCATCTATACAATATAAAAGAATCTGACAGCTGTTTTAACTGGTTTGATGCTCACCTAATCATTCCATTAAGAACAAATGATATAAATTATGTCATTTGTGTTATTTCCTCAACAATGGCCTGACAATCTCATGCAAGATATGGAATTCATAGCTTTTGCATGATAATGTCATGAGATATATGAGGTCATTCTAGCTTCTACTATGCATGTAGCTCAAGTCATTTCAATTATTAAAAAATAAAATAAAATTGAATGTTGGAGTAACATACTCCTGAAACAATTCCAAGTATGACTTCTGAACCAGAGTAGTCATATTTAAGGCTGGGGAACTAGGAACAAGACATCTTTCTTTAAATAAAGAAGCTGGCTGGGTGATTCTGCGCCTAATGCTTTCTCAGTCCTCAACTGGGAAGTCAAGAAACATCAATTCAGCAGCCTTCTTTTGATTTATATGGTAGATTATGGTTTATAACTTTCGAGAAAGAGGCTTGGAGCCTGCAGTAGATTTATTTTGGGGGGATGATGATAATGATTGATGATTGGTGATAAAGATATTCCAGGTACCAAAATTCTGAAAGGCAATTTATACTTAAACTGAGATCTATAGTCTGAAAGATAGTCATTGATATTAGTGAAGCTCTCTCAAGCCATGGAGAATAGGAAATAGACCTACAAAAAGTTAATTGAGATGATGTCTATGCAGTAGTGGGCGAGAAAGCCTAAGAATGGTTACTTTACAGTAAAGTAATCCAGCACAATACCAAATTGTGTCCTTCTAATGACCCTTAGTCTTAGATTGCATAGGGAGCATTGTCATTATTATCCAGAAAATAGGTGTATTGTACATGAGTAGGCAGACACCCACCTGAAGGAATGAAATGAATGATTGATCAGACTACTGATAATATTCATCTTCTCTATCTTGGCCTGACTGAAACATCATGACAAAACAGAACTATGCTGCTAACAAAAGCTGGCATATTTTCAAGATAATAGATATAGCATATTCGGTTTGTTTGTTGCTTTCCATTTCAATGAGACAACAGCACATTTCAAGAATAGGGGGTGCCAGTTACATTCACAACAGTAAACAAAAAGGTAACTGGAATCAGGTTTCAAAGAAGCTGCATAAACTTTGCAGACATTATGGTTTTTTAACCTTGGAGAGCACTTTGCTCATGCTAAAGAAGTTTCAAATATCCCTTGCCTGTATTCAGGGTAGACCTACAATCACTTTTTGAGGTTTATGGATCTTGAACTCCAGATGTTCTTTATTCACAAGCCTAATTAATCAAGCGTAAACAAATTTTATATTTAATGTTCCTCATGTTGAAATTATTAATTTTTTACTCTGAGGCAAGAAAATACTCAGACATACAATCCTGACTGAAAATATCTAATCTGATCTGATCTGATCTGATCTGATCTGATCTGATCTGATCTGGTCCGGTCCGGTCCGGTCCAATCCAATCCAATCCAATCCAATCCAATCCAATCCAATCCAATCCAATCCAATCCAATCTAATCTAATCATCTAATCTAGAATTCATTTGATAACAACCATTCCTCTCCACATACCATTTCTAACCTTATGACAAACCTGTCAAATAGTTTTGGCTAAGGAGAAAATTTTTAGTCAAGGCCTCAAGCAAATGTCACATCTGTTGAGTAACATTAATCTATAATAATCTTAATTATTAGATTTGGTTGAAAACACATTAATCATCTACAGTAGGTAGCTGTTTCCTGAGACAGCTTTCTTCCCTATGCCATCCATGTGGTAAACTCATAAGATTCATTTTTCTCACCATATACATGTATACATCCAACTACATACAGACCGTCTTCTGCCGCATACCTCCCTAAGACCGATAAGATCGCACAGGATGGGCCTTCTCCAGGTGCCATCAGCTGGACAAGGTCAGCTGGCGATGCCTCGGAGTAGGGCCTTCTCTGTTGCCGCTCCGGCCCTATGGAATGAGCTACCCCCAGAGATCCGGACCCTACCCACTCTCATGGCCTTCCGAAAAGCTCTCAAAACCTGGCTTTTCCAGCAGGCCTGGGGCTGTTGACCTCTTGATTGAGGTCCAGCCCCGCTTAGACTGGGTGCATGTTGTGTTTCTTTTTAATCTGCTGTGTCTTATTTGTTTTTAATCTTTTTAAATTATTTCTTATTTCTATAAGCCTCCCGGAGTCCTTTGGGATTGGGCGGCCTATAAATTCAATAAATAGAAATAGAAATAGAAATACATCATATACATTTATGTATGTATGTATGTATGTATGTATGTATGTATGTATGTATGTATGTTTATATAGTGTACATTGGAGGTGATAACCCTTTGAGAGCTGCATGCAATGAAATTTCATTTTAATGTATGCCGATTAGTGTACATTCAAAGTGACAATAAAATAGGGGTGGGTTTCAGCCGGTATGAACCGGTATGTGTGTACTGGTTGGTGAAATTTAGCGTGCCTTAGTGTACTCATTCGTCCGGAGGCCCTGACAAGCCCATGTGGCATGCACTGCCCTCTTCTCTTTGATAGTCACCTCATTTCCAATGAAGGTGGTGGGGAATCCATGCAGAGGGAGGAAATCACATGACTTCCCTACCCCCTTCATTGGAAATGAGGTGGCTGTCAGAGGAGAGAGCAATGCACACCCGTGGGCTTGTCCAACGAATCCTCGCCTCCTGTTCCTTCTTTGCCTGTTTGAAGAAGCCATGCGGGGCTCATTCCCTTGTCTTTCACAGCCACCTCATTTCCAATTGGGGGGGGGATCCATGGAGAGGGCGGAAAAAGATGGATTTCTTTTCCCCTCCCCCAATTGGGAACAAGATGGCTGTCAAAGACAAGGGAGCATGCCCCGCATGGCTTCTTCAAACAGCAGAAGAAGGAACAGGAGGGGAGTTCCACATGGGGCTTTTCAAACAACCCAACTCCCCTTCTGTTCCTTAGGCAGACCACATCGGGAGCGCACGCCAGGCCGTTGCTCCTCCTGCCACTGCCACTGTCAGCGTGATTCTCGTGAGGGGAAGAGAAAAAAATAATAAAAGGCTCCACGGTGGCGGGACTGGCCTGCCATGGAGCGACCCACCCTGCTCCCCCGCCCGGCAGAGCTTTCCCCCCCCTCAGCTTGGTTCTTCTTCATTCTTTCCTTCCCTCAGTGTCCACCGAAGCACTGCCCTCACTTGGCTGCTCTCGCTGCTGCCACACCCCCTCTGCATGCCCGCTGGCTGTGGGTCGTGCTGCTCAGTGGTCAGTGCCCAGACTCCCCCGCCACCACTGCACTGCCTCAGCAGCAGCACTTCCCACCCCCAGAACCGAGGCTGGGAAGAAGATTGAAAGATGCAGAGCTCCCCCCTTTCCCCCACCCCACAGCTCCCCTCCTTGGGTGGGACCAGGGCGTGCGCAGGGTGAGTGGAGTTTGCGGCCAACTTTAAAGTGAATGGGGCTGTTTGTAACTAAATGGGATAGAGAACCTGTTGATATCTGTTGCTATCTATACAGAAAGTAATCTTTAAGAATAATTTCAGACAGGTAAGGCAACACACAGTTTTTGAGAGATCCAATTTCAACATTTCACAAAGGATTTCTAATTTGGGAGGTTTTTTTTACAATGACTGTGAAAACTGCAGCAATTTTGCAAGCTTTACCCATGAAAGTTTATGGAGCTTCTCAGTCAACCAGGTCATGGTTGTCCCAAAGGTACTTTTCAAAAGGCAACTGGACTGCCTTTGTTTTTTTCCTTGAAGACATTTTGCTTCTCATCCAAGAAGCCAGCATGGAATAAGTTTCTTGGATGAGAAGCAAAATGTCTTCAAGCAAAAAACAAAGAGAAAAAACAAACAAACAAACAAACAAAAAACAAAACTTTGGGGGATGAACTTAGGGAGATACTTTGTCTTAGAATGCTGCATTAAGGAGTAGACTCTGATAAGAGGTCCAGGACAAAGAATTGAGCCTTGCCCTGACCAAAAATGAAGTCTGATTTCAATTAAATAAATTAAATACAAGTCCCCTCTTCTGTCACATTATAATTTTGTGTCAGTTTTGGAGTGGTTTGGAATGCTCTTAATTTTTTCCCCCCAGAAAGTACATGCGGTCTTGGATTGCTTCTCTGATTTGAAACAATTTTTATATTGTTTTTACATATTCATCACAACTGGCATGTGCCAAATCTGTCGATGTATAATATTTAACTTCACCATATTGCTGTCCCACATGCAGAATTAAAATACTAAAGGCAACGAAGCATAGAATTATTGTACAATGGGTATTTACATTTTTTTGTTTGACTCCTTGGCGGATTTTTCCTCTTAGAGCAGAGGAACACAAGCTGAATGTTAAGAACTTTCTTGATGCGTCAAGAGAGAAGGAAAATGTCATGCTGCCATAAGGACACATGGCTGTTTTACAACAGCTTGAATTAGTAGGCTAACTGATTAGCTGTTGCTATGGTTTGTGGCAATTGTAAATATACCCAGAAATCTATTTAACTTTCCTGAAATAACTGTGAGCATACATTATGGGTAAAGGATTAGCTGATCAATGTGAAGAAGACTTAGAGTACCTATACAGTTTTGCTGAAATATTTTGAAAGACAAATGTAACAGGAAGTTCCTTTCCTGGAAAATACATTGTACCTTGCAGGGAAATGGAAATTTATATATAATAAGGAAAGGAGAAAGATGAAAAGAAAGGGAAGAAGCAAGATGAAGGGAGAGAGGGAAGTGGAGTAGTGTGGAGAGGGGCGGAGGAGAGTAGAGGAGCGGAGAAAAGTCGAAGGAAAAGGAGAAGGAAGGAGAACGAAGAAGAGAGAAGTAGAGAGGGGAAAGGAGAAAAATAAATGGATGAGAGGAGAGGAGTAAGAGAGAGGGAAGTTGAGGGAAATGGAGAAGAGGAGAGAGAAGAGGGGAGAGGAAAAGGGAGGAGAAGGAGGGGGAAGGAAATAGAGAGGGGAAAGGAGAGAGACAAATATATAGAATGTTATGGTACAATTATGAAAATAATGCTTATAACTATGACATACAACATTATGTATTTAAAAGAGACTATAAATGTATGATTAAGAGAATATTGGTTATAATCAGGGTGTATAAAACTATGTATACTCAAAAAGGACTTGATACAGCCAGTACACTGCCATTGCAAAACAGGAAATGTGATGTATTATAAAGAAAAATGTACAACAAAAATATTTATATATAAAAAAGGAAGTTCCTTTCCTGCAAACAAATAGAAGGCTTCAGTTGAATCCTGCTATGATAAGACTCGTTTTATGAATTTCTTCTAATTTTATTCCCAAGAGGAAAAGGAAAGACAAGACATTCTGTTTAGAGCCAGTGTAAAATCAAGGATATACATGTTGCTAAGTGAGACATTTGTTAAATGAGTTTTGTCCCATTTTATGACTTTGCTTGCCACAATTGTTAAGTGAATCACTGCAGCTGATTTAGGAATACTCTTGTTAAGTGAATCTGGCTTCCTCATTCACTTTGCTTTTGTCAGAAGGTGACAAAAGGTGATCAGATGGCCCTGGGACACTGCAACCGTCATAAATATGAGTCACTTGCCAAACATCTAAACTTTGATCACATGACCATGGAGATGCCGCTACAGTTGTATCAGTGAAAAACAGCCATATCTCACTTTTTCCAGTGCTGTTGTAACTTTGAACGGTCACTAAATGAATTGTTGTAACTACCTGTACTTTGCTATCGTGGGATCCCAATATAAAGACTCCAACTGATTCTATTAAGTGAGCTGTGGTCTGTAGTAAATATTGACATTTATTCTTCATTTCCTTCCATTGTTTTGCCTTTCTGCCTTTCAAGTTACTTGGTTATTTGTTTCTATACTGAAGAGGAAAATGATAAAATATTGGTTGGATATATGCTTTGACTGGTGGTGTTCAGATATAGATCACTCTTGGAGAAGACTTTTTCCATCACTGTGGATTTATACAATGGTGTAGATTAAATTGGAAGCTGCATTCTCAAGACCTTTAAACACAAAGATATGATAGGCAGCTGTTCCATATTATTATTTCCAGATGCCCATGTTAAATTCTGGGTGGTCACCAGGAACTCAAACTTTATTCAAGAGGAATTCTTCAGTAGGATCCAGTAATATAATTATGTTGTGAGGATATAATGGTGTGATGATAGATATAATTGTAGGCTGGACTCTCCTGGCTAGAAAATTGTATATATTGGTGTGGTGATCTTCCCCACAATCAACCTTCCTAGTTAATATGATATAGCAGGAGATGTATAAATTGAATTTTACTGGCTGCAGAATTCAAGGTCAAGTTTATTTTGCACAGGACATTATAGTCACAAAGTAAGTTTAGGAATGCAAGAAATTGTATGCCACTCTGCAGATTTCTAATGTATCCCTTGAAATGTCAGCCCAAATTCAAGTTTACCTACAATTAAGATTTCCATTATTTCAAACTATAGCCAGTCACTCTTTGTCAGCCCATATTATCTTGAAGGTTTTGTTGTTCTGGGGAAAAAGAGGATCAGACATGTTCACTTCCTTGAGTTATTACACTTGAGTTATTTAACAAATAATAAAAGTGGGAAATCCATCCATCCATCCATCCATCCATCCATCCATCCATCCATCCATCCATGGCATTTGTATTGGTGGGATGCCCACACACATTCAAACATAAACTTGCCAAGATAGAGGGAGTAATTGAATAATTGGTATCTTGAAGGCACTGTTAATGTGGATATCATCTTCGTCATCTACTTATCACAAATCTATACCTTTGCGTGTAACACATCGTATTATTGAAAATAAATACAGCCACACTAGTTTTTAGCTGGCAAAAAAATATAAGCAAATAGATACGTGTAGGAGGTATGTCATAGATCCATGATGGCAAACCTATGGCATGTATGCCAGAGGTGGCACACAGAGCCCTCTATGTGGGTAAGAGCGCTATCGCCAATTGCTCTTCTGGCTTCCGGCGTGCATGCTGGCATCGCAGCATCGGAAAGCAGCCTGAAAAACAGCCTGAAAATGGCACCCAAAACTGCCCCCCAAAACCCCCAGGCATGTGTGCCTCAGCCAGCTGGTCTTCAGGTTTCCAGTGCACTAGCGCATGCGAAGACCAGTTGTCTAGCACATATGCATGTGCCGGAAACCTGAAGACCAGCTGTGCATGCCGACTAGCTGGTCTTCGGTTTCTGGCACTCTGGTGTGTGCACATGCACACATATGGACATTCCGGTTTGGGCACTTGGTGCCCAAAAGGTTTGCCATCACTGTCATAGCTGATCGAGCCATTTTTCTTGTCTTTTTGTAATGGATAGTTGCTAACCTAGCCTTCCCTAAACTAGAAATTTCCAAATGTGACAGAAATCAACTTTCAGACTGAAGTTCAGCCCATCTTTCCAGCTTGCCTGAGCTGGTTAGGCCATACTACCTTGCAGAATTGAAATAAATTCTTGATTTGAGATTAAATCCGAATTCATATAGAGTCTTGATTCAACATGAAATGAGAATTAGGTCACTATGTGGTGCTAAGGAGGATCCGCTACTCCCCAAGGGCAGAGCTGTGCTTTGGAAAGCTTTTGAAGAAGCTTTTCTGGGGTATTATCGGCAATGAAGAATCATATGGCACCTGCAAAATTAACATGTTTCTTGCGTTATTATATTTTCTAATTATATTTTAATGCATTCATGAATTCATCTGGAAGTAGGCTTATTGTTTTTTTCTGTAGGTGGCTAACAGAGTTCTCTGTTGGAAATCATCACAGCCAGGTTTCTCACAGGGCAAATTCGGTGACATGCTTCAAAGAAAAGTTGACGAGCCAATTATCCATATGAAACTAGCATAAAGCCTCGTCATTTTGTCTTAAATCAACAATTTAGATGCAAAATAAAAATAAATAAAGGTGATTATTTTTCTCACCTTAGCGGAATGTAAATTTGGATCTCTAATGGGTCTCTAAAAAAACTGTACATCTAAAAAAAGAAGTAGTGATAGAAAGTCAAACTCTGTCTCTCAAAATAACTGTAAAATCTATCAACAGCATACAAAGTCTGCAACTCTCCTGTTTGGTTTCCATGTGGCTGTCTAAGTGTTCTTGATCAACCAAAAATCCAAAGAAATATTGCTTTAAGAAAGAAATTATCTACATGCTCTTTGACACACATACACAGTACCACCTCCTATTTATAACTGCTGAAAATTGTCCTGCAGTTTCCTGGATATTTTCTTCTTCTATGAAAGATGCTTCTCTTTTGCTTGTTATTGCCAGAGGCCTTTAACGTGAATGTGAGTTACTTTTGATTGTGACCTTGGGATTACTTCATTGTTGCAAGGCAGCTGAATTTTCTTTTTAACAGAACTTTTTTATTTTTCTTTAAAAAAAACACAAATATGTCATTTGTCAATCATTAAAACATTGAAGTACATTTTTTTTTTTGTTGTGTGTACCCCTCCCTCCCTCCACCCCCCCACCCCCCCCTCCTCCTTCCCCCCCCCCCGACTTCCCAGAACCCGTACCCGGTATGGATTTTAACTAACACAGTCTAAAATCTATTGAGAAAAAGGAAATAAAGAAATTAATGACATTCTAGATTGACCTTAGCTTCTCTTACTGAACTAACTTTTAACAGTTTAAATCATTTCTGATCTTAAGCATAGGCTAACTGGAATTTCTTAGTCCCGTATTTATTTTGTATATAGTCAATCCATTTTTTCCAGTCTCGTTTATATCTCTCATTTGAATGATCTTTGAGATATGCCGATATTTTAGCCATTTCAGCTAAGTTTGTTACTTTCAATGTCCATTCTTGGATTGTAGGCAAGTCTTCCTTCTTCCAATATTGCGCCACCAACAGTCTTGCTGCAGTTATCAGGTGCAAAGTCAAATTGGTCTCTACCACTGTAAAGTCAGTACATATACCTAGTAAAAATAACTGAGGACTAACTTTATCCTTCTTTTAAAAACATTTTGCATGACCCACCATATTTTTATCCAAAATGCCTTAACCTTTGGCAAGTCCACCATATATGATAATATGTAGCATCGAGAGAACCACACCTCCAACATTTAGGCTGTACATTCGGATACATAGAAGCCAACTTTTTAGGATCTAAATGCCATCTATAGAACATCTTGTAAAAATTTTCTCTCAGATTTTGAGCTTGTGTAAATTTCACATTTCTTACCCAGATTCCTTCCCATGTATCCAACATTATTGGTTCCTCAATATTTTGAGCCCATTTTATCATACAATCTTTAACTAATTCTGTTTCTGAATCCATCTGTATTAATACATTATATATCCTCTTTATATGCATTAAGCTTTGATCTCTTATTTGTTTAAACAGATTATCCTCAACTTGAATAAAACCAATTTTTGATCTATTTTCCACCTAGCCTGTAATTGCCCATACTGGAACCATGTTTGAACTACCTTCTCCTCTTTTAATACCTCTAAAGATTTTAATTGTAATACCCCCCTTTCCGAGGTAAGAAGCTGTCTGTAAGTAATTCTGTCCTGTTTTTGTGCTGTATTCATATTTTCAATTGCGTGTCTAGGAATTGCCCACATGGGTATCTTGTCATTTATTTATATTGGTATTTCTTCCAGACCCGCAATAAAGCATTTCTTAAAATATGACTTTTAAAGTTCTTATCCAATTTTTTGTTGAATAACAGGTAAGCATGCCAACCAAATAGCAGATCGTGTCCCTCAATGTTCAATATTCTATCATGGTTAAGTGAATCCAATCACTAATTACAGATAATGCCACTGCATCATAATATAGTTTTAAATTAGGTAGTTTCAATCCTCCTCTCTCACGTGCATCTTGCATTATTTTCATCTTTACCCTCGGCTTCTTTCCTGCCCACACAAATTTGTTAATACCCTTCTGCCATTCTAAAAGGTTCGCATCTTTTTTTAGTATAGGTAACATTTGGAAGAGAAATAAAATTTTGGTAGAATGTTCATTTTCACTGCCGCTATCCTACCCAGCAAAGATAGGTGCAATTTCTCCCATTTTTTTCATCTCTGTCTGTATGCTATGCCAAAGTGGTTCATAATTATGCTTATATAATTTCCCATTTGAAGTTAAAATGTTAACTCCAAGATATTTGACTTTTTTAACTACCTCACATCCTAGCATCACTCCTAATTCTTCCTTTTGTTTAATATTCATATTATAGCTAATATTTGGTTTTTCCTAAGTTTATTTTAAAGCCCGACACTTGACCATATTGATTAATCATATTCATTAAAACCATACTGGATTCCTGCGGTTGTTCCAATATTATAACCAAATCATCCGCAAAAGCGCGGACTCTATATTCTTGCTGCCTAATCTTGATCCCTTTTAGACCATCCAAGCCCCGTATTTTATTCAACAATACTTCCAAAGTTATAATAAACAATAATGGGGACAAAGGACAGCCCTGTCTTGTACCTTTTCCAATTTGAAAAGAGTCTGTTAGACTTCCATTGACTATGATTTGTGCTGTTTGCTGTTGGTATATTGCTTTAATTGACTGTAAAAAATTATCTCCTATCTGCATTTTTTGCAATATCATCACAGAAATTGCCAGTTAACTCGATCAAGGCCTTCTCAGCATCCAAAAATATAAACGCAGCAGGGATCTGGTTGTTCTTTCCCAAATATTCTAATGCATTAATAATTAATCTAACATTACTTTTCATCTGTCTCCCTTGTATAAAACCTGTTTGGTCGGTATGTATCAATTGTTGAGTGACCAACATTAACCTATTTGCTAATATTTTAGTAAAAATTTTATAATCTACATTCAGTAATGAAATAGGTCTATAATTTTTGGGTTGAGTAGTATCCTGATCTTCTTTGGGTATCAAAGATATAAACGCTGTCTTCCAAGATGGAGGGACTTTACCTTCCGTTTGAATCATATTAAATAATTCTCTAAGAGGTTCTACCATTTCTAACTGTAAGTTTTTATAGTAAACCGCTGTCAAGCCATCTGTACCTGGTGCTTTCCCTGACTTTAATTGCTTAATTACCTGCAGGATTTCCCCGAGGTTATTGGTTGATTCAATTTTTGCCTGTGTTCTTCTCTAACTGAAGGTATTTTCTCTTTGTCTAAATATTTATCTATGTCTAAACCATTAATTTTATCCCCTTTATACAGTTCTGTAAAAAATTCCCAGAAAGCCTTTTGAATCTCTTCCTGTTGAAACACCTCCTTCCCTCTGTAAATCAGTTTAGATATATTTCGAGTTTTCCTTTTTTTCCTAATCTGATAAGCTAACCATCTGCCAGGTTTGTTTGCATTACAAAAAGTATTGTGTTTTGCATATAATAGATTAGTAGCCACCTGGTCAGAGATCAACATGTCAAATTGAGATTTTAATATGTTAATAGCTTCCTTAACCTTTGTATCATCTGGGTTCATTGTTAACTCCAGCTCTTTCTCTTAATTTCCTCTTCCAGTTCTGTTCGTTTTAACCCTTGCTTATTTCTATGTGTTTTATTTATATTCATCAAAACTCCTCTCATATACGCTTTGCTTGCGTCCCATACAATTCCATAGATGTACCCTTATTCATATTCAAACAAAATATCAGATAGTAATTTTTTACAATCATTAATATACTTTTCATATCTAAATAAGTTTTCATTCAATCTCCAAGACCTTCTTGCCTGCACTACCCTTCCCAACTCCATCCAAACTGGGTTGTGGTCCGAAAGGACCCTAGCTGCAATCTTTGTTTTCTTGACCCTAGAAAGCAAATCATTAGTGGTTAGGATAAAATCAATCCTTGAAAGGGATTGATGCCTGTCCGAGAAGAAAGTGAAGTCATATTCCTCTGCATTTCTTTCTCGCCAAATGTCTCTCAATTCAAAATCATCCATAATGTCAAAGAAAGATTTGGGTAACTTTGCTCGCATCTTGGTATTTAGGCGGGAAATCTTCTTATCTCTCTTAGTATCTATCACTCCATTCCAGTCACCCAATAGTATACAGGAACTATAGTCCCACTGTACTAATTTAGCATGAAGATTTCTATAGAATCTATCTTGCTGTTGATTGGGAGCATAAATTCCCAAAGTAATGTCTTTTTCCCTTCTAAGATTAAGTCTAAAGCAATATATCTTCCGAAGGGATCTGCTTCTATTAATTCAGCTTTCATATCTTTTCTTAAGTATACAACTATACCATTCTTCTTTCCATAGCAGAAGCTGCAAAATGTTGACCAAGTTTTGAGTTGATCAAATATTTTTGATCAGTTGACTTGATATGAGTTTCTTGCAAACAAATTACATCGTTCTTAAACTGTTGAGATAATGAAATATTTTCTTCCTCTTCTGTGGAGAGTTCAGTCCGTTGACATTCCATGTTAAAATCTTAGTTGTCATCTTTGGTTGGTTGAAGCATTTTTAGAGCTTCCTGCACAGCCTGTTTAACCTTAGGTTAGCTCCTCCCATTGCTTCCAGATTTGTTGTTGTAGATCCTTGATCGATGGCCGATGATTGTTGATGCTGTGCTTTTTAGCTTGTTTCTCCATACGTCTAGTAGTCATGCGGCTATGTCTTGGTTCCATAGCACCTTGCACTTCTAGAGAAGAGAGATGCTCCATCTTGTCTGGTGGTGTTGTAGTTTGCTGTCTATCCTGTCCTTCTTGTGGTCTTTCTCTAGGTCCAGATGGTGCAGGGTGTCCGGCCTTCAATATATTATAATAAAAATCTTGGGCTTTCCATACAGAGTTGAGGCGGTATCTTTGCTTATCAAATGTAAATATGATGCCAAATGGTGCATCCCATCTATACTGTATCTGACGATTTCTGAGTTCTTCGACCAAAAAAGTGTAGTCCCTCCTGGCTCTTAACATTTGAGGTGGTATCTCTTTCAAAACAGCCAGGTCTTGACCGCCAATTGGAAGCTTAGTATTATAAGATGCTTGCAGTACCATATTTCTAAACTCTCTTGGCAGCTGAATTTTCTTCCCCATCATTCTTTACAAGCTCATAGTTCCTGACATGGAAAAAGTCAACTGGAGGAATTTTCTCCTGTGTCTTCCTTGAGCTTTAATTGGAGGGTAAACAATCAAGGGAGCTGTAGACTTTTGGAGAGATGATTTGTAAGACGGAGAGACGACACTGTTTGCAATAGCAATAGCAGTTAGCCCTCTCTAAGCGGTTTACAGAGTCAGCATATCACCCCCACAGTCTGGGTCCTCATTTCACTCACCTCAGAAGGATGGAAGGCTGAGTCAACCTTGAGCCGGTGAGATTAGAACCGCTGAACTGCAGATAACAGTCAGCTGAAGTGGCCCGCAGTACTGCACCCTAACCACTGTGCCACCTCAGCTCTGCATTCTCTTCCACTCTCCAATTCCTAAGAAGTTAGCTTGATACTTATCAGTAATCATGTCGTCTTGTCACTTTCAATATTTTCAGAAAAAGGCAAGGTATACCAAGAGCTTCCTCTAGCTTATCAAGATGGGAATGAGAAATCAACAACCAACCAACCAATCAGTGGTCTCCTCCTCATAAGGTGGAAGAATTTATGTTTCTTTACAGTGTGGCCTGTGGAGAAACATAAACCACCTCACTTTCCTTTAGGGATGAAGGGGCTGGAAGAAAGTGTCAGGGGGTCCATCCAGTTGAAAAATCTCACCAATTGACAGTGGAAGTTGTCTGCAAAGCTTCCTTTGCTCCCTTTTATATGAAATTCATTTTGAAGAGTGATGTTTAAATAACAACATGCTGCCACCTCTTGCAACCAGAGCCAAGGTGGCGCAGTGGTTAAATGCAGCACTGCAGGCTACTTCAGCTGACTGCAGTTCTGCAGTTCAGCTGTTCAAATCTCACCGTCTCAGGGTTGACTCAGCCTTCCATCCTTCCGAGGTGGGTAAAATGAGGACCCGGATTGTTGTTGGGGGCAATATGCTGACTCTGTAAACCGCTTAGAGAGGGCTGAAAGCCCTATGAAGCAGTATATAAGTCTAACTGCTATTGTTATTGCTATTGCTGCAATCATCATGAAAATGCTTAGAATGAGCAGACACCTGCTAAATTTCCTGCCACTCTGTAGCAAGGGAAGATATTTTGCCTTGAGTCTATGAACTGGGCAAGAATTCCCACCAACAGGAAACCAGGTTGGACACAGACCCAATGGGTTCTATAAAAAAAAAGTCACAGCTTTGAGCTGATGTCAAATAATCTGGCATGAGTCAAGGAACAAAATAAATCAAATCAGGGTCTCAAATAGCCTGAGATCATATGATCAGGCAGGATCAGAATTGGTTCCAATCTAGTAAAAAAAAACCTCAGGTGCCGATATAACTGGAAAAAAATCCCACATCCTTTTTTACACACTTATGCACTTCTCAAAATGTTCTGTGGGTGCAAAGAAATAGGGTGGCAGTATAATTTTGTACATTATTTAACTGCTGAGCAAGCTAGTAGCACAGAAAATAAGACCTTCAAATTGGCAGTTCCTTGTTGGAGAACTCTCCTAAAAGACGAGACTTGAAAGCTATTCAGAGCAAACACAATAGTAAAGGCAGAGGTAACATGGCAGTCAGTCTTTCAGAGACGATTTTATTGCAGATGAAATATAATTCAGAATATTTCCCCAAATGTTAATATAGAAAACCTAGTCATATCATTAAAAAATGACCTAAACCCAGATAGGAATCTATATCCGTTATAAAGCCACAAGCTTTGTCAGAATGATAATTTGAAGTCTCCAAGGAAATCTCAGGATTTTGTGTATAATTGCTCTTTTTAGCTTATATGTGGGCATGCCAAAATGTATCCAGAATACAATTGTTAGAATTTGTAATCTCACTCTTATTTTAACTATTCTAGGTCCCTCTAAAGAAGAAATACTAACTGCAGTTTTCTCTCTGCCATTTTTCACCCTGTTTATGATATTTTCCATGTTTTATATAGTTGGACCTCCATTAGCAGGGACACTTGCTACCAATTTTTTTTATTAAGCAACTAACAGCTTCATAATTAATTCAGATTTTAGTCCCCCCTGATTTTTAACTAATTGCTAGGAAATAGCAAGTTTTGTGTGTAGATCGTCGCTTCTGATTGACACACTGGAAGGCGTCCGTGCCTCAGCAGACACAAACTACAACATGAACAGATGGAGCCTCTCGGTGATTCTAAAAGTGGCATCCAAATGTGCAGAAAGTCTGGCTGATTTTGCATTTCAAGTTTTGTCTAGACGTAGTTGTCAAAATGAATGGCGACAAAAGAAAACTCCAGCAACCTTTCACATTGTTTCGTATTTAAAGGCAGCTGGTTTGTAAGCATTAGAAGATATGGGTATACTCAAGATAGAAGCGGAAGGCATGCTTCTTCAAAATGCTATAATATGAATGAAATAATATAACATTTATCAGGCTAACTTGGTGCAAATATTTTCTTGGCAGGCCTACAAAACTAATCTTCATTGATTCCATGTGCAAAATGGAAATATGACTTCCATTTTATATATATATATATATATATATATATATATATATATATATATATATATATGTGTGTGTGTGTGTGTGTGTATGTGTATGTGTATGTGTATGTGTATGTGTATGTGTATGTGTATGTGTATGTGTATGTGTATGTATATGTATATGTATATGTATATGTATGTATGTATGTGTGTATATATATATATATCTATATATTGAAAGCCATATTTCCACTTTGCACATGGGATCAATGAAGATTAGTACATACATACATACATACATACATACATACACACACACACACACACACACACACACACACACACACACTAATGTGGTGCAGTGGTTAGGTTCTGAACTAGAACCAGACAGATTATAAATTGTAGTCCTCCCTTACACATGAAAGCTGTCAGAGTGACTTGGTGCCAGTCACTCTCTCCCAGACCTTGATTGTAAATGTCAATGAACTGGCCTTCATATTGCAGTAGAATGATTCAGGCTGATTATAGATATTTGTATGTATATAATTTCAGTGAAGTTTAGTTCATTGTCATCAGAAGCAAACAGCATGAAAGGAGATAAAATGCTGCCCTCTTAGAGAGCAGTAATTATAATAATAATTCTGTAGCCCCATGACTGACAGTTTTTTTTTCATCCTCAAAGTGCCATTGTTTTATTTGTACATCAAAAATGAAAACTTAACAAGTGTATCAGATAAGAGCGCTGTGGAGAACATCTAGATGTGTTTTTGCTGGGAAGAAATTGCTGAACAGTGTTATAATCAGTAATTGGTGACCATACCCTTGTATATTAGCAAATACTATATTGTGCCAAATGTGTGAGGTAGTTTGGTATTGTTGTAAAATAAATTAATGGTCATCTCCAAACCTCATTCACTTCTCTTTATGTCTACTGAGAGATAAGTGAAACTTTCAACAAAAGAGACAGACTTTATTTTCTGTGCCACAAAACTCTCTTTCAGTTTACATTGCGTGGAATAAGAATGAATAAGTTGAAAAATGATCATTTTCAAATCCCCATTTTAATCTGTTTTTAAGATCTTTGTTTTCTCCTTTCGAACTACAGAACTCTTAATTGCGTTGCTTAGTTATTGCTGTTCCTATTGATGTGTCTCCTGGGGCAATACCTCCTTTTTCCCATCTGCTACTTCGGAAAGTAAAGAGATAAATCGCACATAACTTCTTTTAGAAAATAGGTAACATTGTTTATAAGTCAGTGGATTATCTACAGGTGTTCCAAATGACACCAACACCACTTAGCACACAGACAGATTTTTCCCCTTCCAGCAACAACAGAAGTGTTAAAAGCAAAACATTTTATTTAGAGAAAATTGCATCACACCCATGAGCCTTATTTGAGTTCTGTTAGACAACTAAACTGAAAGATTGCTTTTTCTGAAAGAAAACTCTTCCACATATCTTCAGCTTGATTCATTTCCTCTCATACCAGGGCATTTGGAAGGTGTGAAGATGAGCACAAAGAGACTGGTTATGTCAATTAGACCCAAACTGTGTACTGCTATTGTTGTCCAGCACAAAGAATCAGGACCATACATTAAGTTCTAGTTAAGATTTATTGCTCAAGGCTATACATAAGAATCTGGTCGACTAACAGTCAGTACTAAATTAGTGCTAGATGATAGTCAATGGAATTCAAGAGGGGTTGGAATTGGAGTCTTTGCGGACACGTGATGACTGTAGGCTAAGTCCCCTCTTGACTCCATACCCTCTTCTCCTACAATTGTTCATGGATATTTATTTCCATAGTCAACGGCTGTGGTTCATCATTCTGAGTATATCAATACACAGATTTTTAAGAAGAACATTTACTGTTTAGCATGTTCTTCAGTTTACTAGAAAACCAGTTATCCCAAACATTTTGATTTTCATGTACCATGAAGAAGGGTTTTGGCAGGCAATAGTAATGAATTTAGAATCTTGCAATCTATCTCTTTGTACTAAATAGAGAGCTTCTTTTTAGATTCAAGATATGTTGGTGCAGTCAACTTTCCCACAAATAATGCATCTGAAAAGAAAGTGCTTTTGCACAAAGGCCCTTCTTAGTTAAAGGATTTATAGTTCAGCTGCTTAGAGTTGATTGTTAAGAATGCATGTGCTACAGAACTGATTCCAGAATAGTAAAAACAAAACAAAACGCTCTAGGGTACTTTCAAGTGCATCTGGGACTACTTAGGACTTTCATCTTTATTTCTATTGCAGTCTTACAGCTAGAAGAAGAGTACGCATATCTTACTTTTGCTATGTGTAACCGTCTCTAAAAAAAGTTGACATGATTCACTTGGAGGGATAATTAGATTAGGTGAACCTGCTCTTATATGCCATAATTCTGTTTCCTTCTGGCATCACTGGTGGTTGGGACTATGGTATTTCCAGCAGAGAAAAGAAAATGAATAGCGGGCAATGAAAAATAACTTACTTTTTCTTTAGTACTGGAGTTCTTCAGTATCAGAACAAACAATATTGAAGCAAACAGGTAAACAATCTGACTTGGGATAAAACAACTTTTTCTTCATATACAGTATAGCCCAGATATTTTTGAGATCACTCCCTACTTTAAAGTATGGAATGATTTTAAAAGTCAACCCCTTTAGTTCTACAAGGAAGTTAAAAAGTAGAATGACTGATATTAATTATTATAGTTGAACTGTGGAATGAAGAATTAGAACACCCAATTGAAAATCAGTGGGTCCATATTTTTAGAAATATAAAACATATACTTAAGAATGAAATTAATTCATCAGAAAGATTCATTATTAGACATCTATTGGTTCCCGCATCCCAAGAATGTTTTAAAAGGCTGCATATCTGATTTTTTTTGTGCTGGCACTGGGGAAAAAATAACTGAGGAATCTAATTCATATGATTTGGTTTTGCCCAATTTGATTTCAAATCATAGCCTATATTAACATGACTTTGGAAATAAATGTAATAATTAAGGATGCAATTGTGATATTGAACTATTTTCATGAAATATGGAATTTATCCTCTTAAGTCTCACTTGAGGTCTACCAAGCCTGGATCTCATCAAAGAAGAAAATAAACAAATACAAAGAAATGGATCCAGGACTTTTTCTGAAAAGTCTTTATGTTCCAAAAATGAGAAGATGAAGCAATATGTTTCCATATGGCCTGGATTTCATTATAGTTTAAGGATTAAATTAGTTCTATTTCAATACTTAATGGATATTTATGGATCTTAATATTTGTTTTCTTTTTAATTAGTTTTTTTTCCTTTGTAGTTTTACTATGTTTGGTTTATATTAATTGTTACAATGTATATAGGTTATTTTCTCATTATAGAACTGTTTTTTTTTTCTGATGGTGGAGTTATAAGCAAAGTAATTATAAAACAGGATATTAGTGCTTTAATTTTCCAATTAATAGTGTTGCTGGGGGAATGGAAACAGGAGGACTAATGCCCTCTCACTTACACTTAAGACTGGTTGGATTGCTTCATTAAAGAGAAAGGCATTCATACTCGGTCATTGTTCACAGATTCTTTTTTGTGAATGGAAGCAGAGGTCACTACCATAATCTCTTGAAGGCCATGAGTCATAAAGCTGACATTCTCTGGCAGTTAGGAGAGTTGGCAGGGATGTGCAATCACATTGTAGCTCTTCTGTGCTAAGATCTTAGCTCTGTGGTGGTGAACTTATGGCATGCATTCTGGAAGTGGTATGCAGCTGTCGTCCATTGCTCTTCTGGATTCCAGCAGACACATGTGCACCGGCCAGCTGGTCTTTGCATGCAGGTGTGGCAGAGGCTGGAAGACCAGATGACTGGTACCCAGGCACAGGCTGAAAACCGGAAGCTTGGCTTCCTGGCATGTTCATACGAACTGTTTTTCCAGTTTCCAGTGCTCCCGTGCATGCATACTAGGGAGCTGCTCTTCCAGTTTTTGGTGCTCCCCACTGCCACACTCCCATTTAATGCTGAAAAGGTTCAGCAACACTGTCTTAGCTGCTTAGTTCTCATTCGTCTGTTGCAATCCTACAGGGCCATTCTAGGATAAAGTTACATAATGTCCCAGGGATTTTACTCTAATTTCTGCTCTATCATGCTGTTTAAATGCTGATTGTCACCAGTATTTCATAAATCCGGTTAAAACTCCAACCAGGCAAGCTAAAAAAGCAAGTAAACCTCAAGCAAAAACTGAAAGGAATTTTTAGAAGTTCTTGAGGAGAAGAAATAACACTCAAACCATACTACTACTCCCCTCCAAAGCAAACAGAAACTCAAACAAGTTTTTAGAAACTCTGAGTAGCTGAAGCTGGGTAGAATGGAGGAATTATAAAATACCTGTAGTTTATGAGGATGAATGGGATGAGGAAAATGATCCCAAGTTACACATTGGTTGAAGCGTGGGTACTTTTAGTTCGTACATTTCCTGAGCCAAATGACATTGTACAGCAAAAGATTTTTAAAAAAATGTATACAGTCAGATTGGAATAGATTGATTGGAATAGAGTGTGCTGGAAGAGGCTATATTTTGCTTTGTTTACCATTGGAAAGATGCAAGCAGCCTTAGAAGAATATATAATCCTTACAAATTTTACAAATACAAAAAAACTTTTCCCAACTTACACACACAACAACTTTTGACAACTATTTTATAATCTAAAAGTATTGGACCTACTGGTAATTTAATTTATATCAATCCTGCCATGGACTATTGGTATGAAAACAAATTAAGGAAGGATCTAGATGTTCTTGGACGGGTTTATTATCATGGATGTTTATGGCCAAATTCTTGGTTCTTTTTCCCCATCAATGATATTAAGATCTTTTTCATATCTTCGGCACATTATTATTTTATTCCAACTACAGGCAACCAGACCCTCTCATATGAAGTTCAAACTAACTATTTTATTTTATTCTGCTCATTATACAGGAGTCTACCCAGATTGCTTGCTTTCTCTTTGGAACAGATGGATATGGCTCTATGGAACTTGAGGGAGGGGAGGTTAGTTCTGGATCTCTTGCAACTGGTCTAATTCTCCACTTGAGATCTCCCCCCTACCTCGCTGGCCATTTCCCAACACCTACATACTGTTGCAGGGCAGCGCTGTGGTTCAATGATTAAAATGCCTGGGTTTGAGACCTGAGTAGTCATGCGGTGATGAGTGAGCTCCCATTCTCACCCCAGTACCTGCCAATCTAGCAGTTTGAAAGCATGCAAATGCGAGTTGATAAATAAGTACCACTTTGGTGGGAAAGTACCAGCATTTCATGATGTCATTCTGGCCACATGGCCGGGGAAATATCTTTGGACAGTGTCAATGTCCTTGAAACGGTGATGAGCATCATTCTCTATAATTGGCAATGACTCAGGGAGTCCTTTACTTTTATATACTCTTGCATTTCCATACATCTTGGGTTCAGATATTGTATGAACTTCATTTGATTAAGTATTCATCACATAATTTATTAAGTAATCCATCATGATCACTAGAAAATGTCACCTGCTAGTCAAGTCTGTATTCTATTTAAACAGGGATTCTCTCAGCTAGCCTTTGTTTTTTTTAATATATATATAGTAGTACCCTCCCAACAGTATATCAAACTTTTATTTACTCACAGGGCATGCAGCAATGGGGAAAAGCTATTCTAAGAGAAATTCTTTTGTGGACCTCTAAACCAAAAATTGCTCAGTGTGAACACCGGGAAAATGAATGACAACAGAAAAAAATTATTGTAGCCGAAGCAGATCATAATCCTAGGATTCAGTAAAAATACATAGTTCAATTCAATATTACTTGGTAGGTACTATAAATAGAATATTTCTAATGTCAGTTCCCATGAAGTCTTCTCCATAGATATTTTGCATTAATTGAGGATGAAACAAAGAATACATAAGAACACACTTTGTGGCCTTCTGTAATTGCTGCCGGGGTAACATATTTGAAGGATTTATGGGTTTTCATCGGTGTAATTCACTGGATGCTGCTTGAGTGAATTTTTTAAAGAGCACCTTGGTTTGTTTCACATAGATATAAAACTACATAGTGCAAACCTATGGTGGTGCCAATATAATCATTGAAGCACTAAATGATGTGCATGGTTTCTGAAAGAGCCACCTAAAGCTATCTATGTTTATTGTCACAATCACTATTTACACAATTAAGTAATACTATTAACACTAACATTGATAATAGCTTTGTAGAGTTGCTAACATACTGTAGAATTCTTCATTGTCTAAAACAGTGTTTCTCAACCTTGACAACTTGAAGATGTCTGGACTTCACCTCCTAGAATTTCCCAGCCAGCGGATGCTGGCTGGGAAATTCTGGGAGTTGAAGTCCAGACATCTTCAAGTTGCCAAGGTTGAGAAACACTGGTCTAAAAAGACAGAGGTTGCCCATTTCCTTAGTCTATTTTGACACACTGTTTGTGTGATGATGCATTCATTGCATTTCATTGAATTGTAAAAAGAAACTGGGAGCAGAATCATTGAATTGAAGAAATTGTCGGGCACTCGCTGGGTATGTCGGATTGCATTATGTTTAACTGTTAAATCAACAGTTTCAATGATTTTACTGCTTCTGAATATAATCAACAATGAATCAAATGCTGCAATATGTGCATCGGCACATGCTATTAAAATATATATCTAGGCTTCTGTTTTGCATTTTGAATCTTCCTGAACTTGCAGAAGTTGATTTGTGATATGGTTCAAGCTGCTTTCATTAACTCTTTGACAAACTGCAAGAATTGAAGGATTACAAGAATTTCAACAAAACTAAAACTGACATAAAGATTACCGTAGAAGAAATAAAAGTGCAAACTAAAGAAAGGACAATGTGATGTATTTCAAAACTTCAATACTATGTTATTCTTGTACTTTATACAACAAGATTTATACTTCTAAACCCTCACCGTGATTTTAAAGTAAAACTGTTGCTTCTTATTTGTGATTATACCATCAATAGACTAAACCGGTGCTTGTAGTCCAAAGACCCCCAAGAAATTCTAAGGGATATGCAAAATCAGAATTACTTGCCCGCTTATATTGAAAAAATAATATATTAAAATTCCATCAAAATTGTGCAAGGGGTAATGGCAAAAAAATACACCAGTTTCTATTTCCAATAGAATAAATATTTATAAATATATCCCATACAAATATAAGTTCTTTTGCAGTTCTCCATTCTTTGGTGGAAGGTGGGAAGGGATCCTGAGAGAGGAAAAAAGAATAAACAATACTTTATGGGCACGTTGTGTGTTTTAAGTGTGGTTGGTGCACAGTCTAAAATGCCATTATTTTCTTGATTCAGAGAAACTCATACCATTTGCAAAACTTTACAGTAATGATAGGGGGGAATCTGATGAAGAACAGAAACAATTTACAAAAGTTCTCAACACTATGGACATGAGAGGGAAGAGAAAATTGCCACAGTGAAACAAACACAGAAAATGGCTTTCAGAGTTCCATCAGTTGTGTGCTATTGTCATCACTTTACCCCCACTAAGTATAGGCTGTGAACAAACATGTTCACATCTATGTCAAATAAAGACCTATTGGAGGAACAGTATGGGTAATGAATACCTAAGTAATACTATCATATTGACAATAGAAAAGAAACTCTCCAAACCCTTAATTTTGAAGCTAGTTGACAGCTTTGCAGAATTGAGCACGAATGAGCAGATTCAACTTCTGTAGTTATCAACATAGGTATTTTGCTTCCATTCTTCCTCTCATTGACTTGATCAAAGTGATCAATCAGTTCGATCAATCACATTCTGGGCAAACAACAGGGTGTCTTCATATCTGACCAGAATTTGTCCTGCCTCAGTTTTCTGCTCAGCTTCCTCTTAATGAATACATTCCTGGAAATATCCATACTAGTAATTGCTCAAAAATAACCAAATAAATTTTGAAAGAAATCCTTTAGTAATAGGTTTTGTGTTGCCATATTTGTAAATAAAATGCCTAACATTTTTATCTGGAAGTAAAACTGAGAAGTAGGTTTTGTTTTTAGGGGGGGGGGGTGTAACTTAAAATTTGTTTAGTAAATGCTTCCTTACACTATAAAGAGCAAATTACTATGCCACCTAAATTCACTTGAAACAATAGAATTTATTTCAGAGGATATAAATTTAGAATCAATGCTTGCCCATCTTAAAACTCACTGCATCCCCCCATTTTCCCTCCACCTTAACCCAGCTGAAACTATCTCTGGTACTAGTGTTTTCAATATATAGAAAAGTGAGACAATGTTGTAATAAAGATACGCAAAGTATAAATGTGACAGTTTCAGAAGATGCATCTTAAGACATGAGAACATAAAAATAGCCATCCGAAATCCCAAGAGACCAACCAGATATTTATGGGAACTCCCAACCTCATATTCCTTAGGAACATCAATTCAGATGCCTACCACTTTCTGGGCAAGAGGTAATGTACAATAGTTATGATGACCTGTAGCTGCTAACATCCTTGTTCTACATGGATTTGTCTAATCCTTCCTTACAATCATCATTACATTGGTGTAAATAACTGTAGCTTTATGGTTGTGAATAAGTACTTCAACCATTGCTATCTTTCCTTATAGCAATGCACTTAAACTTATATACCACTTCACAGTACTTTACAGTGGTTTGCAGAGTCAGCCTATTGCCCCCAACAATCTGGGTCCTCATGTCACCAACTTCAGAAGGATGGAAGGCTGAGTCAACCTTGAGCCTGGTGAGATTTGAACTACCAAATTTCAGGCAGCTGGCAGGCAGCAGAAGTAGCCTGCAGTACTGAATTCTAACCACTGCGCCATCACGATTCTTATAGGGAAATTGCTTAGCCCCCGTCATTAAAAAAACATCCCCTTCATTTTTCCCCAGCTCTTGTAATATGCTTTCTGTGTAAAGACCAGCAGCAAGTAGTACTGAAGATATTATTCCAAAGGTCTTTGCAATATGGACATTAGAGTTGACAGTTTTAAAAGTTCTCAGTTAAAGCAAAACAGCTGTAATGAACAAGAAAGTTTCTGAAGAATTATAAGAAAACAGTAGAAAACTGTGATTGAAGTGGAAAAAAGAAATGAACCGGCAGATCTTGCAGGGTACTCTGTGGTTACAATGCCAATCACAAAGGACTAAAGCTATAAAATATTCCAGTGCATCAGGGTTAATTGGATTATATGAAGCAAAGACATTCTATTTAAATTCATTGTACCAATTCAGCTCTTTTCAAGTATAAACAGTGTATGATTTGTCACCACCGAACGTGGATCAGAATGCTTCTTGAAATATACATGATCTTAAAAACAATGTCGTGTGGGTTGTCTTTTCACTGAAGTGCATTTGAAGACATATTTGGAAGTGTTTTTAAGCATATGCCTACAGCATATCCTAACACAGAAAGCATTCTGAGTGAAGAACCCCAAATTATGTGATATTATCTGGATCATGAGTGGAATTAGATCATTGGTTTCGATGAGCATAAGCAGTTTTGACATGATTAAAGTAGACTTGCAATCAAGGGGCTTCAGCACATGCTCACACTCTCTGAATCTTCATCACCAACACTGTCTAATTGCTGCTTATTAAAATCATCTGCTTATATACTTTTCCAAGTCATAGGGAGCCTTGGGGTGGTTTTTTAATTTTCTGACATCCAAGAAATGCCAACCATCCTTTGCCATGTCCGAATGACAAAGCAAGAAAGCTTATTCAATTCCTGTTTTTATGGAGATGCAAAAGGACATAAAAGTTATTGAAGTTATTGTTCATACTAAAAGTACTGGACTGAATGCAGCTAGGAGCAGAATATCTCAGTTGGAAGACTGTGGGAAGTCTGCTGAAACATTCATAATTGAATTATCAAAGGCTAATAAAATCCTTCAGGCTGAAGTAATGTCTTTCAAATCTCTGCTTCGCTGGCTGGAATTCTAGAGCAAAAGAAGAAGAGACAGTTGGATTTCTTTATGGAAGCCTAATAATATGTGAGTGATTGTCTCTTCCAGGAGATTATCAGTTGGATATTAAGAGAGCTTGTGTTCCAGTCCCTTCTTAGTGTAAAGCCTATAAGCTTCAGCTATTTGTGAACTTTTTTAGATTTATCATAAAAAATAGCAAAGCATGCTAAAAAAAAACTCAATTGATGGGGAGAAAAATAAATCTGGCTTTGTGTGTCCCCCTGATTTTATTAAGAAAATTCAAGATCATAAAATAATGTTTGCTGCTACAACAACGACAGCTGCAAGTCTCATGAGAGAAACATATGCATTTAAATCTGCATTTTGCCTACTTTTTAGTTGTCTTTGTTCTCATAAAATCAAGTGACAGCCAGAAATTTATTAACAGTCCTAGGGAAACCAAAACAATTCCTACATTTTGAAATTCCACTTTCCATTTTCAGAAGGCTGGAAACTTTTTCAATGTTTGCCATTGGGCCTGCTTCTAACCTCAAGGTACCAAAATTCTAGTCTTTAGTTCCTAATTAGTTTATTGCTTGTTTAATGTATTTATTAACTTTTCCAGTATTAACTACCCCAATTTCAAAGGACTCTGAGAGATGTACATCATAAATGGAAGCAACAACAAACCAAAGACTAACAATAAATTGGTGAATCAGAACAGTGTCAAAAATATAAATATCATAGAAAGCAAAGTTAAAACCCAAGATGGGTGCACACAGTCAATCAGCTGGGCCTGGAAGCATATTGATATAAAACATTTTAAACTTATTTTTGGAACTGTAGCAAAGTGGGGGCTATAGAAAGTTCTTGGGGACAAATTCCACAAGATTTTCCAATATTTCCAATGTTAATATTTCAAGGAAAGACTGCTGCCTTACTCATGTCCCAAGGATCTTGTGAGGGGAGGAAACTTTCACCCTTTCTTGGTAACCAAACCAGATTCAGGCAAGGCATTGGCCAACTTGGTGCTGGTTATTCAAAATTATACAACATTTATAGCCAAAAACCTAATTGAACTGCTGTTCTTTTGTGATTTCCTCCTCCCCCACAAATATTTACCTCGTCTAATTTAGTAAAGTATTTCTTTAATGCAATGACTCCTTATAAGAGTACTCATTGTTGTCATTCACTAGAAACTAGATGATTGTTCCAAATAATTATGTTTAGTTGTTTCTAAAGTCTATCCCAAATGCAGTTATGCTATCCTTATTTGGCAACAAACTAGAGTTAGGTTTCTTTTATATGTCAGAGGCATATAGTTGATAATCATATCCCTTCAAGTTGAAATATGATCTATAGCCTTCATAATTACCACAGAACAACCATAAAACATTAAATAAATGGATATGAGTCAATTTTATTTAAAGCAGTGTGTCTTGTGAAGAAAATAATACATGTGATCTAGAAGTCCATCTGAGTTACTTTTTTTTTAAAAAAAGACATATGTATGTATATATATAGCTGCCTTTTATTTTCCAAACAACTCTAAACAAAACCATGATTTCCAAACAAGACAAACAGAAAAAAATGTACAATGCTTTCATACAAAAAAACCCTGAAACAAAACAGAGCAGTTAATAAAGATGTTGCCTCCCTCTATTCTACATCATCTTATTGTTTAAATTGAATACACAAGTTCCAAATGAGTTCAAGGTTTTTACTGTATATGTTTCAATTGTTTTCATGAAAGTTACATTTAGCTTTCCATATCTGAAAGATTAGCTTTCAATTTTTTTAGGGGGTTTCAGCTATTGATTGAAACAGGGAGTCTACAATTTGACTCTTTGAATATTATTTTTTTGATTCATGAAAAGCTCGCACAATGAAATAATCCTCACTTTAAAATAGCAGGTAAATCTATTTTGGAAAACAGGGCTGCTCACACTATTATTATTATTTGGATATGATTTTCAATGGTACCTTGATATTCAACTGCTTTGAAACTCACCAAATTTGGTGCTCTGCGCATTTTGACATGAAAATTTTGTCCCCATACTCATCATTTGTTTGATACTCAACACACAAATTAGAACTTGTCGATGTTGGCTGCCTTGTTACACACTATATTATTCCTTGGGAGGAAATTTTCTTTGGTACACATTGTTTTTGGTATTCACTGTGCCTCCTGGAACCAATTAACGATGTGTACTGAGGTGCCACTATAGTGTTATTGAAAAAGATTTTCAAAATTTTGTACAACCCAAGTAACACCAATGTTATAGATTATAGATTTTGGCAATTTATTCAATTAAAACATTTGTTAGATTATTTGGTTCTGGTTTCAAGATTGCTTCTAAATCACCATATTTGTTACAAGTTTAGTGAATTAGCTATGCTCTGGAAGTCAGTAATTAATTTTCATACAAAATAGATAGAATTGTTCAATTGATATTAATTATTGATGAGATTTTTGAAATAGCGAGCTTGAAATTCCTGATCCTGTAAATCAATAGACAGTCTTTAAAGATTGTGAAATTAGCCTTCTTTAATCTTAGAACGAGGTTGCTATAACAAAAAGTTTTGCTGACTACATGTTTTATATTTCTTAATGGATATTAAAGATGTACCTAGTAATATGCTAAGGATTTGGACTCTATCAGGGCATCAAGAATTATAGGCATTTTATATATGGAAGATGGCCAAAAATATTTTAAAACATTGCAAAGGTAAATCTGTATATGGATTACAGCAATAGAAATTCGTTGTTTTGTAATACTTGATTTTTTCCCCCAACAAAAGTGAAAGGAAAGGAATATTAACAACCAATCAATCAGAATAGAGCTGCAAGGTCTTGTAGTCCAACTCGCTGCTCAAGTCTGTACCATTTCAGACAAGTGACTGTCCAGTCTCTTCTTAAAAACCTCCAACTTCTGAAGGCAAGCTGTTCAACTGCTTAATTGCTTCTCTCCTTGATTAGCTTTCTTGTCTTGCCTTCTGATGCTTTGGAAAACAAGTTGACATCCTCTTCTTTGTGGCAGTCCCTCAAACACTGGAACACTGCTATCATGTCACCCCTAGTCCTTCTTTTCTTTAGACTGGCCATACACAATTCTTGCAACTGTTCTTCATATGTTTTAATTTCTAACCATTAATCATTTTAGCTGCTCTTCTCTAAGATGATTAAAAATCTGGAGACACTTTGTGTAAAATATCCAGATTTTTTTTAAAAAAGATTTTCCCCTTCCCTCCCGCTTTTCCGTTTCATTAATAGAGTGATATGTAGTTGTGAAACTTCGATTCAACAAACTAGTTGGTGGGAATTGGAATCCATTGATCCTGATAGTCCATTAAAGAGACTATGCTTGCAGCAATGTTATTATGCATGTGATGTAAATTATATTAGTTTACATTATGTGCATAATAATAGCCTTATGCAAATAACACAAAATTACATATTTGCAATGGAAATTTTGTCTGCTGTGTCTGAGGGTTGTTGAATGAAGGATTCATTGCATGTAAATATTTTGGCACCTTTTCAGTTAGTTATTTTGACATAGGATGTATATTAAAAATAAAGGCAGTCTTTTTGACAGGAAGTGGACAAATAAAGGCTTAATAATCGGTGTTCCATACTCTGTCTTGAAGATGTGTGGGGATGTTGGAGAGGAAGAATTTAACTGCCTAATATGTAAAAACAGCCCAAGTTCGAATCCCAGCAAGGGTATGCCTGGCTGAAGAGAGCTAAATAGCTTGAAATAGAACTATACTGGTCTTCCTTCATTTATTTATCAGCAAAAATGCAACACAAAAATAGTTTTTCTGCCTGGAAGGCTCCTGGAGTGGACCTGAAAGGCAATATTTGGGCATAACAGGTGCTTTGACTATCTATATCTATCTATATCTATATCTATATATCTATATCTATATCTATATCTATATATCTATATCTATATCTATATCTATATCTATATCTATATCTATATCTATATCTATATCTATATCTATATCTATATCTATATCTATATCTATCTATCTATCTATCTATCTATCTATCTATCTATCTATCTATCTATCTATCTATCTATCTATCTATCATCTCTATCTCTATCTCTATCTCTATCTCTATCTCTATCTCTATCTCTATCTCTATCTCTATCTCTATCTCTATCTCTCTCTCTATCTCTCTATCTCTCTATCTCTCTATCTCTCTATCTCTCTATCTTATACAACATTATGTATATAATTTTACTTGTACAGAAATACTGGGAAGGGGGAGGGAATAGTTAGCAGATCATTTTTGCAGTGTCCAGGCATAGTATGTGAAAAACAACAATGCAGTTGCTAGAAATATAGCAGCTGAGCCCTACAGTGTATACAGGTACTCCTTGACTTATGACCACAATTGGGACCAGAAGTTTGGTTGCTAAGTAAGGCAGTTTTTAAGCGAGTCATGCCTGGTTTTAGGACCTTTTTGCCCTAATTGTTAAACGATTCATTGCATTTGCTAGGTAAATCAAGCAGTTGTTAAATGAACCCAGCTTCTCCTATTGACATTTCTGGGAAGGTCGCAAATGATGATCACATGACCCTGAGGATGATGCAACCATTGTGAACATGTGCCAGTTGCCAAGCACCCAAAATATGATCCTATGACCTTGGCAATCATGCAATGGTCTTCAGTGTGAAGTCTGACCATAAGACCCCTTTTTCAGTGCTCTCATAATGTCAAACAGTCGGTAAAGAATAGCTATATGCAGGGGTGGGATCCTACCAGTTTAACAACCAGTTCGCTAAGTGCATGTGTGTGTGCTCAGTTTAGAGAAGACTTACCTTCCTGATTAGTGCTTGGGAAGGAAAACAGCTGAGGTGCGGCAATCCACTCTGCCACGTGACTCAACCGAGATGATAGAGGTAGGTAAAGTGCAGGAGAGGGCAGACAGGCCCACTTGCCAGTGGGAGCGAACCGGTTCACTCCCAGCTGATCTTTGGAGCTACCAGTTTCCCCAAACCAGACCGAACCAGTAGAATCCCACCACTAGTTATATGTTGAAAAATACCTGTGCATTTTTTCTGTATATCTTCCTCCATGTGTTTTCCGTCAAGTTTCAGTTTATGTTTCAAATTTCGGTAAAACTGCACTTTTTTAAAAAAAATATTTTGATCATTATACATCTTCTAAACAGCAAGAATGTCAAAGTACCCAAATGTTGTTTAAAAAAACCCATATACCATGTGAAGGAAATGATGTTTATGCACAAATGAATATATTAGCATGCATGTCACTGATTTCTCTGAAACACTTTGCTTAATTAGAGTTTTGATGACCAGAAATATGGATCGACTTGGCTCCGGTTCCAGATTATTTATTCAAAAAGCGCAGATTCTGATAATTATAAGAATGTGTGAAGTGATATATGGAGGGATATTTGCCAACTAGAGTAAAGCAGTAAAACAAGTAGGCAGTAAGTCATATTTGTTTCCAGCACCCCTGAAGTAGCATCAAGCATCCTGCCAACACTTACTATTTTCTTTGACAAATATGAAAGTGCTTTGTTAGCAGAAATGCTTATGATGAGGCTGCTGCCCTTTGTGCCAAAGCAGAATCAATTAGTACTCTAGACTAGGAGCTTGATCATCCGGAAGTGTAAATTTGTCCAGAAAAGGATCATATATCACCTCCAGTGGCAAAAGGATCACTCACAATTTTCACAACGTCACCTAAAAGAGGGGCAGCACGGTGACTCAGTGGTTAAGATGCTGGGCTTGTCACCTAGAAAGCTAGCAACCCAGGTTTGAGACTCAAGTGCCACACAATGGGGTGAGCTCCCATCCTTGCTTCAGCTTCTGCTAACCCAGAAGTTCCAAAGCATGCAAATGTGAGTAGATAAATAGTACCACTTTGGTGGGAAGATAACAGTGCTCCATGATGTCATACTAGTCACAAAACATCAGAAATGTTTCCAGGCAGCCCTGGCTCAATGAACTTAAAACAGAGATGGGCACCAGCCCTTATAGTTGGTAACAATTAGTGGAGTAAAATCTGCAGGGACTTCTCACCTAAAAATGAAAAAAAAACAAAGATATAGTTAAGTATCATCAGCATATATTAAATTACTGGATAATTTTGCTCAGGAGCTTCATGTAGGTTTTGAGCTAATATTATAGCATAACTGTCACAAAGCTGAGTACTTGTCCTTACAGCTCTTTCTGGAACCAACCCAAATTCCTCTGGTTCTCCTACTCAGCAAATATCATGTCATTGGTTGCAGTCTGAATAAAAAAGCTCAACTTGAGAGAGAGAGAGCACTCACATTCTAACTTCTTTTATTGTGCATTCTCAATGCCACTGATATTTTGCTTATTCTGTAAGCATGCTTCTTGCGCTTCTCAGAATTACAATCACAAAACATAAAAGAGCAATAAGTGCAAATGATTCCTTGTTTATATGAGAGTCTCTAGACTGCTAGCATCCCATCGTTAGAATATTTTATAGCACATAGAATTAGAATATGGTATTAGAACATTTACTTTTATCAGGACTGTGAAACTTATGTTTCATTTTACAATTTTGTTGGCCTTCGTAATTTTCACCTTTTACAGTCCTTGAAGTTAGCTGACCAATGGAAGTGAGATTAGGTGTTCTTTCCAAGGATCACTTCTCCTTAGATAAATGTGTTCTCAGAAATGTTAGAGGTCCTAGCAAAACAGAAAGTTTCTTTCTATGGAATGCTGTTGAGATAGAAAATGGATGATTGGTAAGAGGTGGTATTTTATAGGATCAGCTGAACAGACTGTATATAAAGAATTGTAAACCAGGTTGTCCACTGTTCTGACCCCCCTTCTTCGCTTGTTCACAGACAACAGTCAGACAGACTTAAAAGGAAATAACTTTATCAGTCCTGGCTCATGCTGGCTGCGAGCCCAAAATAAACATAAATAAAGTCTCTAGCAAAAAGATTACACAGCAGAATGCAAAACAAAGAGCTCTTACAGCAAAACCTGGTTTACAGAAAGAAAGCAAATCACTTATCCAAGTGCCTCTCACAAACAAACCACGACCGATGAACGACGAACCATGAACGAACGAATGAATGAACGTTGACTTCTGCAACTAAGGCATGGTCTTTTATCTGCAGAAGACGACACTAAAGAGCCCCAGCTGTATTGTTATTCCTGCATCCCAACTCAACTCACAGCAAACTTCTGCTGAGTCACAACAGTCCACCTAGCAACTTAGTGTCATTGCTGTTGGGTAAAGAATAAAGAACTTAATTTCATGCAACTGCCTGATTTTTTTCATCCTGGCATAGAATGATCCTGACAAGGAATAAAATTCCAATACTATGATGAGATGTTGGTCTCCTAGAGCAAGGAGAACAACTCTAATGGTTTGATGCCTTTCACTCCATGGAGATCTCCTGTAAACTTGACTTTGGTTTTGAGCAAATTGAATCTCACTTTATTTCTACAGGGCAACTGCAACTTATGCAGTCGAAGACCTATGCATACTTCATATCACTCACTACCTCTAAGGCACCCAAGGCATTGGAGTCATAAAATGTGGCTTTCAAAATATCAAGGGAAACATAATGATATGATCATCTCCAGCCCTCTTGGCCAATTTTCAGCAGAGATGTAAAAATAAATCTGATAATTGGATGATAGCATTTCTCTCTGAATTCTTATTTATACAGCAACTGAATTCATATTGGAAATAATACAGAATTCATATTTAAAAGAAAGTGACTTTCAGTGTATTCTTCTTTGATTTCTGTGACTTCAATACCCTATTTCTCTAAAAATAAGACCTCCCCCGATAATAAGCCCAATTGGTCTTTTGAGCGCATGCATTAAAATAAACCCTCCCCCCAAAATAAGCCCTCCCCCAAAATATTGCAACGCAGCAGCAGCCATGAGGTGACCATGCTTGCCGTCTCATACACCTCAAAAATAATAAGACCTCCCTGAAAATAAGGCCAAGTGCTTATTTCGGAGGTCAACAGAAAATAGGATCCTGTCTTGTTTTCGGGGAAACATGGTATTACTTTCTTTGATTCTTTGCTAAGATATGCACCATGTAAGATGCTGTTCTCAAAATACACATAACCAGCCAGCCATTAATCTGGTTAAATCTCTTTAATTTATGAATAAGGGAACATAGTGGCACAGTGGCTTAATGATACTGGAACTACCAGCCAGAAATGGTCTGTACTCTGGCAATTTAAATCTGGATTTGTGAGATGGAGTGAGCCCCTAGCTCTTGCCCAGGTAGCTGTTTGATAGCACACAATATTGCAAATAGATAAGTGAATAGCACTTTGGTGGGAAAAGTCTAGCTGCATTTGTGTTGTGGAAAACAGAAGCTGGCACTGGATGTGGCTGGACACAAGGCATTTTTTTTAAATGTTTATTGACATTTATAGGCCGCCCTTTTCCCTGAGGGGACTCAGGGCAGCTTACAATTAATAGGGAGGGAGTGCAAGACAGAACACAAGAAAAAAGAAAAATGTGAATAAAAAAAATAAACCAGTAAAACACAACATTCATTCAGCATTCGGGTGGGGCGAGGTTAAGGTCTTATCCCCAGGCCTGATGGGATAGCCAGATCTTGAGGGCTGTACGGAAGGTCTGGACGGTGGTGAGGGTGCGAATCTCCACGGGGAGATCGTTCCAAAGCATCGGAGCTGCAACTGAGAAGGCTCTCCTCCGCATGACACAAGGCAAGACTGGCTAAGAACCAGCAATCAGAGCACTGCTAATTGGTGTAAATCTAGTTCCCCCCGCCACACGCACAGTGCACCAAGGATAAGTGCGCAAGGACTGAACAGAATGAATTAACAATCTAGGCTTTCAGGACTGCATGGTGTGTCTTGTATGTGTAGATTTCCCTGACATTGTATACTGTACACAAAATAATAAATAACCTATGAAATGTGGCAGAACACAATAACAATAATTGGGCAAAAATTAACATATCAGAAATATAGAATTCCTGTTGACTTTCTGCAGGCAGTGCTAATGGAGTATACTTTTAAGATTCCCTGGATATTGCTATCACCTTTATCATTAGCTAGTCAGGAAGCAGGAGATGTTCTGAAGCGTGTTACTTGTGGCCAGATCTTGCCAAAACCTTGTGCAATAGAGAAGCTTATTTTTGTGGTCACTTTTGATCTCTACCTGTTTTTCCTTAGTTTAACCACAGTATTGCTAAGTAAAGTGATTTAAATAGATGCAGGTCCGGGCTTATTAAGGATAAATCTATGCCCCTTGGGTTGGTGTTTATTAATTGGGCAATTTGATTCCTTTTTAGTGTTCCTACAAAACTGTAACCTCTCAGTTGATCCTATTCAGCATATCAGCAAGTACAGTGTATGATTTATTCTCGGCTGCTCTGTATTTTAATTTTTATATTATTGAAATTGTTTTTAATTTCTTTTTAATTTTGTTCACTACCCCCAGTCACTTATACACATAGGTGGCCATACAAATTGAATAGATGAATGAATAAATAAATAAATAAATATTGTGGGAACAGGAGTTGAGTATAAGACTTGATTCTACCAATTAACACATGCTTGTGTGCCACCTCCAGAGCTGATCCAATTTGTTAGGGAACATTCTTTCCTGGAACCCCTTCTACTCTGACAGGAAGATTAACTAACTTAATCAGCAGATTCTTCTTCAGCCTTTACATGAGGTTCACTTGGTCTAGTAAGGCCTTTACTTGAACAGAAAGCAGATCTCCTTCCATTCTTCCAAAAACAGTAGGAGCTGCCTTCATCTACAGGGCAATAGATGAATGAAGCTTTGGAATTTTTGAACCATGATCTTGTTTGTCATTCAACCAAAATGAGCTACTGGTTCCCTACTGCCAAGTACTCTATGGGAAAGGCTAAGTATCTAATGCAAGTTGTACTTTATATTATTATTACTGCTGGACAAGTTAGTGTGGTGGTTATCCCTTATGCTTCACTAATTTTAAACACACCTTGAACTAAGTGCTGTAGCAAAGAGAACATTAACATGGTAGTTCAGGTAGGGAAGACGACAAGAGGTAAGGAGTTTGGGTTGACATTTTATGTCTTTTAAAATGTTGACCTTTTGGAAATATCACTGTGTACATTTTAAATATTAATAAAGGAGCTGGCTGTTAGATGGCAGAGTGGCTGTTTGTCAGGGGGTGACCTTTTATTGAAGCAAAAGAAAATTGACAGTTTTATTAGCTGTAGAGGACCATGGGGTGGGCAGGAGGGAGGAGAACCTACCACTTTAATTAGTTAAACAAGCTATATATTCCAAATGAGTCATAGTTTAAGGCTGAGCTGTGAGGCTCCTGAAGGCACAAATCATACTTTTTTGTGTGCGTGGTCTTTTTGAGCAAATATTTGCTTTGCTAATAAGACATCTCTACTCATCTTGTTCTCTTGGACTGAAAAAATCATATTGAACACTAGTTCCTACTATTTTATTATCAAACCATGGATCTGAAAATAATTCCAAAGGTTCATTTTAAAGCAGAAGAACTGGGGTGTTAAGCATCTTTTTACATCTTCAGCACCAGGTATACTGCATAGGAGGTGAAATTTCCATATCCACTCTACTTTTGGCTCAATATTCTCTAGTTGCCCTAGTTCTCCTTCCAGACACTCTTCCTTTCTTGTGGAAAACTAGAATTCAGAATGATCTATGCCTAAGAACTCATGTCAAACTTTTCATACCATGGAACTATCAGCAGCAGCAGGGGTGGGTTCCTATACTGGTCGGTACCGGTTCACTGCTTGCTCAACTCGCATGCATGCCGGCCGC
Source organism: Thamnophis elegans (assembly GCF_009769535.1). Classification (NCBI taxonomy): domain Eukaryota; kingdom Metazoa; phylum Chordata; class Lepidosauria; order Squamata; family Natricidae; genus Thamnophis; species Thamnophis elegans. The sequence goes on along the minus strand of NC_045543.1, from coordinate 22,533,826 downwards.
ACGTTTCTGGCGCATGCACACTTGACTAAATATTGTTCTGCACATGCGCAGAAACATGCTGCCAACAGCATAAGAGATCGGGGAACCGGTTTTGTGACCCAGGCCACAATTCCACTACTGGTTCAGCTGAACCAAGAGTAACCCATCTCTGAGCTGTAGGTGTTTAATATCACTTTCTAGGTAGGTTGGGATGTTTTAGTAACCAATACTAAGCAGGAGTCCTTCAACTCAGCAAATTATCTATCCAATATTACCTACCCAAAGCACTCTAGAGTTCTTCTTTAACTCACTTCAATGTATTGTCCTCTAAGATTGGAAGAGAGGGTGAAACAACAACCTTTTGTACAAACTGCATCATGATATGGAGGAGATTGAGCCTCTAGCTCATGTGTTCTTTCAATGTTCTTGTTACAATTATTTATTCCGTACCTTCATAACTCCACTTGCGAATAGCTATCTCTTCTGAGGATAATAATATATTTTACTGTCCAACTAGAATCTTAACATCTCTAGAAAAGTTGCAAAATTCTTCCCAAGTGGCATTGCTGTACACAAGAAAACACCCCTAATTTTAGGATTATATATATAAAAAAAGTTCCTGCAGATTTTACTCTGCTAATCTATCACTGACTTTAGGGGGCAGTGCTCATCTCAGTTTTTAGGCCATTGAGCCAGCACTGTCTGAACACATTTCAGCAGTCACATGGCCAGCATGACATCACACCATAGCGCAGAGCATGTGGGGAAACATGGAATGCTGTTACATTCCCACTGAAGTGGTACCTCGTTATCTACTTGCATTTACAATGCTTTCAAACTGCTAGGTTGGCAGTAGCTGAAGAAAGAGACAGGAGCTCACTCTGTCATGCGATGGTAGGACTTGAACCTTCAGAGCATAGACCTTCACTGGCATCTTTTAAGCCACAGAACTACTGGGCCTCTTAAGATTGTATAAAAATACATTTCCCTCTAAAGTTTCTTATGTTTTACACGAAAACAAATCAAAAGACAGAAATGTTATAATCTGCCATATTTAGTAGTATCCATTTGCAGAGGCTTTTCCCAAGTAGGTTTGCAATCTTTATCACAGGAAGTTGAGTTATATAATTCACAAAAGAGGCACCTAAAAGTTACTGATTTTTAACTGAGGTCATATTAATCTAATGAATGAATAAAAGTAAAGGTTCCCCTCACACATATGTGCTAGTTGTTTCCGGTTCTAGGGGGCAGTGCTCATCTTCATTTCAAAGCCAAAGAGGCAGCACTGTCTGAAGATATCTCCATGGTCATGTGGCTGGCCTGATCCAATGCTGAAGGCACATGGAACACTGTTACCTTCCCACCAAAGTGGTCCCTATGTTTCTTCTTGCATTTTTAATGTGCTTTCGAACTTCTAGTTTGGCAAAAGCTGGGACAAGTAATGGGAGCTCACTCCATTATGCGGCGCTAGGGATTCAAACCCCTGAATTGCTGACCTTCTGATCAACAAGCTCAGTGTCTTAGCCACTTAGCCACAGCATCCCTAATGAATGAATAAATAAATACAATTTAAAATAATTTTAAATCACTAAACAAATAAAAATAAATTTCATTGAATTTCTTTCTTAGTTCCTTTCCACTTATTTTAGAAAAAAAGAACAATGAAACTAGCACAAACCTTTCTGAAGAGCATGCTCTTGCTGAAAAACAAGACCACATGAACTCAGCTATAGGAATATCCCCCCAAATGCTGGAGTTTACAGTTTAGGCAGAGAATTGCTAAACAAACAAGCAAATGGAAATTATCTTTTGATGTGGTGCACCCTTTCAGTTAGATTTAGAATTATTACTTCTCAGCAAACAACTTCCAACTCAGTGTTGGATATTCTAGAGCAACTGAAGCAATATATTAATAAATTAAATATGAAACTTTTCATCTGAGTATAAAGATCTTTTGTCTTGGCTGAAGAAATGGTGAAAATGGAGACATATGACGCAGCCAAAAGATCAAAAAATAACTTTTTACACTGTCCAAAGCTAGTAAACCCATTGATTGTGTCTCTCACACGAAGAAGTTATTTAAGAAGTTTAAACTTAAACAAGGGTGGGGGGAAAGTAAAGATAAAATTTAAAAATAATTACAATATAAACAAGTCAGCCGGGGAGCTAAAATTTAACAGCCGGTTTAATATTATGCAAATACAGCCAAATGTACATCAGTCCTGCAAACCTAAAGACTAGCTAGTGAAACTTTCAGGGAATCTAATTAATCAAACATATCAGACAACAAAATCTGATAACTTGATGTTTGCCTTTGGCGTTAAAACCAATTGTTTAGCAACAGAAACAAAAACATTATCAAATGAAGCTAATATTGAATTTGTTTCAAACTGGCAACAAATGAGATACTTGAAGACCAATGAACTAGATGATAATTCAGACAATTTGGTAGTCTTTACAAATGAAGATCCAAAGTCTGTCAAGAGCTTGCTGGTGAACAATTTTAGAAGCAAGAATCAATGTGCTACTTTTGACAAGGATGGATTATTAAAACATACTGATGTAGATTCTACTGTAGAAGGTTGGTTATTTCTGGAATATAGCCCCAATCCTTCCACTTTGAAATTAGTTTCCTGGAATATTGCAGGTTGGTTTAATAAATGATTATATTTCTTTTACTCAGTATTTAAATATTGTGATATTCACTTAGTAGTTTAATAATTTAGCATTTTCAGTATTGCATTCATAAGTAATTTAAAATTCAGTCTTTCAAATACTTTCTTTCAAATAGTTTAGTATTCTATTTCTACACTTGTATTCATTCCATAGTTTTGCCTGATCTATTTTATTTCTATTAGCCATTTGCAAAATATTTATATTTGATATCTGAAACAAAATCCTGATTTCTATGTACAGATTAAAAATTTTTTTGAATACTGTCTATTATTAATACACTGTCTGCATTAACATTTCTTCAGATTTTGGAGTCTATGTCTAATGCAGAATTTACTAGAAAAGTCTGGAAAAATGTCAGAGAAAGGTCCAGAGAAGAAGGTGCATGCAAATATTTTCTGCTGGTGGGTCTCTGAAAAATTCTTGTTCCTTCAAAGAACCTTGGTAGCATTTCATCTGATATTTGCTTTGAACACAGTGACATTGTATCTTTAAAAAAAGATTATTCCCCACATGCTTTTAAAAAACCATCTCTTTAGAATGGGGGAGGGGTTTATACTGAAGCCTACAATCTCTTTTGTCTTTCATTTTTTTTATTAATTTATCAAAATATAAAATACAGAAATACAAAGAAAAGTGATAGTAAAAGGAGGAAAAGGAGAAGAGAGAAAACTGTGAAGGGAAAGAGAGATAAAAAAGCATTGACTTCTGATTCCTTTTGGTGCAGTAGAATAAGGTAATCACGTGGAACTTCAACTTTTTACTTTTATGTAATAATAAATGGTAGCCATTTCTACAACAATAAACCTAGCTAGCCAGAAAAACTCAAAATCAAAGTTTCATTTTTTCCACCTCAAGCACAAAGTCCACAAGTTTCCAAGTAGAAACAAAAATAATTGTCCTCTTCTCTTTAATCAAAGCAGCCATTTATGGCCATCTTTGCTAACTCCATCAACTTTTGCAACCATTCATCCATTGTGGGAATCACAATGTCATCCCATTTTTGTGCATAAAGTAATTTTGCTGCTGTCAACATATGTAGCATCAAAGTTCCATTTTTTGCCAAATTCTTTGTCCATTAGATCTAAAATAGAAGCATCTTGTTTCATCTTTATATTTATTTTAAGAACCTTCTGTATTAAGATGTGAATCCTACTCCAATATTTCTTTACATTATCACATGTCCACAATAAATGATAAAAAGTTCCTTTTTTGCATTTACAACATTCATTTGAGATACCTTTGTACGTTTTTGACAACTGAAGCCTACAATCTCAGATGGAAACTATTTTAGACAAAATTAACAAATGATACAATCACAAGAGCTGTGACTGATGAAAATGACTTTGGTGCTCCTGATATTATTTGGATCTTGACAGACAACGCTAATTGAGTAAGTGTCTAAGATCCAAGATACTGAGGTTTTACAAAGAGAAGAATCCAACCTAGAACAGGCCGAATGCCTCATTCCCTTTATCTTGTGTGAATTGAATCTCTTTTTTTTTATTTTTTTATTTTTTTTTAAAATATATTTTATTCATTTTTCACATTCCATTTGCAATCACTTATATACAGGGTATTTACTATAAGAAAAGAAAAAAAGAAAAAGGGAATAAAACGAACAAATAAAAAGGAAACACAACTCATCATTCACAACCCCACCTAACCCTTCCATCCTCCATACACCCCATCTACCCCCTCCAACTTTCCTTTCTCCCTCTAACACTCCCCTCCTACTTCCCTTTCCCCACAAACCTTTCTCCCCTTACTCCCCAGACACCCTCCTTACATTCCCCTTACTCCTTCCTTACTCCTCCCTCTTCTTTCCCTCTACCTCCCTCCTTGGTGTATGCCTTTATTCGAGTGTTGTTTGATCTGATAAAAGTAAAATGAACCAAGGAAAAAAAAATTAAAAGAAAGAAAAAACCACCGTATATAAATACATTCTTATTCTTATTAAGACTATTTTAACACCCCCCACCCCCCCCCCCCACAAATCCCCATCCCCAATCCTCCCGACTTCCCAGGGCCCACACCTGGCACTACCTTCTGTCTAAAATATCTTGTATACATATGGATTAAAAAATAAAAGTAATATGTCAAAAGAAAGAAAAACAGAAAAAAAAAGAAGAGAGAAAAAAAAAGAGAAAAGAAAAAAGAAGAAAAAAAGAAAAAGAAACCACTCTTTGTGTTGATCTCATCCCCCCATCTTTATCTATGCTTAAATAGTATAAATCATTCTATCTATATTTTATTCTCGTCTCTTACTTCTTTGCTATTTACCCCAACCTTCTGTAGACTCTCCCGTTCCTCTTCCTAAACCTCATGATCCCTTCCGATAAGATTTAAGCAACGTGGTTCATGCCACATATTCAAATATGACTTTACAGAAGAGTAATCAAACTTTCCCTTCTAGTAAAATTTAAACAGCGTAAGTGATCTTTCTTAACCTCCTTTTCAAACAGTAATTCAAAATAATCTAGCCAAGCTTCCCCTTCTTAGTAAAATTAAGCAGCGTAGATCAAATATTACTTTACACAGAAATCAATTTCTATCTTAAGATAATTCCAACCAACTTTATCTTCTGATAGGATTTAAATAACGTAGTTCATTCCACATGCATTTTACGCTCATCCCTTACTTGTCTAATATTTACCACTATCAAATTTATACTAGCATTTGTTTAAAATCTAACTCAAAGCAATTTCAACCAACTTTCCCTTCTAATAAAAGTTAAATAACATGGATCATTCCACATATTCAAACAATACTTTCAGCAAGAGTCAGTTAACCTTCTGTTTTAAAATAGTCCCTTCTAACAAAGTTTAAACAACATAAATCATTCCGCATTCTTTTTACACTTATCTTAAGATAATCCCAACCGGCTTTCTGTTCTAATAAGCCTTAAACAACGTAAATCATTCCACATATATTTTACCCTCATCCCTTGCTTGTCTGATGTTTACCACTATCAAATTTATGCTAACGTTAATTTAAAATCTAGCTCAAAGTAGTTTCACCCAGCTTTCCCTTCTAATAAGAATTAGTCCGCTTTTTCTACCGGAGAGAGGTCTCAAACCCCCATTCAGTCCTCAACTTTGGCGAGTATTTTAAAATGTCTAAATTCTCGATCTCCGTTTTTCTGCTTCTCCGAGGGAGGAAGGGGTACCCCCTCCATCTTGCAACCACATGGCCTGCCGTTTGCCTTCTCCTTCCGCTTGTCTCTCCTCTCTTCCAAGCGAGTCAGGAAGTCCCGCCTTCAGAATCCTGCAATAGAAATCTTGAGCCTCCGAAACAGAGTTAAGACGAAATCTTTGATTCTCAAATGTAACCGTGATGCCGGCAGGGGCCTCCCATCTGTATCGAATCTGTTGACTCCTAAGATCCTTAGTTAAAAAGGTGTAGTCCCTTCTTGCCTTTAACATCTGGAAAGGTATTTCTTTGAAGACAATCAAGTTCTGGCCATCAACTCGGAGACTGTTATTATAAAACTTTTGCACAATCGCATTTCTAGATTCTTTTGTAGAGAAATGTATAATTATGTCCCTCAGGAGCTGTCGCTGTTCCGCTATCAATGAGTTCTGGCGATAGATTTTCCGAATCTGCCAATCAAAGTTAAGTCCCGGGCTTCCCACCGCATAGCTGAAGGCTTCAGCAAAGGTCTGTTTCAAATTCTCTTGCTCCTTTTCACGGAATCCTCTGACTCTTATTGCAAATGCCTTCCTATTAAAATTTATCATCATGAGCTGTTCTTCATTGTCTCTAATTTTTTGTTGTAAAATTTGAATATTGGTAGTCAAATTAAAATTGGCCTTCTCCAAACTTTCCAATTTGTTCTCTATTTCAGCAGAGTAATCTGACAGGGCAGACACGGCTGCAAACGTATTCGCCTTCATTTGATTAACTTTAGACTTTAAATCATCATATAGTTCCAATACAAATTCCTTAATTTCTTGTTTAAAGGCATTAAACATTTTAAAGAAATATTCCTGTGTTAGAGATTCTCCAGTAGAGGGCATAGGAGACAAAGGCTGTGGTTCCAGTAAAAATTCTTTAAATTCTTTAGACACATTTGTAGCAAGACACTTCTTTGACCTGGGTGCCATAATAAATAAACAAGTAAGCAGCGCTTTGCTCCCCTCTATTTCCAAAGAAGAAGAGTTTATTTTGTTAAGGAGCGGTCTGCAGGAAGGTAAAACCGGCTAAGTACATCCACTATCAATCATCCACGGAGAGAAATCGCCATTTTGAAGTCCATTTAGACAAAGAAGTCTCTAAGACAAATGGTGCTGGTATTTAAGATAGTAATAAAAGCATAAATCTCACAGGGGTGGGACCCGCCCGTATCAATTCTAGCTTGGAAAAACTTTGTTTTGTCCTGGGGGGGGCTAGCCTGTCTGGGGCTGCCAAAAAAAAAAAAGGCAGCTGAGAAGAACTGGCTGGAGATAAAAGCTCTGCTCCGGCTGGATCTAATCTCTGTCCACAGCCAAAAAAAAGAAAAAGGCTGTGGCTTACGAATAGACCCTCGCCTACAGAGCTACTCCCTGCCCCTTTTTTTTGCCAAAAAGGGGTGCTATCTATGATCTTATTTAGATATACAAACCAGATCTCTGAGGAGCTCGGTGGAGCCCTCCTCGGCAACAGGCCACGCCCCCAGGAAGTCCTGAATTGAATCTCAATTTACTGGCCCTTTTCCAACCTATTATCTATGCCAGGCATTGATTCAAGATGAAATATGAAGTCACCTCATGGTGATTTTACCAAATATGGTTAACATCTTGTCATAAATTAATCTGATTGAATTTATAATTTCACTGTGACTTTTGCTTTATATACCATAAGCAAATATATATTTAACTCATCAAAAGATAACCTTTTCAACCAAATATTCCCAATGTGAAAAGAATGAACAAGAGTAATTTTTTTAAAATCTGAAATAATGGGAAATATATCATTTTCAAATTGCATGTTAGTCTGTGTGCAGCTTGACATGCAGCTAAAACCACTTATACTTCAATAAAACAGACCATGTGCATAGATCTGAACGCTTTATTGAAAGAACAGGATATGGTGAAACTGGGGAAAATAGGATACATACAATGAGTACCAAATACAATATAGACAATATTAAGTTACTGCTGAACATAACAATTAATAAATACAAGCAATTTAAATCTCACCAGCGATTCTGTGGGGGGGGGATGTGGGTTTGTCCTTGGATGACCATGTGGCACAGATTAAGATGTATTTTTCTTGTGCTTCTATCTTCTCCACGTGCCAAAGGAAATGGAGTCTGGCTTCCTAGCATGCACTTGTTTTGAGAGTGCTTTGAGATGGGTAAGGGGTTGGGTCAGCTTCAAACTATATACTTGGTATTTGTCTCTCTGGCCACTAGATGGAGCTAGAGAGCAACAACAATATATAAAGTTATATGCTGGGGCATGACACTGGACAAAACAATAAGGTTCAACAGATGTGGATTAAGAGGTAGAACTGTACCCTGAGAAAGAGCTGCTTGATAAATTATGAGTTTAACTCTCATTTTTATTTGGTGTCTAAATGAAAACTAACAAAGTTGTGTAAGATCAAAGATAGCGCTAGAAGGCCATTTTACAAACTATGGGTGCAATTGATCTCTATATATAAATAAGAATACAACTCAAGCCAATTACTAGTGCAAGAATTTCTCAGCCTGGCTGCCCTCCAGATATGTGGACAGTCTAATTTCCACCTTTTGCTTCTTTTTTTCTTTAAGCATATTATAATTAGATGCTGCAGGTTAATTTGCAAAAGGTTTAATGGGCAGTGCCCTGGAGATGCCCTGGAGATTCACCTAGCACGTCTGTGCATAATGAAATATTTTTGTGATTCTTCCAGATTATAAATTCAAGCTTCCCTCTTCTCATCTCTCCCAAGTCCCTCCCTCCCCCTCTCCCCATCTCTCCCCCAATTTAGAACTATCAAACACTCTGATGGGGGGGGGATTAGTTGCAGCTTCCTAATTCTATTCATAGCAACTCTTATGTCTAACTTTCAGCAAAGGTTATTGGTGAACTCCTCTATATCTAGAATTATAGATATTTGAGCAGGCAAAGGAGAACATGGACAATTGGAAAGGACGACAAATGGGGTCTTATATAAACCTTTAACGTTCTTGGTATTTTCAACAAAAAACAAAAACAAAAAAACCACCAAAGCCAAAAGTATCTCTACATGTATATGACATTATTTTTCCCAGTGTCAGAATTTTTTGTTCAGTCATATTTTCCCAACAAATCTTTATTTTTTATTTTTTAAAAAAATCATGTTACTGATTATATAGAATTGTGATGTACCCGTGGTTCGTCCATGAGGCCAATGTGGAGAAAAGACACGGACACGAGTCTTCTCGGGATGGAGCGATCCAGATTGGGGGTCTGAGAGCCTCTTTTATTGAGATAGGACAAAGGCAGGAGGAGCAATCAGCAATAAGCATGTGATTAAAGACAGCCTGTAAAACTACAATTTCTAATCTACTGCTCAGGGAAGTTCTGTCTATATATGGTCAAATCCTGGGCGTCATTGGTAGGGCACATCTCAGGATGTTATGTTATGAACTATCAGGATGTCATGGAGCATTATCAGGATGTTATGTTCTTTAGGAGTTTGTTTTTTCCTATGTGGTTCAGTGTGGCTCTGCATGCCCTGTTATGCACTGGGCCATGGGTGACCGCTACGCCTACACAAGGAATTATATTACAACATAGAATCAATGACCGACTTTTCAAATTTCATCATAGAAACATCTGAGGAAACATTGTGGTCTATAGACTTCAGCGATCATAGATTTGAAGGGGCTTCACTGAAATCAATTGCTGGAATCATAAATGGTGGCGGTGCAGTGGTTAGAATGCAGTACTGCAGGCTAACTCCCTGCTCACTCCAGGGGTTCGAGTCTGAATGACTGAAGGTTGACTCAGCCTTCCATCCTTCCGAGGTCGGTAAAATGAGGACCCAGATTATTAGGGTAAATTGCTTAGAGAGGGCTGTAAAGCAGTATGAAGCAATATGTAAGTCTAAGAGCTATTGCTATACATCTAGGTTGTCAATCCTATTGACAGACAAGGGGAAAAAATGATGCATGCCTCATTTTTGCCAGCCATTTGGTAAAACTATCTTTGTCCTCTGAATCTTTGTGGATAGAAGTGGTGGATGTTCTATTTATATTGCTATCCTAAACCTTATTTGGAACTTCCCTGTACTGAAACTAGAGGCACAGAATCTAATTAGGTCATCCATCATACTGATATCTACAACATTGGTACAAGCCTTTGCTGTAATACTACTGTATGTGAAAAATACAAGTGTGTAGGTGAATCAAATATTCCTCTAGGTGGAAATACATTTCCTGTTTAAATATCATCACACTGGGAGGAAAAAGTAGTTCTATTATGTCAGGGAGTGACCACCTCCAAAATTTACTACTAAATTAGCAACTTGAAGGAACTCAAAGAGAGAACTAATACATTCCCACAAAATCTACATACCTTTCCTTGTCCTTGGTCATTGTTTTAAATGTGACCTTCAGAGCACATCACTTCAATGGCAGTGTTTGCTTGATTGGATATCTTCTCTAATGGTATGGAATCAAAGGAAGAACTTTCACAGTATTGGTGAGAGAAAGAGAGAGAGTGAGAGTGAGAGTGAGAGTGAGAGTGAGAGTGAGAGAGAGAGAGAGAGAGAGAGAGAGAGAGAGAGAGAGGGAGAAGGGTTTAGATCAATTAGGCAGATTTTGTTGTATTGTACATTCATTATATAGGGAGTACCAAAGTACACTTTCATTTTTTTCCTAACCACTACATAAAAAACTTTGTACAAACAAATGAGGAAGAACTTTTTTTTGCTTGTGCATTTTAAAACTTATACATACACAACAGGAGAGCTGTGCCTTCAGCTATCATCGCCTTGTCTAGGCATGGAAACACATAGTCAAAATGCCAGTGGTTCCCAGTAGCCATGGACTTCATAATGTCACCTTTCTGTTTCCAGTTGTTACTTCTGGAGGCACAAAGAGAAATATAACACGTTATGGTTTGTCAGTGTTCACACTTTCACACATCAGCAAGATTTAATGAGGTATAAGGATGGTGCAAAACTCAGAAGAAACTTTGCTACCAGTAGCACTAATTAAAGATTCTCTGATGCAAGATGGGGGATATAACTGATGATTTTTCTGGCAGTTTTTCTTTGTTACAGACCTTAATCAATACTGAAGAATGGCTACACATTTGGGGTGGGGGAGGGAAGAGGGGGGAATTGCCCTCCATTTCAGAAAGGAATAGGGAATCCATTTAGGAACAGAACTCAACGCAAATAGAAGGTCAGTGCTTTCCTAATAAGCTGAAAACCTGAAGTTTCATCTTTTCCTTGACCTGATGGTCTTCGTTTTGCAGTCCTGCTCCTGCTCCTGCTCCCAGCATCCTAGACTTTTGGTGGCTAAAGGCTAAACCTAATTTGGGTCTGGAGGTGAGAGAAGTGATGGCCTGGAATATAATAGGCAACAAATGAGGCTAGCTGGGATTTCCCACTTTTCACTGACTTTTGGAGGGCAGGGGTGGTACGCTTTGTTCTATTTAAAACAATTTTAGAGTTTATATCCCTGTGTTGGATATTTCACCCCACATTGTTCATCTCCCTGCCTTATTCTGGGGAATCCCCTTGATTTTTTTAAAAAAAGAACAAGAAATAAAATAACATAACTAAATGGGGGTCAGACCACCCTCTTAATCAGTTAAAGTAAGTCTTTCAACTTGTTATCATTCAGGGGGCAAAACTTTCTGGCTACCCAGCCACAATCTCCTCGGGCACCATGTTGATGGCTGCCTAAATTGGCAGATAAACCAATAATCCATCTTGAACATATAAAGCTATACTAAAGGAAGAGCTTCTACAGTACTTGTGTGTGTGTGTGTGTGTGTGTGTGTGTGAGAGAGAGAGAGAGAGAGAGAGAGAGAGCTGAGACCCTGTTATTTAAGCTGAGTTTATATGGTTTTTCGATGCTGTGGGATTTGCCAGCTTATTCTACGAGGTTGTGTATAAATCAGAGGCAGATCTTATGCAGTACGCACAGAAGGCCTCAATTTTAGTGCTGGGCATCTCCAGATGGGTTGCAATCTTGATAATGGACAGGTCTTAGAAAGCTGATAATATTCAATGTTCAGTTAATCGAGGAAGAAGAGGCCTTAGGAAAAAAAAAAGGACCAGAGTATTTCCACAGCTTTCATGTTTTTAGTTTCAACTATCAGATAATCTTTAGAAACCTAAACCTAGCTTTTGTAACCTATTTGACAAATTTAAGTCTACAGACTATGATAGCTTAATGGATCATGTAGGTTCACATGTGGTTGCTTCCGGGGCACAAAATACCAAAGGAAGATTTTAGTTTTTATACCTGATGTTGTTGGTTTTCCTGAGAAAATGCTGGAATTTTAGTGGATGAGTTGGCTTCTTGATCTAACAGGAATCAATCTGTGTCACTGGCTGCCAGCCTTGGGAAGTAGTCTAGACAAGAAGCACAACCAGGATATTAGCTGTAACTTTATTGTATATTAACAAAAGCTTGCAAATCTGAAAGTATATTTCAGCCCACCCTCACTATTATAATTCAAGAAATTATGGAAAGTCCCTGCTGAGACATTCATCAACCCCCTATTCCTTCTGAAGACTCATCTGCTTCTTGTTTGACCATTTGTGGAATCCGTAGCATTTCCTCCTCTCCCCCAAGGTTCATTCTCACTCCCCATTCTGCTGGTATTATCCAGAGGATGGAAAAGGCATTAATGAGGAACATTATGATTATAAAACCTGTAGCATCTTCCCTTTTTGAGAAGGCAACAACAGAAAAACAGTTCACTTACCCAGGTTTGGGCATATGTGCAGTATCCTGGACTTGATTTATTTTAACTTTGTTTAGGTTGTATCATTAGCTAGGCACACTCAGCTTTTTAATTCAATGTATATAATACAACACATGGTGCAAATCCAGAAAATAGGTTACAGTAATTAGATAACCTGGTTGAATGTGAATCAAGCTACTATGAGTGGCCTTGCTCAAGTGACTATTAATGCTTCTATAAAAAAAAAGTGTGTGTCCCTGGACCAATCTATATAAAATTGCTATTTATGCAACTTTCATAAATTGCAAAGCTGGTTATTACGACAGCATGGAGATTCTATGCAGAAGTGTTCTCAGATATGTAATTGTCATGATGTGCCTATGTCTTATTTTAATCAACTATTTGGCTTGCCCACAAGCAGATTCTTGGAACCCTCCTCTTTATTGATCTAATCCAGCCCTCCTATTACATTCTTTTAGCACACAGCCATCCTCTACTTTGTAACTCTGGTGAGAATCAAGTGCTTGCTCTTTCATTCTACTTTCTTACGCTAAGGTCACAAACAGCTGAATGTTTGCAATGTGAAATTTTGCACATAAAACTCAGCAGCATGTAGGACACCAAGCTTCACGTTATTAGGGATCTTCTGCATAACATACAGTATTAGACATGGCAGGAAGCTACCTTGATGACATTGTCTTCATCACACCTGAGAATGGCAGCCTCTGGTCATCTTTTTCTCTTCCTCTTTTAAAGTAGTGGTTTTCATCTTCTGTCAACACCAATCTTGCAATTCGCATATCTCCAGTGCTTCTTAGTGAGATGACAGGCGACCTTCTCACATCTTTTGGTTACTCTGTCCTCTAGTGTCTAGCTATTGTTTTCCAGGATCATATCAGATCCCTTTTGGCAGTGGGAGAGCTATATATTTCCATTCTTCTGTCAGCTTTAGAGGACTATAGTTCTATCTTTCTTCAAGGGTAGAATGCAAGAATAATTATTCATTTTATTTATTTATTTAGTTTGTCAAACATGTACGAGATAACAGGTATAAGTATAAACACGAACACAGGAAATGGGTATGAATAAATGGGGACAATAGGACAGGGACGGTAGGCACACTGGTGAGCTTATGCATACCCCCTACAGACCTCTTAGGAAAGGGGTGAGGTCCACGCTAGACAGTTTAAGGTTAAAGTTATGGGGGTTTGAGGATGTAACAACAGAGTTGGTAGTGCATTCCAGGCATTGGCCACTCTGTTGCTGAAGTCATGTTTTCTGCAATCGAGTTTGGAGCGGTTTACCTTTAGTTAGTAACTATTGTTTGCCCATGTATTATTGCAGTTGAAGCTGAAGTAGTCATGGACAGGTAGGATGTTGTAGCAGACAATTTTGTATACTAAGCTTAGGTCAACCTTAGTCGGCCTAGTTCTAGGTTGTCCAATTAGGTAAACATCAACTTAGCCCTGAGAAGGACGAAGGGGTGAGAAAGAAATATGCCACAACAATAAAGTTCTAGTAGTCCTTATGGAATCTCTTTCCTGACCTGACCCACCTCAAAAGGCTGTTCTTTTAGGGAGGGGCTTCAAAAATGCGGATTAGTCTCTGCAGTGTTTATTTATTGGGAGGACCAGTTTTACTGGAGGAAAGAAGAGAAAGAGCGACTCTTCTAATATGAGTTCTTGAATTTTATTGATAGATACCCCTGAGTGTCAGAAGAAGATGGGAACAAACAGGGGAAGAGAAGCAGAGCAGAATAGCTCCTATTGTACCAGTTCACTAAACCCTTTTGAGGGATTACTTTGTGGGATTAAAACATTAGAAGCAGAAGAATTGCAGTTAAGTGGCATCAAAGGAGCTGTTTCTCACCCTATCTTTTTCTTCACCCACATGTTGTGGAGTGAACCCCTGTTCTACTTTCCCATTGTGCTGAAAAACTGTTGAAAATGTGGTCAGCACATTTAAACTGGCACACAGTACAGACTGCAGGGGAAAAAAGCATTTGAAATCTGCAGCTCAGATGTGCTTTAAATAACCAAGTGGCTCTAAGTTGCTTCTAAAGCCACTAAAATTCTCTCCATGGCTTGTGTTTTTTTACAGGTTTAAATGGTGGTTAAGTAATTTAGCTCCTGCCTTTGTTTAGCAAATACTATAAACACAAAGCAGCTTATCATTAAAAATCAAGAAAATACATCAAATGCCAAGAATATTCACTCACAGCCTTAAAAAAGCAAATGGGTTTTCCTCTAGCATATTTTTTGAGAGTTCTAAAACAGTACGCTGCCTTTCTAGGGAATTTGTTTACTCAGATTTTCTCTCTTCTTTTTTTCTTTAAACTAAATTCATTTTCACCATTCATTTTTCATCAGAACTGATGAAAGGGAAAAGTGTGATCTTGTGAAAGAAATCCTGATTATTTTTTTTTGTGTGTGTGTGTATATGTGTGTGTATTTGTGTGTGTATACACCAGTGGTGGGTTTCAAAAATTGTTTGAACCTACTCTGTGGGTGTGGCCTCCTTTGTGGGAGTGGCTTACTGCCCATGTGACCGGATGGGAATGGCTTGCCGCCCATGTGACTGGATAACAAGATGCCGACGACACTTGTCAGAACCACCTTAAATTACCTCACACACAGCACTGGCATGCATAAAAATATGATGTAAACTTGTTTTTTAAAAGGCATCTTTGGTTTGCCTTAAAACAACTTCAACACATGCAACGTTCTGATTGCACCACAAATGCAGTAGTCATCCTTACCTTTCACAGAGGCACTGAGTTTTATAAATATGAGCATGATAGTGTAGAATCACATCCAAGGACCAGTGGTGGGTTTCAAAAATTTTTGGAACCTCTTCTGTGGGTGTGGCCTGCTTTCCGGGTCCACTGGTGGAACCTCTTCTAACCGGTTCGGTAGATTTGACGAACCGGTTCCACCGAATAAGGTTCAAACTGGTAGGAACCCACCTCTGGTACACACACACACACACACACACACACACACACACAAAGTGAGTTCTAGTCCTGTCTTAGGAATGAAAACCAGCTGGGTAACTTGCCCTGCTCACCTCAACAATTACTGCTGTGGGGAAAACAGGAGAAGGAAGAAGTATGTTTGCTGCTTTGAGCCATTTGTACAAGTAATAAAGGTGGAATATAAATAAATAAAAACCAGGCAAATATAAGAACAAGATAAATATATCTCAAAGTAAACAAAATGCATTCATTAATATAAACAAGCATAGTAATTGTCTTATTAGAGACAAAAATGCTTATAATACTAAAAATCATTTGACAGTTGTCATTTTAGCTACCTAGAAAAATGTTAAGCTGTGATCAAACTAAAAATACTCCTTTCCCATGGTGTAGATCAGGGGTGTCAAACTGCTGTCATCACAGCAGCATCACATGTTTTATCCGGACTTTCCCCCCATCGCTAAACCAGATGTAGACATGGCCAGCACATGACGCGTCTGGGCTGTGGGATGTGAGTTTGACAGCCCTGGTCTAGAGGGACGTTTGATTGTATCTTGTTAATAAACTGAGTTTTATGAAATCAACTTGAATTGATCACAATGGGAAGAGGCCAAAGCTGCCTTCCTGTGTTGTTGCCTGATCATGAAAGATTTTCTACCTCCATCTCTACTTCAGGGGTGATACCTATCTCAGTATAACATTTTCAAACAAATGATAATGGTTCACTTCCCTCCCTGCCACCTCTTTCAAATCTAGCCTGTTTTCAGCATAGACTTCTGGTTTCCCCTTCCTCTTGTTAAGTAATTATTTGAGGTTGAAATTTGGCATCCTCCAGATATCTATCTTCTAACCCTGCTTTCCAGTTTCAGTTTGATTAAATGCAAGCTTGGAAAAGATAATTGCTACTTTAGCAAATGATGCACTGCTAAAACACACCTGGCTTACTTAGGAGTTTATAATTTGACTTTTCCCCCCACTAGCTTGATGTATTCTGCATTAACCGAATGGAATGCCACATTGATATTAAACGATTCAAAAGAACAAAGAGTATTAATATTCATGGCTGTTTAAAATCAAAGCAAAATAGGATGAAATAATTTTGCCCTGTAAGAACTAAGTTAATTGGTTATTGGCAGATTATCCAGTCAGAAAAATAGGTAAGGTAGGGTGGAGCAGCATTCTGATGTTATTTAGCATACTGTGCAAACTAACATTATCTCTGAAATTAAATGTTACATATCTCCCTAGCAGAAATCAATACCCTCATTAAAATACATACACACACACACCAGGTGGATTCCAGCAGTAACTACAGCTAGTTTGCTCATGGGTGTGCTGTATGCGCTTTGCATGCTGCACACACATGCACAGTACAATAAAAATTGTTCTGCGTATGCGCAGAAGCAAAAACCAAGATGCCAGTGCTGCCCAGAGATCTAGGGGCATGGCAGGCCTGGGTTGCTGCCGGTTCCAGCGACCCAGGCCGCCCAACCGGTCGAACCGGTAGGAAGACACCACTGACACACCTCAAATTTCCATAATCCAATATTTTCCAACAAGGAACATGACCCTGAATTTAATATAACTTCCCCCCCTCAAAAGAATACTAGAAATAGAAAAACAAAATTATAAATAGGGACAATTTTGTTCAATGCTCCATTTCTGCAAAAGGACAAGCCCAGTTCAAAAACTAAATTAGACTAATAGAATAGAATTAATGCTATTGGTTAAAATCAATTGCCTATAAAATAAAGTACCTGTTGATAAAAATTAATTGAGAAGTTGCACTGACAAGAAATGAGGGCTAAATGCAATCATGGGATGAAGTGGGAAAGCCTCTAGGACAGTGGTTCTCAACCTGTGGGTCGGGACCCCTTTGTGGGTCGAATGACCCTTTCACAGGGGTCACCTAAGACCATCGGAAAATTGCAAAAATACAGTTATGAAGTAGCAATGAAAATAATTTTATGGTTGGGGGTCACCACAACATGAGGAACTGTATTAAACAACTTGGGAAGGTTGAGAACCACTGCTCTAGGAGAACAGGCTCCTGCTTAGAACATAGGACATAGAATAGTAGGTTGGGAAGGGATCTTAGAGGTCCTTTAGTCCTCCAAGGTCCCTACCAACCTTATTATTCTGTGTTCTAAGCAGGAGCCTATTCTCCTGGAAGCTTTCCCGCTTCACCCCATGAATGCTTCTATAACCAGATAGCTAAGCCATGCTTTAGCTATGGATTTAGATTCCAGACTCTGATCATGCCATTACCAACATCATTAAGCTCAAAACTCATTACTGGCACTGTTAGAAAACTATTGTTTCACTGTTGTCTTGGCAGGATTTTGTTAATTGTCTTTGGGAGTTAAAGACTGCAAGACAAAAAGGATGATGTCAAGAAGGAACGTAAATCCAAGCCTCATTTTCATGAGCAGTTGCTACTATAGGATAACTCCATCTTGAAAATGGGGTTCTTCTGAAATTCCTGAGCAAAATGCAGGATTAACAATGGATGGATATTTTCTGTCAATCATTAAAATATTTCATGCATTGTTAAAAACTATATGGCTATAAACTATAAAAAAAATTAAATTCTTTTGAATTTACAGTTCGGATCTGATGGACCAGCAGTGTCTTAGAGTCCTGAACTATTAATATGATTTGTAGGATCCCAATAGTGCAATTAATTTTCGCATACAACTGACCAGTATGTTACATACAGAAACTGTGAGTAACTTGGAATAAAAGGTTGGAATAGTCTTTTTAACAAGCTAGAGGACTATGGTATTAAAGAAAACTAAATTGACATTAATTTGATGTACTCTAATCTTAACAGACAATTAATTCAAGTAAACAGGATGTTCATGTTTATTGGACTCTCTAGGCTTCAACTCTGCATGCCGGAAATGTAACCCTTGAGGACAAAAAAAACCTGACATGTTTTGAGTTGCTTTGTGGTTTTATCTTTTTGGTTAACTATTCATGAGGTTCTTAATAAATTTTGGAAAGAAAAGTAAGGATTAAAGGATTAAAGATGTGAATGTTTTGCTCCCATGGAAAGATTCTATTGCTTCTGATTTGAAAGTTGAACAATATGGATGATATCTAGTTTTGGGTAATGAAACATTTGGGTAATGACACCATCCAAGCTCAGAGATCACCAAGGGCCCCTTATGACAATAGGTGAATCCTGATGGGTGATGATTACATCACCTATCACGCAGAAAGAATTGGCATTGATTGGATGATGGGTCTTTACAAGTGTAATACAAGTGTAATACACTTTACAAGTGTAACAAGTGTAACCATGTAATAGTACTTGAGATCCAAGTACATCTGCAGTCTTCCTGGATCAGATTCATTTTAAACTGTTTTGAAAACAGTTGGAAGATAGAAAGACTCGCTGTGTCTGGAAGAACTTTTGTTATACACTATGTGTACATAAGGTGAGAAAAGGGAGATAACGTTGACTGAATATGATCAGCTTTATTAGAAATCAATTGGCAGAAAATCTAGAAAGAGCAGTCTGAGAACGTTCCTAACCAATGAAGCTGGGGTGGGTTTCAACCAGTTCGCGGCGGTCCCCGCGAACCAGTTGGTCGGCGAACCCGAAAGTAAGTAACTTCCGGGAACGGCGAAGGGCCCGCCCGTGATCCTTACCCGGTTTTGACGAGTTCTGCGCTTCCACGCATGTGGACGCATACAGCGCCTGCGCGATCCTCCAGGAGCAGCTGGAGCATCGCACAGACGCTAGTACGCATGTGTGCACTGCGTGTGTGCACGAGGATGCCGCCGGCTCCGTTCCAACCGAACCGGTTGGAACAGGGTGAGAAACCCACCCCTGCAATGAAGAATAAAGAAAAGGTACTTAAATCGAAAAGCAAGCTCCTACAAAAATCTGTTTTAAATTGAATTTAGCCATGCAGCAGAAGCAGCAAAGTATATGCTCTGTTCATTGTAGTCTGATACTGAAGCATTCCTCCAAAGAAATATCCATAAGCATTATCTTTGAAATTTTATTCTTCAGTTTTCTCATCATGGTGTTAGCTTAAGGCAGGGGTGTCAAATTTCACAGTCCGCAGGCCGGGTGCTTCACACAATGGCCATGCCTACCCCCATTTTAGCGAAGGGGGAAAAAGTCGTGACGACAACGTGACGATGTGCGTTTGACACCCCTCACTCAGGGCATTTCTGTTCCCTATAGCCATGTTGGAATGTGGCAGAGTCTTTCCTTTTTGGGTGGTTTGGATTTTAAGCCTTTTGTGTAACAGAGATGAGAGGAAGATCGGGAGAATAGTTATCGGCCCTCAGGAGTGTCCATTATTAGGACCAGTGGACATCACCTACATTCTTCTTATTTGTGTTTTATTGCTTTTAAAGTTGTAAGATGTACAGTATATTGTGGAATTGGATCCCCTCTAAATTGAATGAATGGATGAATGAAAACCAATCTAAAATATGAAGAGCCATTTTTTAGCTTTTATCTCAGACTCCATATAGGATGCAATTGGACTAGTTGTTTGTGAGAACAGCTGGCTGTCAGTTTGTCGTCATCCCCCACCCCATCGGGAAAATCTAGTAGATGTTGCTTTGTCAAATCTTTTTGCAGGTCTCATTCTAACCTCTCAAGATTGTTGGAAATGGAGGGGAGTTAGTTTTACTTACAGATCTCTTGCCAGCAAAGTGCTCCTCAATTTTTGGTTGTTTTGCTGTTTTCACTGGTGGGAGAGATCCCGGGCTGGTGCCATGGCATTTCTCCCCCCCCTCACATGCCTTATTAGTCCTCAGCAAAAACTAACACTTTTGTCTGTGTTATGGTCTATGCCGTTATATCCTCCGAAAAATATTAGTTAAATAAAAAAGGATCCAATGGGAGTACTAAAAACTGATAAAATAAAATAAAACCAAGAGGCGCTACAGCAAAAACCCTCCGGCAGCACCAGCTGAAGGGGCAGAGTCTTCAAAACCAAAATACCAGGAGACAAAAGAGAGTATCGACCACACACTTGCTCAATAGATACTCTGAAGTCCTCTATCTGTGCTTGTATGTGGGATGGTGGTAGAAATTGGTGCTGTCTGCCATGCGAGCACACAGGTAGTCCTCAGCTTATGACCACAATTGAGTCCAAAGTTTAGGTTGCTAAGCGAGACATTTGTTAAGAGAGCTTTGGCCCATTTTACGACTTTTCTTGCCACAGTTGTTAAGTGAATCATTGCAGTTGTTAAGTTAGTAACATGGTTGTTAAATGAATCTGGCTTCCCCATTGAACTCACTTGTCAGAAGGTTGCAAAAGGGGATCCCATGACCCCTGGACGTTGCAACCGTCATAAATATGAACTAATTGCCAATGTCTGAATTTTGATCATGTGACCACGGGGATGCTGCAATGGTTGTAAATGTGAAAAATGTCCATAAGTCACATTTTTTTCAATGACATTGTAACTTTGAACAGTCACTAAATGAATTGTTGTAAGTCATGGTATTCAGCGATGGGATTCACTTGACTTCCTTATTGGTTCCCAAATGTGAGCACTTGCTTTGCTCGCACGTGCCATGTCTGCACACGCACACCGCCTTCTGTGCATGCATAGTACTTGTGCATTACATTGGGGTGGGTGGGCGGAGCTTCCCACAGCTGCCGCTACCGGTTCATCCAAGCTGGAGAGAACCAGATGAATAGTACCTCTGATGGTATACCTGAATGTCCTGGTATCATCCTATTCTAAACCTGTATTTTCTCACCCTGATACAATGACCTACTTGGAAGGTAACTGTGGATTGAAAAGTGATGAAAAAGCCACTTCGGCTCCTTCAAAAAAAAAAAAAAAAGTCAGATATGAAATGCATATAAATGCATTGAACCAGAAATTATTCTTAACTTCAGTTAAGTGACAGAGGAACTGAACTGTAGGCTCAAGTGTTCTTACTGTCAATGCCAGGGAAGGAGACAGAATCAAATAGAGCATTAGCTGGATATGTCTGAAGTTGGCCACTCTCGGTCCCAGTGGCCATCAATCACTGGTGCTGTCTGTGAGACATATGGTGATACGTGGGGTATTTTTCTAAGTGATGAGAAACTTGAAGTGACAGCGTGACTGTGTGACTTCCTTCAGAGGAGAAATCCCAGTAAACGTAAGAAATAATCAGAGCCAACTTGATCCATGATATGATGGGGATTCTAAAACCTCTATGAGATGCTACAAAACTGTGTTCCAGCCATTGCATCTTGTAGCGTTCTTCATCAGGCAAGATGCCACCAAGACGAACAAAGAAAAACAAACAAAAATAGGGCATGGGAAGAAACAGGAAAGTTGAAAGAATTTGACCCAATTGTAAAGACTGCAGTTCAAAGTCCCAATACAGAACTTATGGACTGAATTCATAATTAGTTCTCTTATGGACACTTAGTTATAAAGCTAAAGATAGAAAGATAAAGAAAATGGCTGCTTCCCCAGATTGAAAAAGTACAGTACAGGCAGTCCTCTTCTTACAACCTCCTACAGTATAGGCATTCCTCAACTCAGAACTATTCATTTAGAGACCGTTTAAAGTTACAGTGGCACTGAAAATGTGGTTTATGTCCAATCCTTCCACTTAGGACCGTTGAAGCATCCCCATGATCACATGATAAAAATTGGGTTGCTTGGCAATGGGCAGTATTTACAACAATTGCAGCATCCTGGAGTCATGTGATTGCCATTTGCAATCTTCTCAGCTGCTTCCAACAAGCAAAGTCAATTATATTTATATAAAGGACTAGGGATTTCCCTTTCATGTCAAATGAGGTCGTAAGGGGTAAAAGAGAGAGAATTAAAAACAGTACATTCCACTGTTGGAAAGACGATTGGGAGAGAACTTGCAAAAGAGATTGGGGAAGTTCATTCTTAATGTGCTAAAGAATCAGATAAAACCAGAAGACACCCAAAAGAGGTTGCAGATCCTCAGAGAGCGGCTTGGCCATTTTCTAACCAAAGATTGAACCTGTTTTTGCTAGAAACTCTCCTTTTGCCATTATTATAGCTCCAATTTATTCTTCCTTAAATCCACCTCCCCCAAAGCTTTTGTCTTGGAAATCATCTGCAATCAGTAGGAAACATTGATGTTCTATTGTCAGGTCTTATTCACATTTTCAAAAAACAACAACAATTTGAAATTCTTCAGTCACCAGTGTCTTATTATTTGTTTCTCTCCTCCTGGTTCAATTTCTCACAAAAATGGTTCACTACACCAGAGCTCTTTTCATAGGCGGTTGTTATTATCTGGAGAGATTTGCTACCACCTAGTCAGTTTATTACTGGCAAATTGTTTAATAACAAAGAAATAAATGACAGAAGAGATACCCTCAGCTGAAGCTGAACCATTGTAATAGTCAGCTTGGGAAAGTAAGGGGGCACTTTGTGGCAATCACAGGCTGTAGTTTAATTTTGTGTTTGCGAGGGGATTTTTTCCCCTCAACCGTTGAGAGTTGCACTAGGCAGGAAGGTAACCAAATTATATAAACAACCTTAACATAAATAGAAATTGGGCTTTCTGGGTACTTTTTGTTTGGGGAGAATTGCATTTTTTAAGAATGCATATATATCTTAAGTGTAAAATAACACCACCTTCTCTTCAAGATTTGTTTCACACCTAGCAATGGCAGGAAATTATAACTCCCAACTACTGACTAGTGACTGTGACCCCATTGCTATTTTACAGTCCAATTTATGGTTAGTCTGCAGAGAAAATGGGCATGGAAAGAAAAATCACATCTGGCCCATGGAGCAACTTGGAATATAAATATAATTGACAAAAGTGATAACATCAAACAAAGAGCAAGTGGGTGAAAATTTGAAAGAGGGAAAATTGCCCTGTGTAAGGGGCAAAGAGAAAGATCACGAAGGCACAGATTTTCATCTAAAGTACTTTCAGTGTATAATTGGTGAAATGATGGCTATCCTTTCTGAAATAAATTGTGGTTGAGCCCATGAAAGGGATTTAAGGCAGCACAGCTAGTATCTTGCCCTTGAACTGAACAACCAATTCATTAACTGGAACAGAAGAAAGCAGCGTTCTCAAACAAGGATGAGCTGGGTTACAATTGCCAGCTCCCAACTATATGGCTGGCATGTAAATCTGCTTGAAGGGCACTAGGTTGGAAATGTCTAAAATAATTCATCCTCTATAGTCTTTCTTGAAAGTTTTCTATTTAGGGGATTAGGTGCATAATGAACTCCCTCTACATATGCATGGTCTAAATAGAGTTAAAGGATGATAACCACAACACCTGACAAAGTTATTGTGCCAAGCACCAGAAAACTGGAAGTATATAGCCTAAAAGAGGAATTTGTGTAAATAGTTAATGAAGTATCCCTTTGTTTACTGACAGAGCTCTAATCTGATTTTCTTGCTGTGCAAAAAATACGTTGCAATTGCATATTGCTGGTTACTGTCCAATATTGTTTCCAATTTTCTAATAAAATATTTTTCTCCACAAACCAAGCCTTTCAATTCCTTTAACTATCTTGTTCAGTCCCCATTGAAAGAGGCTACATTTAATGCTTCCCCCCCTCTTCAAATAATTTAGACTAAATGCCTAGACTAGGATATTGAGATGAATTTGCTAATTGGAATCATGCTCCTTTTCGTAAGGGAAAAAGAACCCCTTCTTTTCAAAATGTTCTAGAAAATCCACAACCTTGGCTTAGAGAGTTTGAAAGTTCTGAAGTTTCCTACTATCTCTTTGCAAAAATGAAGCGTTATTAAGCCTATATAAATGCTGAATATTTAACATGGTATTAGCTTCATAAACATTTGCGTATACATCATCCCAACAGATTGTACATGAAGGATGAAATGTTTTCCATACAAGCTATCAAACAAATGGATGAACAAGAAGAAAATGTTTATGGAACGATAACCATTCTATTATTAACTACTGGTTTGCATACATGCCTCCAATTAATGATAGAAAATGGGATACAAGTCAGTTGAATTCTAATTACCATCATAACACTTTGTTGATTATGAACACTGTAACAGTAAATTGAGTCTGCTTTATTTGCATAACAACTCAGTAGGGTGTCAGTCATTGCTCTGTCACACAGAGGTTTTTTTCCTCACAGCAGCAACTTTGGGTAAATATGCTCAATGCTTCTTGTCATTCACAATTTCTTCTCTCTCTCTCCCTCCCTCTATCTTTTTCTCTTTTCCTTCCTTCCTTCCTTCCTTCCTTCCTTCCTTCCTTCCTTCCCTCCCTCCCTCCCTCCCTCCCTCCTTCCTTCCTTCCTTCCTTCCTGTTTAAGACTGTGATGGAAGTTTACCCTTAAGTAAGGGTAAAAAACCAAGGATCCCAAGCTAGCAGGAACAACAGCTAATGCATGTGGAATATTGTGACTACTGGATGCTACTGAATTTTTAAATGGCTTTGTTTCATGACATTAGGGGAAATGAAATATTTGCAATTCATTTATAGCCAGGAAGTTTAACTTGTTCTATGATGCCTGAATCAAAATACAAAACTTGCTCTTCAATTTTATGTTTCCTTGGGGGCATTTCAGAATTGTAACCTAGTCTAGCATAGTGACCAAGTTTAGCATGTTGGGAGTTTGTTGTTTCCTGAAGACTGCATAGGCTTGGCTGATTGGTGATGGACATTCAGTGACATCAGGTGGGGGAGGTTGAAGCTTCTGAATTGATCAGGAAATCAGCAGAGACAACAAGAGTACTATGACAACCCAAGAGACAGTTGGGTCATCTCTCCAGGCTGAGGTTATTTATATCCTGATGGAGAAGTGGGTGAATAAACTTGGTGAGAGGAAAAAAATAGCTGTCAACAATGCAAATGTGAAAGAAAATATGTGTGTTGAGCAGTGGTGGGTTTCAGATCCAGTTGGAATGGGCCTGGTGGCATCCACATGGACACACGCAGAGTGTGCATGCATCTTAGTGCCTCCACGAGCCTCCACAATGCTCCAGCTGCTCAGCGGAGCATCGCGCAGGCGCTGTATGTGCCGTGCATGTGCATGGAAGCGCCGAAGACTTAAAAGACTGGTAAGGAGCTCAGGCGGGCAGGTGGGCCCTCTGGAGTACCATACTGGAATGGTATCCAGTGCTCCGGGCAGGCTCCGGTACCGACGTACCGGGGCGTACTGCCTGCAACCCACTACTGGTGTTGGGAAGTGACAACAGCAGGACATGTGGAATGAAATGGGAGAAGAGGATAATATAATCTGGATCTACAAGTGTTAAGGAGAAACACAGGATGACAACTAGTAATCCAGTTGTGATTGTATAAATGACCCAATATGGGAGCCTTGAGATTCATATTGCATCTTCCAATTTAGCCTAAGGTAGTGTCCTCTGCAGATGTTGAACTATAATCTAGTGGATGATCTAGATATATCTGTCCTCAGATTTTCAATTCTTGCCACAAGAAATAACAGTGCCACAACATTTATTTGTGAATCTAACACTTGTCAAATGGCATTTGCTATTACGTCTTGCTCTTGCTGAAGGATTTTTGAACTCTCTCTGTGCTTGCTACACCCCATGTTTTGCAGAAGGTTTATGGATGTTTTTGAGTTGAATGAAATCATCTGAGAATAGAAAGGCTCCTTGCTGGATATATCTTATGAACGTCTCCGTGTTACATAGAGTCAATCACTTCCAATTTCTTAACTGTGCCAGCAGTCCTGGTGTTTGTGAACTTTTTCATCTGTCTCTATGTCTCCAGAAATCCAGATGAAGTTTTGTGAGGAATTCATGATGCTTTTTATAGAGGAGTGAATATAACACTCTTTCCAGTGTTACAAGGATTTTCTCCCACCAGGGAGATTTCTAAATGTCATGAAATTAGATTTGAGGGAGCAAAACAGGTGCAGCCTCACAAGGAAAATGCACAGCTGTGTTGAGCTACATACACTACTCTGTAATTCAAAGCATTTTCTCAAAAACAAGACCTCCTGGAAAAGATTGATTCCCATCGCCACAAAAGACCAGCTGAGGTGTTTGTGATTGATACTTCAGGTAGCAGATGGCAGTGAGGTTTGAGTATCCATATGTGCATGTAAGAATACTTTCTATTCTTTGATATAGAAAAGTAGCACAAGGGTTAGGCAGAGCTCTTTTGTCATTGGTGTTTTTTCTTGTGTAGAAAAATGACTAAAATATATTTCAGCATAGGAAGTTGTTAAGAAGTCATTAGTTAGGGTTGGGAACCTGTCAAAAATGCTTTGGAAGAATGCTTTGGACCTGGTGTAGCCTAGCACTTCTGCAGCCAGGCTTCCTTCAGACTTCTGCCTGAGCCTGAAGGAAAAAATGAATTACTGCTGAGAATTAGCTATAATGATTGGATTCCTTCAAGCAGCAATTTTCAATGCTGGGGTGATGTATTTTGTAATGTATGATCTCCTAAAATTAGAAATAAACTTGTACAAACCTGCATGAAATCAAACTCTTAATGATTTCATGGGGTTACAATTAGGCAAGAAATAAATGTACCCAATGGCAACTCAAGGGTATATGGCACCCCTTAAACCCATGATGGTGAACCTATGGCATGCGTTCCACAGGTAGCACACAGTGCCCTCTCTGTGGGCCCATGAGCCGTTGCCCCAGTTTAGCTCTGCCGTGCTTGCGGGTGCGCCTCCCACCAGCCAGCTAGTCTTCGAGTCTCTGCTGTGCAGATGGAGGGGTGTGGCATGTACAGGGCACTCCATGTGCATGCACAGGGGGTGAGGTATGTGCCTGGGGGCTGTGGGTACATGTGGGGGATGGGGCGCATGCGCAGGGAGTGGGGCACATGCCAGGGGCTGCAGATTTATGTGTGTGCGGATAGGTTAGGATTAGTGTGCATGCAGGGGGGCATATGTGCATGCATGGGGGTTGCAGGCACTCACTCCACAAAAAAGTTAGCCATCACTGCTCTAAACCATATTTATTTATTAAATTGATATAGTTGCCTAGCTCATCTGCATGCAATTCTGGGAAATTCTAGTCAAAACGAAAACTGGACAATATATTAATGAAAACCGTTAAAAATAATTAAAAGCCATAATAACAACAAGGCTGGGAAGAATGTTGGCAAATGTTTACCAGTTGTTTAATGGGCTCCATGCTTCCATGGGCTCCATAGGGCCAGTGGCAAGTTCAAGTTCTGAGGGTCTTCCGTAAGGCCAACAGGATGGGGGCCAGCCTCACCTTGGTGGCAAGATGTTCCAAAGAGCAAGTGCCACCACAGAAAAGGCTGTTCACCTGAGCTCTATTAAATGAAGCTCCTTGGCTGATGCCCCTCCTGTTGGAACGGACGACATGGGTGGATGTAATATTGACTAATGGTCCCACCTAACATCCATGTGAAGATTTTGCATTTTTAGAATGGTTTGGTAGAAGGATGGCCTTGGTGCCCCCTAAGCTTTGAAGCCTTAAGCCAGTGCCCATTTGGCCTTGACTAAAAACTGATCCTGAATATATCAGTATAATTATTAAATTTTGATCTATATAACAAATACTGTAAAAGAGTGACAGAAAATTGTGGCTGTAGAGCCGGGGTGTCAAACTCTTGGCCTGCGGGCCAGCTGTGTCCCGTGCTGGCCATGTCCACACCTGGTTTAGTGAAGGGGAAAAAGTTGCGATATGCCACGTGGTGACATCATGACGATGCAAGTTTGAAACCCCTGCTGTAGAGCATGACTTGTTTCCAGGTGTTGTTTTAATTTAGACAGCATGTTAGGACAAAAAACACATCATTTCTCAGTAACAATATACTTGTGACACCAATGTGTACAATTTGTTTTTGCCAAACTTCAGTGGCATCCATTGGGAGGTGTTAAAATATTCAAGATGGGAAGGTTATTGTCACACTTAAAGCCCTTTCGTATCTATAGCATATGTATAAGGGGACTTGGTTTTTGTTGGTCTCTTTTCTGTTTGGAGAGCAGTTGGATGAATCTTAGAAGGTTTCATTTGTTACAAAGCTGGACTTTGCTCCTGTAGAGCAGAGCAGAATGAGAGCAAGTAGATGCACTTCAAAAGAAAAGGAGGAATGGGTTGGTGGCCTTCCAGCATTGGAGAGACCAGCCCTTGTGTAGATGATTTAGCTACACTTGTCACATTTCCACTTGTAACAAAGAGGTGTAGACGTGATTTGCTTTAGTGTTGGATGCCTATTCAAAAAACTGGTGCTTTGCATGGTGCAGCTGACTGGAAGGAGTCATGGCAGCAGGAAGGTGGGTGTCTGGATCAGACCATTCTTCAATGAGCAGAGACTCCTTGTGGTGTTGCAGTGACTGGCTGAGGCAGTGGGAGCCACATAAGGTGGGAGTGCAAGTGTTGGACCTGTCTGAGCCTTGCAGCTGCCCAGGCATAACCCTTCTACGAGTGCTATATTTTAAGAGGTAGTGATAGAGGTAGTCCTCATGTTACAACCACTCATCCAGTGAATGTTCAAAGTTACATTGGTGCTGAATAAGGAGGGATTATGACCAGTCTGTCATAATAATGCAACCATCCCGGTATCCCCGCAAATCTGCGAACATGATTCAGGCACTTGGCATCTGGTTTGCATTATAATGGCTGCAGCATCCCATGTTCACATAATCACACTCTGACATTTCCTGTTGGCTTTCCACAAGCAAGGTCAATAGGGAAGCCAGCAGGAGATTGCAAATTGTTCCTGCTTCTGTTGATTCTCCACCCACCTGCCTCCTTACCCAACCTCCATAGCACCCATTCTCTTCTTTGCACTCCATAGCACTCACCCACAGCGCCCACCTGCCCATGGCACTTGCACTTTCACCTACCTGCAGTAGCTTTCCTGGGATGTCTGTTTCTTCCCACATCATGGTCAAGTGAGGTCCTGGCTTAATGACCTTCATGGTCCTGGGGTCATGATGGCAACCAGGACTGCTGGGGTTGCCGTTGTTAACTGATGCAGTCATGTGACATTGTGTTTTAAGACTACATCATTTAGCAATAGAAATAGTGGTCTTAATTGTCATTAATTGTCATTGTCAGATGTCTACCTGTACATAACTGTTGTGGCCCAGCAGGAGCCATTGGAGCTGCCGACAGACTCCAATAGTGAGGGACCCTATGAGTTGGCTCTGGAAGATGTGGAGGACCCTGGGCAGGGTGCAGACTCTGAGCAAGGATCAGAGAGGCTGGTTGGCCACCAGGAGGCGCCTGAGGCATGGAGCAGCGATGAAAGCCAAAGGGAATTTGTCCCTGATGTTAGGTCCTGGAGCAGTGGGGAGGAGCAAAGGGAATTGGTCCCGGACGCCAGGTAGAAAAGGGCGGAGAAGCGCAGGGAGCAATTACAGAGAGATCGGAGATAAACAGGCCCAGGTGGTTGTGATTTGGCTCCTCCTAGAGAGTATATAAGAAGAGACTTTGGGAGGAGACCTTTTGCAGGACACAATCGTTTTACTAAGCTGGAGAAGCTCTTGTGTGTATCTCTTATATTGGGAGTCTGGGTTGCTATTAAGTCTTGTCTGTGAGTAATTACTGTGAATAAAGCGTGGTTAACAGTAACCTTGTGTCGGCGTGACTCACCATACGGAGCGGGGGGTGGGTCAGAACACATAGCCATCCAGCTCTACTTTGGGTGCTGAATGAAATATACTGTACAACATAACCCCTGTCTATACTATGCAATTATGTATGTAACTATGTGTAACTATGCATTTTGCAGGATGATTACAAAGACACAAGGTTCAACACCTTTGTTTTAACAGGGGCTAAGAAGAAGATGGGGGACATGGTGGCTCAGTGGCTAAGACGCTGAGCTTGTCGATCAGAAAGGTTGGCAGTTCGAATCCCTAGCACCATGTAACGGAGTGACCTCCCATTACTTGTCCCAGCTTCGGCCAACATAGCATTTCGAAAGCATGTAAAAATGCAAGTATAAAAATAGGAACCATCTTTGGTGGGAAGGTAACAACGTTCCGTGCACCTTTGGCATTTACTCTTGCCGGCCACATGACTATGGAGATGTCTTCGGACAGTGCTGGCTCTTTGGCTTTGAACAGGAGATGAGCATTGCCCCCTAGAGTTAGGAATGACTAGCACATATGTGTGAGGGGAACCTTTACCTTTAAGAAGAAGAAACTTAAATATAGTTCTGCATGATTACATAAGTGTAAAGAAGAATATTATTACACTTTTATAAATCTTTGTCTTAGGAAATGTAGCCTTCAGGTTTTACTAGTTTAGTACATTAATAGCTGTTTATTACATAGCAGAAATATAAATGGGAAACTTTCCTTCATCCGTTTCCTCTTAAACAGAGTTCCCTGACATATTGTATGTCAATAAACTGCAGTAAGCCTCATTCACATGTCCTATTTATTTCCAGTTTTCTTTTAACAGCCACACTTCTAAACACATGCTATGTTTTCTGCCTACCAGTGTCACTCCGAAGGACACTTTTCATTCAGTTGTTCATGGAGCTTAGGTGTTGGATGGCTTCAAGAAGCTCACCCTGGACTATTATTATTTTTTAATTGGAAGTTTGACAATGTGGTTTGGTATTATCTCAGCTGCTAACACTGCTGGAAGCGGGGGCTGGAGAGCGGGTAATCAATGTGTGTGGATAGCCTTTATGAGAAACCTGTTTTTCCCACACCAGTTGAGTGTGTCACGGCAATAACACTATGGGAAATTGTACATATACATATATGCCAAAAGAAGAGAATATTTGTAGCTCAGGGTTGAATGGTGAGTTCTCTGAGCTTGGTTGTTTTCTTGCAGACATTTCATTACGCAACCAGGTAAGATCTTCAGTAATGAAACATCTTCAAGAAAACAACCAAGCTCAGAGCACAACAGTATATATGGGCATGCATGTATGCAATTTCTGGTTTTTTAGATGTGTGCTGCTCAGAGTCTCGGTGGAGCAGCCTTTATCAATTATAAGTTATAAACAAACAAATGCTACTGCTTTTTTTGCCACTAGAAAGACCTACAAAGACCTGCAAATATTTATGAGAGAAGTCAAACCCAAGTATTAGTGACTGATCCCTATCTGTAGTTGGTCATTCTGGTAACAGTTTGTCCTGTATTCAATAGATGTCATGCTAAGCTGGTAACAACAGGTCCTGACCAAGGAAGTAAAAGGCTTTCAGAGTCTCATCAATCAGGTTTCACATAGGGCATTTATAGAATCTTGGAAGGTTAATAAGAAAATTGAAGCCTTCATTTATAAGCATTTGAGCATATGCATGATAGCAATAGCTCTTAGACTTATATGTCTCTTCATAGTGCTTCACAGCCCTCTCTAAGTGGTTTATAGAGTCAGCATACTGTCCCCAATCATCTGGATCCCATATGTCAGCCTTGAGCCGGACGGGATCGAACACCTGGCAGTCAGCAGTATTAACCTGCAATACTGCATTATAACAGGGATGCGGTGGCTCAGTGGCTAAGACACTGAGCTTGTTGATCAGGAAGGTCGGCAGTTCAGCGGTTTGAATCCCTAGTGCTGCGTAAAAGAGTGACCTCCCATTACTTATCCCAGCTTCTGCCAACCTAACAGTTTGAAAGCATGTAAAAAATGCAAGTAGAAAAATAGGAACCATCTTTGGTGGGAAGGTAACAGTGTTCCATACGCCTTTGGCGTTTAGTCATGCCGTCCACATTACAGCGCTGGCTTTTTGGCTTCATGTTGTGGCTCGGTAGGAGCCTTTGGAGCTGCTATCAGACTGACACAGAAATCTACTGTGAGTGGTTTCAGGATGCTCACAGGAGAAGATAAAAAGCAGCTGGTGCTCGTTAAGGATCTCCTCCTGTGGATAAAAGACTGATGGTGCCAGGCCTGAGTTGCAGAAGTCAACGTTGTTCCTTCGTTAGTTCAGTTCCTGGTCTAGTTCGTGTTCATGATTCAAAGAAGCACTTGGATAAGTGATTTGCTTTATGTAAACCTGGTTTGCTGTGAGAGTTTGTTTTTGCATTTGCTGTTTAACTTTTTGCCAGAGAATTTATCTATGTTTATTTTGGGCTTGCAGCCAGCTTGAGCCGGGACTGATAAACACATTCCTTTGCAAGCTGTGTGTGGCTGTCATTTCTGAACGAGCAAAGTGGGGTCAGAACAGCTTCATAACAGAGATGAGCACTGCCCCCTAGAGTTGGGAATGACTAGCACATATGTGAAAGGGGAACCTTTACCTTACTGCATTTTAACCATTGCACCATCACAGCTTTTAATGGGGGTGGGTGGGAATTGTGAGTTTCTTCAATTTCTAGATTCCCTAGCTGAGGACTTGCTTAAGAGATAAGGCTGAAATGTTCACCTGTTCCTCATTTGCCTTATTTTGAACAACTTCCTCTCCCCCCCCCAGATTCCCAGAAATTGCTTACAGTAGGTATCATGTATTAATCCTTTTTGAAACAGAAGTTCGATTCACTTCAGCTGCCTTGAAAACTCCAATTCACGAAAGACATATGTTTATAAAAGCAATTTACAAATCTTGGCTGATACTTTTGACAGGATTGATTTAAATAGACATACTTTTTGATATTAAAAAATACACTTCAAATGTTAAAGTCTCATCCCCCTCCATGGGGAATACCTGAATCCAGAATGCTGCAGTCATAATTTCAAATTAGTCATTCATCTTTTAAAGACAGTGGTGCAAGGACAAAGGGATGTGTGTGGGAGATGAGGGTTAAACTTGGTTTCCAACATGGGAAATACAGTGCAGCCAAGAAACCTCTAGGGGTCTGCAGTGAATAATAAAGTCCACATTTCTAGTGTTATGAGATGAGAGAGAACAGTTGGTTATGAATAATTCATCCTTTGATAAATGTAATGTCACTTTGCAATATATGCATAAATAGGGCACACTACTAGGTTTTTCTTGTGCATCTCACCACTAAACAAGCCAAAGGTCAGTTTATGTCAATGGCATTTACAGCCCACAACTTAATGAGAAGAAAGGATGTAAGAGGATATTTATGGAAAAAATGTATATTTAAAAAAATTAGAGCAAACATTTCATCTGGGAACCTGGATATTGCTAACAGCCTACATATTAGAAACCTTTTGTTAAGATGGGCTGTTTCAGGTCTCTAATGTAAACATAAATGCATTTAATACCCAATACTTTATTAGGCAATGCCTCACACAGGGAATAGGAAAGATTTGCAAGATGGGATTACCGGTATCACCTAAAAAGAGGGTTCTTTATACAGAAAGGCTGTAAGGGTTTCAACAAATACAAAGGCACAGACATACACAAAGAGCTTGCAATCGTATTTTAGGAATGTTTTGGAAGTAAAAGTCGATTAAGTTATTGGAAAAGACTCAACGTTACCTCACTACTTTCCTACTTTCTTTTGTTAATAAATTGAGAGGCAAGATCTTGCGATGTTTACAACTACAGTCACTACACTTGTCCTGTAATTTTACTTCTCAGAGATACAAACACAATTCACCCTGATCAGTTATCAGTACATTTCTATGAGTAGCCATATCAGTACTATTACAGAGTTTGACAAAAGATGCCCACCCTTTTTCACATTCAGGTGAATGTGCTTTTGTGGGAACTAAGATGGCCAAAGAGGACAAAGGTAATTTGATGCAGATGATTCTTCCTTATTCCTTACCTTGGGGTCAAATACCAGCATATGACTGCAGTTTCAGATAGGAGGCTAGTTACATATTACTTTAATAATGTAACTGGTAAGTAGGCCATACAAAATGAAACCTGGTTTCCAGATAGGACTATTCCCAGAACATGTAGTCCACTTCACATTTGGGATAGCCTGGCTTGAGATTGGAATGACCTATTCTGGGGCTGGACAAGTTCCAAAACAGTGGGAAGAGACCATTTGAGATCACGACACTTTATGACTGTATATTTGCTAGACTAACAATCAAAGTTCTCGAAGGCATTATATGGAGTGCAGTTTGACTAGAAGGAAATTTTACTTTTAAAAATGTAATTCAGTGTCCATATCTCAAAGGATGTGCAGTTATATGTCCATTCAATAACTTGTTAATCTTAGATTCCAAGAAACTGTGTCAAAACCCAAATGAATATTCTGAATATACTCCTAAGAGGAAGGTAATCTTTCCTACTTAAAATACTCATCCTAGTAGCTAACTCCATACTGATCTTATCTTTCTAGAATATATGTTCCCAGAGGTCAACATTAGGGTTTTTTTGTGTGTGTGTTTGTATGTGTGTGTGTTCTTCAAGTCTATGTTGACTTTGGCAACTACTTGGACTAGTCTCTGACGTTTTCTTGCCAAGGTTCTTCGGAAGTGGTTTGCCATGACTTTCTTCTATTTAGGGCTAAGAGATAGTGACTGGATCAAGGTCATGCAGCTGACCACATATCTAAAGAGAGACTAGAACTCACAGATTCTGGTTTCTATCCTGATGCCTTAATTGTTACACTAAACTTTATTCATCCATTAAGTTCTTTTTCTTGGTTTAATTATCATACTGTATGCTGACAACAAGTCATACAGGTAGCCGTTAACTGTCTGCGTAGCAACCGTTCAAAGTTATGATGGGTCCCCATAAG
This sequence comes from Thamnophis elegans, assembly GCF_009769535.1. Taxonomy (NCBI): domain Eukaryota; kingdom Metazoa; phylum Chordata; class Lepidosauria; order Squamata; family Natricidae; genus Thamnophis; species Thamnophis elegans. The sequence continues at coordinate 22,498,818 of NC_045543.1, read as the reverse complement.
CTGCTTGCAACCTGGTTTCCATGTTACAGATGCTGCAGCACCCCCAAGAACATTTGCTCTTGCATGCTGCAGAACCCCCTTGCCAATCATGCCCCTATCCACATTGAGGACAGCAAGGGTGGGTTCATCTAGTTGCCCTTCTTAATGACTATCATGACTTATGATCATAAAAGGCAGGCTCCACTACTTTCATGAGTTAACTATCTGTATATAGTCTTCATTTATCATAAGATGACAGATGCACTCTTCTTTTTTTCTGATGTTGCGCTATAGGCATCCTTTTCCAAGTGGCTTAATGGGACTGGGACTCTACTGTCTGAGACTGAACATGGCATGATGGATCATTGTGCGTGCTTCGTTCTAATCATTTTGTTGCTTCTTTTCCTATCTCCTCTTTCTGTATTTAGGGATAACATCTATGGCTCTTCTCAATGGTGAGTAACCCAGGAATCTAAATCAGTGAAGGATATTCTTTAAAGCCCTTCATTGATAAAACCTTCCAAATGGGTAACTTTAATGAAAGGATGTGTCTAGAATCTTCAATTCTATACGATGACAGCAAAGCAGCTGGTTTATGCTCTTGTCTTCTCACATCTGGATTATTTCATCAGCCTGTGTACTAAATTGTCCAATACATTTTCTCTCTCCTAATCCCCTAATCAAGATTCCTATGTTGGACCTGCCCCATCTCCTTCTGTTGTCAATCCCTATGTTGGCTTAGAATTTGGAGAATATGCCAGTTTAAGTTGCTGGCATTACCTCAACAAATCTTGTGCACAGCTACATCCAGTTATTTGGAAAAGCTGGTGTAGTTCATGTGCCAATCTGGTCTGCCTGATCATCTAACCAGGATTGATTGGTACATCCTGAAGGTGTGACTACAATGGTGCACTTTTCAGCACCTCATGACCTACTGAATATAAGGGGGCTGTGGTGTCCAGCTGTCAAGGATTTATAGTACTCTTGTCTATTGCTCAGGAGAGATTTGCATAAGAAGTTGCAAATCTGAGGTCACTTCCTTCTGACTCCCCCCCCCCCACAGGCCCATGTACTTGGGGCATATGCTCCCCAATTCTCCCGCTAGGCATTGCCTATCTGCATAATATAATATCTGTCATTAAATCTCATTTTCTGTTACAATTATAAATCTTTTTTCACCAATTATGGTTTAGATCACATTCTGTTTTCAGGAATGCTTACACACTCATAAAGAATATTTCAGCAACCAATGGGGCTTCCTTGAATTAAAATAGCCACTTTGCAGTTGAGAATTTTTCACGCATCAAATGCCAGTCCTCTTGAAAATATCCACCAAAATTTTACCTAGAGTCTAATTTATAAAAAGTCAAACTCACACATCACAAACTGACTTTTTTTTAAAAAAAAGCCAGTCCTTTGTGCAACTGATTTTAAGCACCATTTCTTTCTACAGTGATGTATTTTATTTAGATAGAGGTCCTGGCTATCATTTTAAATATTATGGGCTATTCAGGTTACTGAGGCCCAATGTTTTACTTACTTTACTTGAACTGGATCTACTAAAATTACTGTATTAATTTCTTGATATTATATTTTATAATTTTGTGCTGTTTCTAGTTACAGATGTGTGACAAATAAAACTAATATTATTATTATATTCTATTTTTTATTTAGGGGACACGGTGGTTCAGTGGCTAAGATGCTGAGCTTGTTGATCAGAAAGGTTGGCAGTTTGGCAGTTCAAATCTATAGTGTAATGGAGTGAGCTCTCGTTACTTGTTCCAGCTTCTGCCAACCCAGCAGTTCAAAAGCTTGTAAAAGTGCAAATAGAAAAATAGGGACCACCTTGGTGGGAAGGTAACAGCATTCTGTGTGCCTTCTGCATTAAGTCATGCTGGTTATATGATCACGGAGATGTCTTTGGACAGAGCTGGCTCTTCGGTTTAGAAATGGAGATTAGCACTGCCCCCTAGAGTCGGGAATGACTAGCATGTATGTGTGAGGGGAACCTTAATCTTTATCTTTACCTATTTTTTATTTGTTGAATGGTGTATTTAATTTAGAAGCTGCCCAACTCCCAAATGATTCTAGTGGCTTACACCTCAAAAGTAAGAAACAGTAAAATAATTATGTACATTTAGATTTAAAAAACCCCACCATTCCATGTTTTCTCTCAGTGGAAGTTCAACAGCCTACCTGCAGTCATAGGAGCAAAGCCAGGATTTCAAAAAGTTATGGAACAATTCTTCCTTGGGAATCTTATGAATCTCCAGACAAGAGCCCAAACAGAAAAGGTGTGATTCCTAGGTCCTGATAGATGACATTGTTTAATTGAAGTTATCTGGAATATGCTTACTTTGCCCTACCTTACTATGAGCAGAAACAATTAGAGACAGCTGGTTCTCAAATAACTGTGAAAGACTTTATGGTAATAATCAGCATCTTAAATTCTGGATCTAGGCCAGTGGTTCTCAACCTTCCCAATGCCGTGACCCCTTAATACAGTTCCTCATATTGTGGTGACCCCCAACCATAAAATTGGTATCTCGGTTCCTAAGACCATTGAAAATATGTGTTTTCCGATGGTCTTGGCAACTCCTGTGAAAGGGTCATTTGACCCCCAAAGGCGTCCCGACCCACAGGTTGAGAACCACTGATCTAGGCTAACTTGCTTTGGCCAACTCGCTATGGCCAACTTACCACAGCCAACTCGCCATAGCCAATTTGTCATGGGACAAGTCACCCTGGCCAACTTGCTGTGGGACAACTTGCTGAGGGACAAGAGTTACACTAATATCAAAGAACCGATGGAATAGACTTATTAAAGAAAGAGTGGAAAAGGAGGGACAAAATGAAATATGAATGAATTGTCTTGCAATGAGTTGTCCCATGGTGTGTTGGCTGTGGTGAGTTGGCCACAGCGAGTTGGCTGTGGCAAATTGTCTCATTCCATTAAATTGCTGCCAGAAGTTCATTGGTAATCAGTGCTGCTCTCAAAGTAGCCACGATACATGGGCATAATGAGGAACACCTGTCACAGCCTGCACCACAGCATTCTGGACCAACTGAAGCTTTGGAACATTCTTCAAGGACAGCTGCATACAGTGCACATTGCACTTGTTGATTATGAAGTGTCTGAAGCATGAGTGACTGTCTGAAAGGCCTTCCATTCTAGACATGGGCATAACGAGTGCACCAGGGTGACCTGTGCAAAGGCCGTCTTGGCACAGCTTTCAACTGTTTTCAAGCAGGAACTGTGAATCCAGGAAGACCCCTACATGACACACTCATCTCGAATGGGGAAATGGCCCCAAGTCAATAAAATCAATAAATTTAAGAATCAGAACCACACATTTCCATTTAAGTTCTCTTGCAGCTAATAAAACTTGCACCCTGGACATACTTCGGAGTTTTTCCTGTCTGAAAGTAAATATCTTTGCCAGAGGTGGGTTCCTACTGGTTCGGACCGGTTCGGCTGAGTACGTAGTAACTCAGCTTGCCATGCCCCAGAACCGCTTCTATCTCTGGCGTCATAGGTGCCACCATCCTGTGTTTTGCTTCTATGCATGCGTAGGAGCAATTTTTTTACTACTGTGCATCAAGCGGGCGTGCAAAACACATCCCTGAGCGAACTGTCAGTAACAGAAGAACCCACCCCTGATCTTTGCCCATAATGTCAGAAGAAAAACTGTGTAGAAGAAAACATGAAGGAAGGGATCATTTAATTACAGTTCCTTCTCTGGGTCACTAAAGAATAGGACTTAACTAAAAGTCCTTTTCTTCAGTGTAACTGCACAGAACAGATCTTGCTCCAGACTCGCTGATCCTTCTTTAACTCCCAGGACTACCCTGCTTCCTCCATACCCACATTCTTACCAATGGCAGGAAAATAACTCTGCCACAAAGAAGAGACATGTGCTATTCATGTGCTATTCTCCAAAGCACCTGAAGGCAGGACAAGAAGCAATGGGTGGAAACTAATCACAGAGAGATCCAACCTAGAACTAAGCAGACATTTCCTGACAATTAGAACAGTTAATCAGTGGAACTGCTTTCGTTCAGAAGTTGTGGGCGCTCCAACACTGGAGGCCTTTGAGAAGAGACTGGACAGCCACTTGTCTGGAATGGTATCGGGTCTTCTTCTCGAACAAGAGGTTAGTCTAGAAGACCTCCAAAGTCCCTTTCAACTCTGTTATTCTATTAACTCCTGAGTGATAGTTTCTCACCACACATACAAACCCAGTTGTTCAGTTCTTGTGGGCATTTTCTCTGAAGTATGTCCATGGGGCTATTACTTATCTCATCCTCCCCCAAAATATGCAAATAGGATGCTTTTGGGATGCTGGCTGACCCAGATAATGGTGAGATCCAAACATAAGCCATACAACCTACATGACTTATGTTGAGATTTTGCTGGCACATCTGGCTTTGCTTATTGGCCTATTGGTCTCCAGATATGCTTCAAGGTGCTAGTCGTTACTTATAAAGCCCTTCATGGTATTGGACCTGGGTACTTGAGAGACTGCCTGCTGCCAATTACCTCCCAAAGACCCATTAGATCCCACAGATTAGGCCTCCTCCAGATTCCATCTACAGGCCAATGTCGATTGGTGACCACCCGGAGGAGGGCCTTCTCTGTGGCTGCTCCGCCCCTCTGGAACGAACTCCCTGCGGAGATTCGGACCCTCACCTCCCTTCAGGCTTTCCGTAAAGCCGTTAAAACCTGGCTGTTCCGGCAGGCCTGGGGTTGACGAGTTCCCTTCCCCACTCGAATTGTGTGACTGTTGATGGTTTTTAAACTTTTCTCTGTATTTTGTTTGTTGTGTTACCTTGTGTGTACTCCCCCCCCCCGGGTTTGTTAGCCGCCCTGAGTCCCTTCGGGAATAGGGCGGCATATAAATGCAATAAACCTTTAACCTAACCTTTATGCCATTTCCTCCACCTTCAAACTGGGAAGAAAACAAGTTGCCATGTGGCTTTGCCCCCCTCTGACTTTGTTTTTGGTTTGTTTTTGTTTTTGGGGTTTTTTTGCTAAAAGGGAAATAATTGGGCAAATGATTTTTCTCCCCTTTGTAGTTTTGCTAAAATTGGATCTTGCTGTGATTTAAGCTTTGGTTGGAAGACAAAGCAGGAGGTGCAAATTGAAACTTCTGCAGCTGATGAGGAAGGTTTCAAAGACGATTTGCTCATCATCTTTGCATCTCTGAAATTGGCAGCCTCAAATGTGTTGGTTTAAGGAGTTTCAGGGATTATTAGAAGCTCTAATTATTCCCATTCCAATTAATAGCTGAACTCCCACTGGGTTAATTTTAAAGTTTTTATCTGTGAATTTCAGAAAGTGCATAAATCACAATGTGAAGGAACCACACTGAGATGTACAATAATTGTTTGTGATTATCAGGCAGCTCCTGATCTAATGGAAAAGTTATTGCAAAAAGCTTCTGCCTTGCTATTATTTTAGATCTCCAATATCTGGCTTACTATAATCTAGACAAGTAATGGTGACAAAGAATTGGTGTTTTCTATATCACATTGCATTCATCCTGATATTTGCAACCAAGATATGACAGACTTATTTATTTGATAAATCAGCAAATGGATTAAAGTCAAAAGCTGTAGCCCTATGCGATATATTTATAGGATGTGAAGCCGGTCCCATAAAGCATTTCTTGTCTGCCTTATCACCTCACTGTTTCCTTGGCTTTTAGTGTTGGTGTTGCTGCTTCAAGTAAGCAAAGTCTTTTGCATTCTGAGCAAGAATCGTTCATTCTACAATGCTGAATATCCACTATTTTGACTTTCCCCCCCAGAATTTCAGAGCACAGATTCGTGACCCGACAAAAGCGCGAATGTCAAAAGCGCGGCGACAAAACCGCGGTGCTAAAACCGCGATGTCAAAAGCGCGCCAACAACAGTGCGCCGACAACAGCGTGCCGACAGAAGCGCGATTTAAGTTAAGGTAAGGTTTAGGGTTAGGTTTAGGTTTAGGGTTAGGTTTAGGGTTAGGTTTAGGGTTAGGGTTAGGGTTAGGTTTAGGGTTAGGTTTAGGGTTAGGTTTAGGGTTAGGTTTAGGGTTAGGGTTAGGGTTAGGGTTAGGGTTAGGGTTAGGTTTAGGGTTAGGTTTAGGGTTAGGTTTAGGGTTAGGGTTAGGGTTAGGCTTAGGGTTAGGTTTAGGGTTAGGTTTAGGGTTAGGTTTAGGGTTAGGGTTAGGGTTAGGGTTAGGGTTAGGGTTAGGTTTAGGGTTAGGTTTAGGGTTAGGTTTAGGGTTAGGTTTAGGGTTAGGTTTAGGGTTAGGTTACAGCGCGCTTCTGTCAGCGCGCTGTTGTCGGCGCTCTTCAGCGCTCATTCGTCAGTGCAGTTTTGTCAGCGTGCTTTTGTCACTGTGGTTTAGTCAGGCGCGCTTTTGTCGTTCGCGCATTTGTGGTGGAACCCACAGATTTACATTGACTCATATTGCCAATACCTTGCATACTGGGTAATTAAAGGCAAATAGGTGTTTCTTAATAGGAGAAGGAAATTTGAAGAGAACCCATATCTGACAAAGGAAATGTCTTCTCAATGAAAAGTGGTCCAAGAACAATCCATTCAACATTTACTTTAATCATTAGTCTTCATAAAGAGCTTTGGATCACAAGAATAAAATTAGGGAAAAAGATTTGGGTTGATGATTAGTCGATAATTATAAATGCACTGCTATAGATCATACACAATAAATATATAGTCTTGCAAAGATTTAAGGAAAACAGGATATTATAAAAAGAGATAATTTGCTATTTAGTCTGTAATGCTTATAATGTTCAGATAATATATTTTAAAAGGCTCTAGCAATAATTTGATCCCATGCTGTATACAGTGTATATCTGTCTTAGATAATGCATTCTTTACCAGGATGAAATTCATCTATGAAGCTTTGACAAAATTGAGATTGTCATGATGTCCCTTGATTCCAACTTTGATACAGTATTTTATCATCCTTTATGGGTGAAGGAAGTGACATTATTTCCATTTTTTTTTCTTTTTGTTTCTTTGTGTCTGCAATTCTCTTGGCAAGATTTTTGGTGTTGATTTGATCTTGTCTTCTTTTTGCCAGGTCTGGATGAGAGGGATTGGCCCAAGGTCACTCAGCTGGGCAGGACTAAAGCTCATGGACTCCTGGTTTCCTGCCTGATGCCTTAACCAGTATATCAAACTCAATACATTACTTAATATTTTTATCTGAATCTTAAGTTCTTTTTATCACTTTAATTATCACACAAATGCTTTATCACATAATGCTACAGCACTACTGATAATTATCACACATATTATATGTCAGTGGTGGGTTTTAAATCCCATTCCAACTGGTACGGTTGGAATGGGGCCGGTGGCGTCCTGATGGACATACCCAGCACGCGTGCACATGCGCACAGCGCACACATGAATCTTAGCGCCTCTGTGATGCTCCAGCTGCACCGTGGAGCATCGCACAGGTGCTGTACGTGCCATGCGTATGCACGGAAGCACAGAAGCCTTTAAACACTGATAAGGAGCTCGGCAGGTGGGTGGGCCCTCCAGAGCACCATTCCGGAACAGTATCTGGTGCTCCAGGCTGGCTCCGGTACGCCTGTACCAGGGTGTACTTCTTGCAACCCATCACTGCTATATGTACTCTTTATAATGGTACCTTGGTTCTTGGGCTTCATTGATTCTGGGAGGCACGATGAGTACTAAAAAGGATGAGTAGCAAACAAACCATGTGATTTATTACCTGACCCTTTGTTTTGGCTGGGAAGGGCTTCCTATCTGTCCATTTTACTATGTCAGAGACCTTCCCAGCATGGCCAACTTCCTGTCTGCTCTCTGTGGCTGTCTCCCACTTCCTTTTACTGCATGTTGGGCACCAAACAAAGATGAGTACTGGGACAACATTTTTTTGTCAAAATATGTTGAGTACCAAATTCAACAATTTTTGAAGCAGTCGAGTACTGAGGTACCACTGTATTTTCCATAAAAGAACAGATGCACTTTTCTGTCCTTATTCTGGATGTCACACTATGGGCATCTCGTTCCCAATGCCTTGATGGGGATCATGGACAGCTTATATTGCCACTGTCTCAGATTGTACATGGGAAGACAGGAAACTGGCTTTCTGTCTAAGGTGGGACTAGACCTTGTGGTCTCTTAATTTCTGGTCTAGTGCCTTAACCACAATACTAACTGGTTTTCTCCTTCTAGCTTCTCATGTCTTATTTTAAATTGCAATATATGAATTATATGCTTCCAGGTAAATCAAGCAATTTGTCTGACATTTCCACACTAAAAGAAAACACAAATTAACCATACAAGAGACCTCTTGTCTTTACAGAATTATTGGAAGCAAGCTATTGCATCTCACTGCTTATGAAGGATATGCAAGGCAGTGCAACAGCCATCTTAAGTGAGTGACATTTTGCATATGCAGTGGGACTCCCCAAATCATTTGGAAAAGTCTGTGAGTCCCCTCAAGCAGATCTGTGCACAAAGTGAGGCAGAGGAAACTGCTGTGCTAGAGCAGGGATAAGCAGCAATCATTTTTCTCCCCAAGTCATACTTCTAAGGAGTATGCCTTGGGGAAATAATTAGAGAAGAGTTGAAGCAAGTAGGTAGGTCCATTGCCCTGTCTTAGATGTACAGGGGACAGGAAATGGCCTTGAAGGACAGGGAGAAGAGCTGCCACTGAGGCAATGGTCAGATAAGCAGGTACTGAGGACATTCCAAAAAAATAATTGGAGAAAACTGACAAGAGCCACCCCAGTTCATGCAGAGATAAAGACAGGGAGGAGTAAACTACTCTCAGACTCGAAAGATTCTATTATTATAACTGTTACAATAAAAAGTAGTCCCGACTTTCATGAAGAGAAACCTCCTTTATTTATTGAAAGAAACAATAGTTGGGACCAGGGATGGTAATCACTTACCTTACCTACTGGTTCGCAAATGTGAGTCTGTGCGTCCGCACATGGGCTCTTCCTTCTGTGCATGTGCTTTGCCTAAAAAAGGGCTTAAATGGGATGCCATAGAGTCGGGGCAGTTGGGCAGGGTCATCTATGATTTCCACTACCGGTTCGTACGAACCAGTCCAAACCAGTAGAATACCACCACTGGTTGGGATCAATTACCATTGAGATCCTCAACTCTTAGAATTGTTCCCTGCAGTAGCTATTCCATTTAAAATTACACATATTTGCTACAAATACCATTAATGAGTAATTCCTGAAATACCCACACATTTCCCCTGTAAATTATACCTTCTGGATCATTTTCAAAAGGTGCTATTTTAGTTTGTTGCAGCAAAAACAACATTTTGTAATATCTTAAAGACTAACACGTTTATTACAATGTAAGCTTTGTGCAACATCCACTTCATCATAATTGTAACATGTAAATTGCATTGAGAGCTTTGGCAGAAAAGCAATATACACATGTAGTAAATCAGTGCACAAATATTGAGTAAGTTATATGCAATAATAACCTTAAATTCTTTTTTTATCCCATATCCGTGGATGACCTTTACTGTAAAACTTAACTCTGGCAGTTGATTGTGATGATATTTTGAAAATGTCATGTGCTTTTCTTCTTTGCAAATTATTTCTCATTTCTATTTACATTTACCCTAGTGACAATAAAACAAGAACAGGTAAATATAATGTAGCACAATCCCATCAATACTTATTCAGAAGTGTGCTACAGTGAATTAGTTGGAGATGTAAAGACCAATGCCATTGTCTCCAGAATATATTATATTTTCTCTCAGGAAATCCCATTTTCCTCCAGGAGAGGGGCTGGTTGAATGTTCCAACAATGGTTTTGTGTATGTTTAGGATTCTCTAAAAGGGTAAATATTCATGGCATTTGGTTTGTAGACACAAACTGGCTCCACTTCTGGAGAATTCATGTCCAAAGGACATAAAACACCACTGCAATGATTTGATTAGCCTGCTTCCCAGGAAAAAAAAAAGGACACTATAGGAGAAAACGAACTGATTCAGAATTGCTCTGTTTCACATAGCTCTAGAAATAGTCCTTTTGGAATAACGATGGCAGAGGGAGCACTTAAGAGGCCTAAACATATGCAATAAAAGATCATACATAATGCAGGATCAATTCATATTGTTTAGCAGCTGAACAGGAATGAGGTTTGTTGTTCAACATGGAGTTCCAAGATAGGATTCCACCCCCCATCTCCACCCCAATCTTTCTGCACCAAATCTGCACTGTTGGACTTTCAGAGAACCGAGGCTTTAAAAAAACAGAATAGAACAAAGGTTATCCGTTTTAAGTCTCTTGACCATGAAGTTTTAAGCCAAGTTTAATAGAATCCAAGGTGCTTAAGCAGACACATTATACAATGTATTGGGCTGGTGCGAATCAGTGTTTGACATTTGCATATTTTCCTACTATATGGAACATTTGTATGTAATTGTTAAGATATATTTCCCCAGATTTTTTAATTGCATATCTTTGTATTGTTTTACTCATGTCTGGGGGAAAATGGAAAGAACTTAATGATAAACCCTTATAATTATTAAAGATAATTTTGGCAGGGTGACTGTTTCCCCACATGAAAATGCAAATGTAAATGCCTTCCAGGGCTAATATCCATGAGAGATTTCCCAGAAAGAGAAGCTGTGATCATCACACATTTTATTAAAAATAAATACTTACAGGAGTAAACTTGTAATTCTTCCTGGGATGGACACAGGGTATGTGTACAATGCTCCACCATGGCATGTCAGTACCAGCAGGTGGGCTTGTAAAGTTTTTATACACAACACACTGAGCATTCATTAATCATGGGTTCAACACAGACTGTCAATTAAAAACCTGCGAGAAACTAGCTTTTTAGCCTTCCCTGTGAATTCCTCACTGTCTCTCCACTTGGCATTACCTTCCTGTATATTCCTAGGCTGTGATATGCATCTATATTATTTTTACACTAGACTAGAAGCTCATGCAGTGGCTAAATATGGTATGAGCTTGGCCCAGCATAGAGTGTCCTCAGCAAAGAGAGAAAATTTGAGAGGATATGAACAATTACTGGAATTACAGAGAGAAGTTAAGTGTCCATGAAAATTCAGTTTTGAAAAATGAGGTGAGTGAAAAATCTTGGTAGAGATAAGACTTTGGGGGGAAAATACATGAAGGTGATTTATGTTCTGAATAGTATAAGAGATGAGCCAAAGTTGTTTTAGCCAGGTATGAAAATGTAATTAGATTCACCGATACAAGCATGCAAGATATTCAAATCCTGGCAGATATGTAAGATGACTTGGGTGATTGAGACTATTCTTAAACCCGCCTCTTCTTTTTAGCAAAGTTCATTTGGTCCAGAGGTGGTATTAGTTCTGACAGGTTCTGGAGAACCGGTAGTGGAAATTTTGAGTAGTTTTGAGAACTGGCAAATAGACTGACCCTGCCTCTGCTACCTCCCAGCTGATCTTCTTTTGTTGCCCTGAACAGAAGAACGGAGCTGGAAAGCAGGATAGTGGGGTGGAGAGGGAATGGGGATTTTGCAGTAACCTTCCCCTGCCATGCCCACAAAGCCACGCCATACCCACAAAGCCACACCCACAGACCCGGTAGTAAAAAAATTGAATCCCACCACTGCCTGCCATGCCCATAAAGCCACACCCACAGAACTGGTAGTAAAATGTTTTGAATCCCACCACTGATTTGGTCCCTTGATTTGCAAAGACTTGAGTCTAAACAGAGAATGTCTTTGAGGATCAAATATTCATTGGGGCCCATTTGAGATTTTAAACCATAGCAGAGCACTTCCTGTACTTCTCTGCCTCTGCTGGATCTAGACAGAAATGGATTGTGTGCCATCTTTTCAATATTCATGTTGAGGAGTGAGCCAGAGTGGTCAGAGCTGGCTCAACGTGAACAGTTTTCATCATTATTTGAAGATAAAATAAATTGGGGGGGGGGGAATTGTAGCTAGGCTTGGATTCCATTGTAGAGGCTGATCACAAGAAAGCAACTTTAGAATGGCTTATCCTATTTGTGTGGATTCTTTTGAACGTGTACATTTGAGACAGTTAGGATATGTGGTGACTGATAACTACCAGATAGGATCTATAGTGATTGATAACTACCACCTGCTTGCTGGCTGAGTACCCTTTTAGAGGATTAAATCAGATGGGACAGGAATGACCCCATGATTAAGGAAGGTAGGTAACCCCATTAAGGAAGGATGTGGTAGATCCCTTCTTGATTAAAGGAGGCAATTATACAACCTTTATTTTTTTAAAAAAGCTCTCCCTTTATCTGAATGTACTTTATGATTATAGGCCAGACTGAAATGTTCCCTCTGTAAATTGGTATGTGGTGGCTTTGCGCCAGATGCTTTGGAATAATTACCTGAACTCATTTCCATCAGGCATTTCAGAATCTAGAATATAGCATTGAAACTACTTTGGTCACCTTGATGAATGAAACTAAATGAAGGGAATGCAGGGCTGCTAATGAACTGGACCTTTGGGCAGTTTTTGTTGCCACTAGAGGTTAAGTAGTCTACTGCGAGGGAAGGGGTCTTGTCCTTTCTCCTCTGACTACGGAAGGCTTTCCCAATGTTTGGTTCACCTCTCCCAAGGTTTAGGACAAAGGTTGATTCATTAAATTTTTGATTGCTTTTAATTTCATTGCTTTTAAAGTTTTACGTGGAGTGCTTTGTTTTCATTGAGATATATACACTGTTTGCATGTTCATATGAATAGAAAAAAACAGAGCATAAATGAAAAATATGCACAGGATTGTAGGGTTATTTTTCCCCCTGCAGAATAAAAGGGTTGGAACATTTAAGTGATCTTAACAGTTCTGACATATTCCTGAATGTTATCATGTCTTATAAAAATAATATACCATTAAGGTTTTGAAATTTTACTACCTCTTGGTATAAAAAATGAACACAAGCAGATTGCTGTATTAATTTATATAATACAGATGCCTAAAGCTTTATACTGGCATTGAGAGAAGCAAGAAGTGGATTTAGTTTATTATGAAAAAAAATGCTCTCCCACCTTTAATCTAACTTATGTACATTCTTTATTTTATAAATCATTCATATATCCAGCTATACATCTGAGCTTCAGGTTTCCAGCCCCATTTTTTTCCATAAATTGCCTCCTAGCTAAAGGCTTTTCATGGTCTCTAAAATAGTTTTCGCCATTAATCTATTCCTTGTGCTAATGGAATTTCTGCAAAGGACCTAATTTAAAGAAGCAGGTTGAAAGCCTTGGGTATTTTAAAATTCTAGAGACAGCAGGTTTGTCAGCATTTGTCATTGGGCAAACCCCCCCCCCCCCCGTGTGCATGTGCGTGTGCACGCGCACGCACATATGCATATGTGTGTTTTTATTATTGTCAATATGGGATTTCAACCAACTTGTAAGAAAAAATACATCCAAAACTGCTGAAAAAAGTAATTTAGAATTGGTTGAGAAGATGGGATATAAATAATTACGATCAATCAGTCAATCAATTGCATTGAATATATAGCTATGGTCCACTTCAGCAAGAGGTATGCAAATTACAAGTTTTCAGTGAAATTCCAGAACTGAACGCAATAACTCTCTGAAGTACTTGGGAATAACACTGGACAGACCATTAACCTTCCGGCAACATCTGGAAAAAACAGCTGCAAAATTGAAAGCCTCAACTATTTACGGAACAGACTGGCTGCTGGCACCCTACGAGCAACAGCCTTGGCTTTAGTTTATTCCATAGTTGAATATTATGCCAGTGTGTGGCTTAACAATGCCCACATCCCCAAATGGTCAATGCCCAACTCTTGCCAGAAAATGTGTATCATCTCTGGCACAATGCTTTTTATATTAAGCAATATAATATTATCCCACATTAAAAGACAACAAAATCTTGTTCAGGTATGGTCAAGGATGCTGAACAACAAGGCCCTCCCTTCACCAGGACAATGCATAGCCCATCACAAGATTGAAATCGTATAGCCCAGCTTGGAAAACAGCTCTTCAATTAACACCTATCCAGTTTAACCCTGAGAATACGCAATTGTTGCTAGTTTCTGGGCAAAATTTGTTTAATTTGTACATATTTTAATCTTGCATTTTATATTTTAAATGTTAAGTGGTATAGTATGCCTCATTTTAATTGTGATGATTGTGACACGAATAAAAAAAACGCTGAGAATGCCTGTGGTGCAAGGTAACTTATTGTAGCCTGACCATTAGTAATTCTTCCACCAAACCGGCTGGTTTTGACCTGCCTTTCTTTGTCTGGTTGAAATTGAACAGAATTCAGTGTGATACTGAAAGAAATGCCTCTGCTCAGTATCAGTGGGGATGGAAAGATTCCCCTTGTTACAATTGTGGTGCTGATATACAAACGATTAAACACATTGTACAAGATTGCCCAATGGACAACGCCTATGAGGTGCATTCTCTGATTCCCTACAATATCAGGATGAAGCAATGCCAGAGGTAGCAATAATAATAACACTTAGACTTATATACCATTTTATGGTGCTTTACAGCCCTCCCTAAGCTGTTTATAGAGTTGGCATATTGCTCTCAAAATCTGGGTCCACATTTTATCGACCTCAGAAGGATGGAAGACCGAGTCAACTTTGAGCCACCCAGTTATGAGACCACTGCCATACTCCCATAGAAGTTGTACTTATAATTACATGGACTGTGTATATAGGTTTACTTCTCTTCTGTCACATTCACATCACATGCTAAATAATAATAGTCAATTGCTTTTAGAGCTAAAAATGTAATGCTTTTATTTAGGGTCATCCTAGCTAACCTACTCATGGCCAGGGTAGCATATAGCCCTCCAGGCTTTAAGCTTCAGCAGAAAAATATGCCAGCATAAATTGTGCTGGCTATATGATCTGGCAATAGTTTGGTTTGGTAATGATGAGGATTGTGAGTGGCCTTGTCCTTAAAGTTGGTGACTTCCTTTGGCTTCATTTCTCCACCCACCAAAAGCAGGAAAACATCCACTCACCTGCTTTGTCAATAGAGAGGAGGAGAGTTCTGTCAGATGGCTAGGCTGGTAGGTTTAGTCCTCTGTCAAAACTTGTTCTGATTTTGCACAAGCAATCTGTGTGGGTGATTTAAAAGGAACTATCAGGACATTAGATGGGACTGGTGGCTAGTTTTCTGAAATGTTTAAAAAAAAAAACCCACAAACCTCTCTATAAGCTGACAGATGGTCCTGAAATGAAAGGGAGGAAATTCTCCTGCTTTACTTTACCACACCTGCTCCTTCCACCTCTCTCTACCTCTGTGACCATGGGACAATGTACATTCTCTAAGGGATATTCTAAATATATGTACAGTATCTTTTCTCTTTGCACAACTGCATATATGTGTTAATATGCTTCTTCCATTTTTTGCTTTGTTGATAGCAGAATAATTTCAAATGTTAGAAGCAGCAGTTGAAAATGTAAAGGATACTCTGAAGTTTTTTTTTATGAACTTCTGTTTGATCAGTAGTTTCCCATCTGAATATCTATTCAACTATGTTGGGAATGTTAGAAATACATCTTCCAGTTGGATCACCTCAAAGATGCTATCCTAGGAACTAAATCTAATTTGCTATAAGGCCATTTATTGGCCTGAAATATTATTCACTTAATTCAGAATATGTCACAGGGAACTACTATGATTTTGCTCCACAATAGCGAGCACTATTAATGTCTGTTCTTTGTAGGGATGTCACTGAGAAATTAATGTAATGATTTGTAAGCTCTACTAAAGGTAAAGGTTCCCCTCACACATATGTGCTAGTTGTTCCTGACACTAGGGAGCGGTGCTCATCTCCACTTCAAAGCCGAAGAGCCAGTGCTGTCCAAAGGTGTCTTCGTGGTCATGTGGCCAGCATGACTAAATGGCAAAGGCACATGGAAAGCTCTACTAGACAACCCATAATTACTGACCCATCGGTTCAGAGAAATTTCCCAAATTTCATTCCCAAGGAAGTAAAGGGTCCTGACATTCTATAAGTTAGCCCATTTGAGATATGTTGGTTCAATGATTGTTGCCCCATGATGCACCATTTTGCTCAAATGAAAGTTAGAGCAGACACAAGAGTTTTAGTAGTACATAAATATATGTCTTTAGTAAATCTTGTGCTTGGCCACTTTAGCAGATCTAGCCAATGGTATATCTCATCTCTAATTGCCCCTAAACATGGAGATGCCAGGGTGATCTACAACTTACATATATCTGAGACAACTGTAATGCATTCTAAAAAGGACTGCCTTGCATTACTGCTTAAGAACTTTAATTGATCTAAATTGGTGCATCCACCAACTTTTAAATAAACTAGTTGTGGAAAGTGTTTAACACCCTTAATAAAGGAAATCTCCTGGGTGTCTCTGTTTTTAGATAAAATTTAGAAGCCTGTTTATGCTTCATATAAGTGCTGCATGTGCTAGGACCAGGCTAAGTTATAATGGAGTTTTCTGAGCCCTCCCAGGGATTTAACAAATCCAAGAGAGGGTCTTCTTTCAGTTGGACACTAACAAAGACACATTTGGTAGAATGGGAGAAAAGTCTTGTCAGAAGCTCCTACCAAAGTACCCCTCCCCCCTCCCTCACTCCTTCTCTCCCCCTCTCGCCATCTCTCCTGCTTTATTTTTCAGCTTTGTATTTAACATTTGTCTGCAGAAGGTGTTTTTGTGTGTGCAAGATATGCACATAGGAATAAAATGTTCAGTCCAACCCCAAAGCATTCTGTTCCTTCTGCTGACTACATTGATCCAATTGTTTTGGGGGTGGACCAAAACCTGGTTTGAAGTTCATCCTCCAAATAGGGAACTGCTTGCGATGTTTTAAATGAAATGTTGATTCAGCTTACAGGTTATCTCTCTAGGCTTTGCCTTGTATATCACACAGAATAGATTTTGTTATCTTTACATGAAAAAACACTAATTTCTGAATACATATGCTAAAAGGAGATATGTACATCACAATCAACCTCAGTTTTTTCAATTCTGCCTCATTATGACCATTTTGCTATGCTACCAAGAGAGAGTAACATTCTCTTTGGGAGTGTTGTTTTCCTATGTTGTCACCTCCATGTGTGACAAAGTGCTTGATTATTTTGGAGGTGAGCATAGTTCAGTATGGTTACTATCCCTCTGTTTGCAATGTATGCATATGGTAATGATGAGTTTCATCAGCATGCATGTATAAGGTCAATGCTAAATGTATGGAACTCAGAAAAATGATTTTTTTAAATAAGTAAAGACTTAAAAATGCTAGGAAGTTGTCATTTGCTCCTATCTAATCACAGCCATTTCAAAAGCCTTTTGTAATCAATAACCACTCTTTGATTTTAAAATAAAATAAAATTTTAAAAAGATTTTTGAAAACTTCTTCTGAAAAAAATAAAACAAGAACTTTCTTCCCTAGGTGATGATCATTCATTGGCTAAAACTAATGGAAAGTAGGAACAAACTTTCTTTGACTCTTCTTATGAGATTCTTCAAAACTGTAACAAATCTTTTTTTCAAGTCCAAAAAATATATATCTAGGTTAGATAATTAAACAATAATTAGATAATTAAACAATAATTAGATAATTAAGCAATAGGGTTATTGTTTATATGTCCTTTTTAGTTATAAAACATCAGCCAATTTCTTCTGTATGTCCAGTATGTCCATCATTTCCATGTTATTCTTGTAGCCTGTCATTGGGAAATCAACTTTCAGCTCAGTCTCTGATTATAGATAAGAGAGATGATATGGAAATAAGAGATCATTTTTGTAATTTAAAAGGAAGTAAAAAGTTACTAAAATTGTTTATACTTGTGATGAAGGGTGGGAGTTATTTTATGTATTTTTTTTCTATTCATTATGTCTTTCTTCTCTTTGCATCTTTGTTTTTTTCAGTTTTCCTATCTCTATTTAAGATTTTACTATTATGATTGTAATTCTTAATACAATTACTTGAATAAAGAAATGTAGGAACCTGGGCATTGATGGCAAGAGGAACTGATGTAATTACTACTTAATACAATAGATATTGGCTATGTAATAGTATACATGTGTTTATATGTTATGAAAATGGAAAATAAATAATAATAAAAAAGAAATGTAGGAACAAACCATGCTCCACAAAACTCATGAGCAGAACAGTAGCGACATATTTTGCACCATACGTTGGCTTCTAGATGGCTTGAAGGTCAATTTGGTGTGGTGGTTAAGGCACCAGAATAGAAACCAGGAGACTGTGAATTCTAGTCCCACCTTTGGCACGAAATCCTGCTGAGTGACTTACCAGTCACTCTGTATCAGCCCAATCCACCTCACAGGATTGTTACTGTGAAGGAAAAGGAAGAGGAGCAAGGAGTATTAGGCAGGGGTGAAATGGTCTGAAATCTGCTACCAGTTTGCTTTGTGCGCGCATGCACACTTTGCATGCATGCACATAGAAGGCTCTAAGAAGCCTTTTCTGAGTCTGCAAAGGTACGTAGAACAGTGAGGTATGGGAGGGGGGAACAGCTGTGCCGCATGATTTAGATTTCCTGCTTTCTAGCATTTTTTGTACTACCGGTTCGGGCAAACTGGCCCGAACCAGTAGCATTTCACCCCTAGCATTAGGTATGTTTGCCACTTTGAGTTATTTATAAAATAATAAATGAGGGATACAAATCTAATAGATAAAGACATGCTCTTTTTATAAAATGAAAGCTAGGATTCTAAGAATTATAGTTTATTGAAGGTAGCAAGAGGTTGAAAGTTGTATTATCTGCTTCCCCTCTGTGGGCATCTTTATCCCAGATGTGGGTTCCTACCAGTTCACACCTGTTCGGTAGAACTGGTTTGTCAAATCTACCGAACCAGTTAGAAGAGGTTCCACCAGTGGACCCGGAAAGCAGGCCACACCTACAGAAGAGGTTCCAAATTTTTTTGAAACCCACCACTGGTCCTTGGATATGATTATTCTATACTATCATGCTCATATTTATAAAACTCAGTGCCTCTGTGAAAGGTAAGGATGACTACTGCATTTGTGGTGCAATCAGAACATTGCGTGTGTTGAAGTTGTTTTAAGGCAAACCAAAGATGCCTTTTAAAAAACAAGTTTACATCATATTCTTATGCATGCCAGTGCTGTGTGTGAGGTAATTTAAGGTGGTTCTGACAAGTGGCGACGGCATCTTCATATCCGGTCACATGGGTGGCAAGCCACTCCCATCCAGTCACATGGACGGCAAACCACTCCTACAAAGGAGGCCATACCCACATAGTAGATTCAAACAATTTTTGAAACCTACCACTGCTTTATATCCTCGGAATAGTAATAACAGTGAGATATTCCTGTGAAACAGCATCTTGAATCTATCTATTAATTGCAAAAACATAGCCAGGAGAAATGCATAAGGCACTCCAAAAACATAAGAACGATATATTCTTGTAAATGGGAAAATGTTATGCAATGACAGTAGAGCAATGGCAAAATGCCAACCCAAATGAACTGGGTCATCACACAGTAATAAAAAAGTTGTCTGTCACAAAAAATATGTGAAACAAAAAAGAACAAGTGAAATATTATGATTATCCTTAAAACAGACAAAAGAAAAATGTGGACATTCTATTGTCAAAGACAAAATAAGGTCAACTGGGAATCTAAAGGAATTACAACAATAGAGATAAGATCAAGCAGTACTAATGTTAAAATGAAGTGGGGGGGATACCATAAAGTGTACATTAGCAACAAAATATAGTAGGAAAAGCAGATTATAGAGACAAAAATTAAGAAATGTATTGAAGAGGTATGTGTTGATAGGATAAGAAAGAGAAAAGGGGGAAACTACATAATGGCAGAACTGGAAACTAAATGAAGCATTTACCTCAAAACTCAATCTAAGTTTGTTGAAACATTAACATGGCCTGAAATAACAAATAAAACAGAAAGGCTTTATGAGGTTTAGGATTTGGTTTACTATATCTTTTATGAGGAGACCAGTTGAATAATGACAGCAAAATTGTTTTTGAACAGAAAAATATTAGGGTTAGTATTAGTTCAGAAGAAAGTTTTCAAATATTTAAAGACAGATATACTTAGTTGGAAAAAATAAAGGATAAAGCTGGAAAAAATAAAAGGGATAAAAGCAGGGGTGAGCTTCAAAAATTTCAGCAACAGGTTCTCTGCCCGGTTGCTGGGTGGGCCATGATGGGTGTGGCCTAGTTGGCCTCCTGCATCATGGGGGTGTGTGTTTTTGCCTTCCCTAGGCTCTGGAGGCATTCCTCAAGCCTCTGGGAGGGCAAAAACTGCCTCCCCTGGGCTCCGGAGGCCCTCCGGGGGCCCTCCGAAGTGTGGAAACGGATCCATTTCTGGCTTTCCAGAAGTTCTGGTAGGCCTGTTTTTCCCCCTCCCTGAGCCTCCGTGCAGGCCCTACATTTACAGAGCTGAGGTGGCGCAGTGGTTAGAGTGCAGTACTGCAGGCCACTTCAGCTGACTGTTAGCTGCAATTCGGCGGTTCATATCTCAACGGCTCAAGGTTGACTCAACCTTCCATCCTTCCGAGGTGGGTGAAATGAGGACCCAGACTGTGGGGGCAATATGCTGACTCTGTAAACCGCTTAGAGAGGGCTGAAAGCCCTATGAAGCGGTATATAAGTCTAACTGCTATTGCTATTTACCCTGCATCCAAAATGGGCCGTGTGAAGAGTCCTGGAGAGGTGGGGTGGGGTGGGATGTGAAGGGAGGGGTGGGACAAGGAAGGCTGGGCCAGCCAGGGGTGGGATTTGGAGGTTCTCCGAACTGACCAAAATGTTAGCTACAGGTTCTTCCTAACCCGGGCGAACCCATAGCAGCCCACCCCCTGGATAAAAGAGATCTAAATATGTAAAGGATAAGAGGCTGGCATAGTCTTTAGATGTCCTATTCTTGTTCGTATTGTGTAGCTATCCTCAAGATAAGAAAGAAGCTAGGAAACAGAAGGGAAGAACTTGCATTAAAAGAACTATAAATAGAAAGGGAAAGTATGTACTTTCTGCTCCATAAATCCCAGTACAAACATTGACAAAAGTTCCCTTGCTCTCCAACAGCACAATAAATTAAGGCTTACACTATGCAAAGAATAGCAATGAAGGATGGAAAAGCTACCCCAAACATTTACAGAGCCAAATGAAAGAAGAACTCCAAAGGTTTCTGATGTAGTGTTCTTCCATTAAACTGGAAAAACTGCAGAGTGATGTTTTTTCCTAGCAGGACAGTTTCTGACAAAAGTCACAACAGAGGTTAGATGGGGTTGTACTCAACCACAATGTTGCCTTTAAAAAAAAAAAGAACTTCCACTTGTGCAAGATGGCAATATTGGGATGGTTACCAGGCCTTCTACCTACTGAGTCTTGAAAATGTATTGGATTTTTTTTTTAATTCTGCACAAACCTGACAGCAGCTGAGAAGCTCAAGAGGGTGACATGGATTAGGGCCTCAATCCTTGTCACAGGTCTTATTATATGTCCTGAAGTGTTTCTACTCTCAGGTAAGTCTCATGTGATTAGTGGGGCATACTTTCAGGAAACCGAGATTAGGATTTTTATTGGAAAGTTTTCTATCAAGTTTAATATCATTTAATTCTTTTTTTCCCCTCCAGTGATATTAATGCAAACAGGGAAATATCACCTAGAAAAGAAAAGCGCCAAATTGTACATGTTGAGGCGTATCACTGAAAGCAATTTCAAGGCTGAAGAACCTGAAAATAAGCATTCTGCTATGTAATTTCAGCTCCAGAAAAAAAATGATATTGGTCCTAAAATAAATACATCTGGAAAAGACAATATAAACACAACCTTTGAAGGAGTTGAAAGAAAAGAGCAATGCGAAGATAAAAGATCATATTTGCTTGTTTGGGACACATATTGTACAACACATATTAGACTGCAGCGCGGTGAACATCAAACTTCAGACAATATGTCACAGTTAAAATATATAGTTATCTTTCTGTGTATTGTTTGTGGTTAATTGTAAAAACCAGAACTTATCAATTTAGCATCTTCATTTGTGAATTCTAAGGCTAGATGTTGCATTGGTTGTCATTAGTTTGGTCTTACTATCGTTTCATTTTACTCTCTTGTCCACACTGCTCCTTGACTTTTATGCTACAGCTTGCAGATCCATTGCATTTATGGCTATCAAGGTAGCGTTATCAGCATCGGACAAATTACTGATGTTTCTTCCTTCACTTTTAAAGGCATTCCCATCTTCTTCCAATCCACCTTCCCATCATATAAAATTCAGGATATAGGTTAAATAACTAAGGAGGGAACTTGCAGCTTTATCTCACTCCTTTGTCAATCTGCAGCCAGCCTGTTTTGTCATATTCACTTCATACTATGGCCTCGGACTTGAGAGACCGCCTGCTGCCAATTACCTCCAACAGACCGATTAGATCCCACAGATTAGGCCTCCTCCGAATTCCATCTACTGGCCAATGCCGATTGGCTACCACCCGGAGGAGGGCCTTCTCTGTGGCTGCTCCGGCCCTCTGGAATGAGCTCCCCATGGAGATTCGGACCCTCACCACCCTCCAGGCTTTCCGCAAAGCCCTTAAAACCTGGCTGTTCCGACAGGCCTGGGGCTGATGAGTTCCCGTCCCCGCTCGAATAGTGTGGCTGTTGATTGTTTTTAAATTGTTGTGTTGTTTGTCCATTGTCTTTTTTCCCTGTTTGTATCCCCCCCTCCTTTACTTGGTTTGTGAGCCGCCCTGAGTCCCTCTGGGAATAGGGCGACATAGAAATACAATCAAATCAAATCAAATCAAAGCCTCCTGACCTGTATATATTGTGGGTTTCACATGAGGGAACTGAGATGTTTGGGGTTTGGGGGATTTTTCTAACTACATTCCACTATTTGATATTTTACATTATCAAAAGTCTTTGTATAAACAATGAAGCACATATTGACTTCTTTTTGATAGTCTTTTTCTTAATTATCCAGGGTTCATCAGCAATAATGCTTCTTGTTCCTCAACCTTTTCTAAGGCCAGTTTAAACATCTGGCATCTCATTTCCTTGTAGACTCTAATGTGCATTGTTGTTGATAGTTGGGAAGTCATGACCGACTTATTGTGACCCCATGGACAGCGCTCCTCCACGCCTTCCTGTCCTCTACCATCCTCTGGAGTCCATTTAAGCTCACGCCTACTGCTTCATTGACTCCATCCAGCCACCTCATTCTCTGTCCCCTCCTTCTTTTGCCCTCAATCTTTCCCAGCATTAGGCTCTTCTCCAGTGAGTCCTTCCTTCTCATTAGGTGGCTGAGGTATTTGAGTTTCCTCTTCAGGATCTGGCCTTCTAAAGAGCAGTCAGGGTTTATCTCCTCTATCGCCTTGCAATTCAAGGGACATAAGACGGTCCTAAACATTTTTTTGCTATCATGTAAAATTAAGAATAGAATAATATATAGTAGTATTTTTTAATTTGGTATTCTTATGTTTTTTTAAAATATAAATATATATATATATATATATATATATAGAGAGAGAGAGAAATTATAAATATTTAAAATGCGTTTAAAGCTGAAAATGGACAGGTGTTCAATTCTCAAAATAGAACTTTAACTGCACTAATTAAATGTTTTCATCTATTTCTACTGTTGATTTCATGTGTTTGTTGTGATGGTATTAAATTTTTGTGAGTTGCTGTATTGTTAACATGAAAAAGTCAAAATGCAAATTAGATTAATTTGCATATTAGTTTAGCATGTGTAATATGTAAATTAAGATGCCCCTCTTTGTAGTTTGGAATATGACAATCCTATATATGGGGGGGGGCAGTGATAGTTATTTCCACAACAAAACAAAAAAGTATTAGGAGTTAAGTCTTTGTGTTGTTCTTCTCGTGTGTGTGTGTGTGTGTGTGTGTGTGTGTGTGTGAATCACAGATGAATCTAATGAAAACTCCCATGAAAAATGAATATAAATACACAGAAGACAAATTTTTGCAAACAATTTATTTTATGGTATTATACTACAAATATCCTTTGTGTAGACAAAGCATCAAGGCAATCTGTACAAAGAATTATGTTTTTTCTTGTTCTTTTCATGAAAAATTAATAGCCATTTCCTGAAAAAAATATGGGGAAAAGGGTATGCAAATATTTTTTTTTATTTTTAAAAATAATTTTTACTTTTGCTCAACAATAATTTTAGTTGAAATTGTGGCTGGTCTTTGACCAGGCAGTTCACATGTCATCTTTGATTTTGATGTTTCATTTAACTAGTGATGAAAGTAGTGATGAAACGCCTGACTCACAAAAGTGCATAATAACAGATGGATTCAGAGCTCCTAGATCTTTCTCTGTCAGAGAAGGACCACCAGGAAGTAGTACACATTGGTTTAATCCTTGTTAGGCATGTAGGATTCAATTTTTTTTTACTACTGGTTCTGTGGGCGTGGTGTGGCTTGGTGGGCATGGCAGGGGAAGGATACTGCAAAATCCCCATTCCCTCCCCAGTCTTGGGGGAAGGATACTGTAAAATCTCCATTCCCTTCCCACCCCACCCCAGGGCAAGGATCAGAGGTGGGTTCCTCTCAGTACGGTATGCCAGAAGTGGTAGTGAAAATTTGGCATACTGGATAGGACCGGTAGTAATGGTGGCTTGACCATGTCCCTGAACCTGTTCTCCCATCAGAAGCTTCGTCAGAAGCTTCGTCAGAAGCTCTTTTTAAAAAAGTTTTTCCCCCTGCCAGTTTAGGCAAGGGAAAAAAAGCTTTAAAAAGTAAGAGAGAGATAGAGGGAGGGAGGGAAGGGAGGAAAAAAGAGAAAGAAAAAGAAAGAAAAAAAGAAACTCACTTTTCAGCCTGGAGATTCAACAAAACAAATGCTGTCACTTTAAATCAGTACTGATCATGCCTGGCTGTGGAATTCTGGGAGTTTAAGTCCACAAATCTTAAAGCTGCAAACTTTGGAGTCCTGCTCGGAAGGAGGTTTGCAACATTCAGCAGTTATTTGGGCAGAGGGGTTGCTTCCAACAGAGGGAAGGGAGAAAGAAAGAGGGAAGGGAGGGAGGGAGGGAAGAAAAACAGCACAGCAATATAGGGCTAGAAGTCTACTCAGAAGTCATCTAGTCCAACCCCCTGCTGCAGCAGGAAAACTTACATTGTCTTGATTATTTTGGTGCCTCTAACAGAGAGGAAAATTGCCAGAAAGGAGAAGGAGTTTACTAGGACAAGACTACCATGCAGAGGAAGGCAGAGATACTCCTTGACATGACTACAAGAGCCCAAAATTTTGGTTGCTAAGCAAGAGCATTATTAAGTGAGCTTCACCACATTTTACCCAATCCATGACATCTCCTAGAGAGTGACATCAAGTTGGCCATGCCCACCCAGTCACATGACTGCCAAGCCATCCACACAAAATAGACCACAGAATAGATAGTAAAAAGTTTTGAAACCCACCCCTGGCAAGGATACTGTAAAATCTCCATTTCCACCCCACTCCAGGGCAAGGATACTGTAAAATCCCCATTCCCTCTCCATCCCACTAACCTGCTTTTCAGCTCCATTCTCCTGTGCAGGGCAACAGAAGACCCAGCCAATCAGCGGGGATGCCAATCAGCTGGGACTGAGGAGGCAGAGAATAGGTGGGGGCAGAGCTAGCCAGAGGTGGTATTTGCCAGTTCTCCGAACTACACAAAATTTCCACTACCAGTTCAGCACAACTGGTCAGAACTGGCTGAATACCACCTCTGCATGTACCTCATATAGGAAAGCCTGGCTAGTGCAGAGGTTAAGCACCAATCTTGAACCAGGATTCTGTGAGTTCTAGTCCCACTTTAGGCATGAAGCCAGCTAGATGACTAGAGCCAGTCTCTCTGTTTCAGGCCTAGGAAGAAGGCAATGGTAACTGTTTCTGAAATCTTGCCAAGAAAACGTCAGGAACCTGTCCAGCCAATCATCAGGAGTCAACACTGACGCAAAGATATGGAAAAAAAATTCATATGTGACAGCATGACATAATGTAATTTCTATACTTCTCTGTGTTTGGGAACTTAGCAGAAGGTGGAGTGAACATAGCACTCAGAAGGATTTGATAGCTTGTTAGCCAAGACCTACCAGTCTTCTGCCAAGGAGCATTGGAATTCTCCATGATTCTTTTTTGGATGTGTTTCATCTTTTACTTTCTTAAAATAAGTCACTGAGGACATTTTTGACAAGGTCTGTATTATTAATGCTGCTCATATACACAAGAGAAACCCATGCTTCCATTTTAAGGTCATGGATAACCTTGAAAAGAGTTATGCAGCATTTCCATCTGTTTGCAGATACCTGCCTGGAGATAAATGCTTTGTCACTCTCACTGCAGTTTGCAGAAGTCTAGCATTGGAAACTTTACATAGTTGTCCCCCTTCGGTCTCTACTTCTAGAGTTGCAGCTAGGTCAAAAGATCCAGCCATTTTCTCTACAACATCCATATATGTGGTGGGCAAGGTCCTGAAATATTTACCTCACTGCTGAGTAAGGCCAGCTATTAATGGACTTTCTCTTTCAAATTATTCCAAGGGGATCTCTCTCTCTCTCTCTCTCTCTCTCTCTCTCTCTCTCTCTCCTCTCTCTCTCTCTCTCTCTCTCTCTCTCTCTCTCTCTCTCCCTCTCTCTCCCTCCCTCCCTCCCTCCCCCTCTCAAAAAAGTAAAAGTTCTGCCTGAAGTTCAGTGAAGCACGTCAAGATTTCTCTTTTGGAAAGCCAGTGAGATAGAGAAGGACTAAACATTGTGCTCCCTTAACAGACACTTCTTGCCAAAGCAGAGCCTCAAGGCCCTGTATCTGATGGAACTGATTTTCATGGCAATAGATTAAACTTATTTCAGGATGGTTGACACCAATACATGCCACTATAGAGTGCAGTGAATCACGGTGATATAGGGATGTGTTGCTAAGCATCACAAGGGTGTCATCTGTGCACAGAAAAGTGAATTTTCTTTCTCCTGATCAAAATTAGGTTTGCCGAAACACCTTTCTCCCTTTCAAAGAGACTGATGGTCTTGATCATTTCCAAAAGTTGCTCACAAGATAAGAGTTATTTAATAGGATTGGCAAGCATGCAGGGAATGAAACCCAGAAGCTTTCTGCACTGAGAAGCATCAATAGTTTCATCTAATTTCATGCTGAAGGCAAATGATGCAAGTGTCAATTCATCCATAAATATTTTCAGAATTTTAGAAGAAATGAGTCTGGAGTGAATGATATCTTTTGGCAAAGGCATGTCTGTGATTTAAAAACAATTGTTCCAAGCCTCAGACCAGTTTGAGGTGGTATCAACACTGTGCATGACTTTTTAATTTTTTTTTTGGCAATGATAAGCAATCTTAGGATGCTTCAAGATAAAAGTTTTGGTTGGGGCAAAAAATGTGCAGCCTTTTCAAATCTGCTCATGAAACAGAGTCACACTGTATTTTCAGTATAAACAGCCTTCAATTTGTATAAGAAGGGATGGATGTCCATTACCATATAATTTTGATGTCTATCAAAAGGAACCTATTCTAGACATCTTAGCATTGTGACAATAATTCTGCACTACCTGGCCATGGATAGTATCTTGTTATGCCACCTTATAATATCTAATATGACTTTTGTTTTCATTTTACAAAGACAAACTAATAGGTAGGAAATCAAACACCCCCTCTTTTTTTTACACTGGTTCATAGAACTCTGAAGCCTATCTATGGATCATAGGTCCAATGTTTGAGCTAAAGTTTTCTTTCAGTTTCTGTATTTTATTTTATTTTCTCTGTGAAGACCAGTAATTTACACTGTTTTAAGAAACAGAAAAGAACCCTATGATTGGGATGTTCTGATTGTTAGATGAAACAAAGTCATTAATGTAATAAAAGTGTATGTAATTTTTTTCATTGACTCCTTCCTAAAAGTAATAGCAACAGCACTTAGACATATACCACTTCATAGTGCTTTACAGCCCTCTCTAAGCGGTTTACAGAGTCAGCATATTGCCCCCAACAATCTGGGTCCACATTTTACCCACCTTGGAAGGATGAGTCAACCTTGAGCTGGTGTGATTTGAACTGCCAAATTGCAACTAGCAGTCAGCTGAAATAGCCTGCAGTACTACACTCTAACCACTATGCCACCTTGGCTCTTAGCAGCATCCAGTGGAATAAATTGTGTAATTGTGGCTCTTCTGATATCCCTTTTATAGAAGCCACATTCTCTTTCTTTTCCCTCCATGTTAAGAAAATTCACACCAGTCCCTTAAACATAGAGTAAAATAATTTGTTAAACAAGGTTTCCTCTTTTGTGATTATTTAAAGCTGAAAATGATTTTATCCTTAGCTGAAAAGGGTCACAAATTCAATATGTAACTTGTTATTAAAATATAACTTAAATACTGCAGTTGATGCATAAAGAACTTTGTACTTCTTTTCTCATTTAGTCATTTAAGAATCTATAGGAAGGAGGTAAGTATAATTTCAGTACAATTTCATTCTCAAAAGAAGAGCTGAAGGTGTATGACTTTCTAAATCACTGAATACATTATTATTTTCTCCTTTAAGGTTTAAAGCAGATATAAGTACATTTCAGAATGTTCCTTGATGGGGAAAGACCCTTCTTACTTTATTAGGAACTACGTGGAAAGTCCATGTCTGTCTCTTCCAGTCCTTAACTTATACTGTTAGAGGTGGTTCATCCTCACCCAGTCTGTATCCAAACTGGGTGAAGACAGCAGATAATAGGTGGCAACAGCAGATGATGTAGTTTAATCACATGCATTGATGTTTTGGCACCAAGAAATATGGTGGTATCTTGCTTCAGGAGACAATGACGAATGGGTTCGAGTATATCATCTATTGGTAATCAACATGGTTGTATAGACTATTTTTAAAGTCTTAGTCAACTGGCTAATACTGAAATAAATTATGTGTCTGACTGTAATAGACCACAACCTCTTCCATTGTCCTTACTGGCTGTAGTCACAAACATAGAAGACATTAATTTGAGAAAGACTGTAAAGGTTCCCCCGGCCCAGATGTGCTAGTCATTCCCGACTCTATGGAGAAGTGCTCATTTCCGTTACAAAGCCAAAGATCCAGCATTGTCTGAGGACGTCTCCGTGGTCATGTGACCGGCATGACTAAATGCTGAAGGCACACGGAACGCTGTTACCTTCCCTAATTTTTCTACTTGCATTTTTTTCCACATGCTTTCAAATTGCTAGGTTGGCAGAAGCTGGGACAAGCAGCGGGAGCTCACCCCATTATGTGACGCTAGGGATACAAACTGCCGAACTGCCAACCTTTCTGCTCAACAAGCTAAGCGTCTTAGCCACTGAGCCACCGTATCCCTTTGGGAAAGACTGTAGTAGCAGACAATATGAAGAAATCATGAAGCGCCATTAGCAACACCAATGAACCTATCACAAGTTATAAACAGCTTATCATCCTATGAAAATAATAACATGTATTAAAATGAAGAGTTTTAATGGTGTGGCATATTAGCCCTGTAAAAATAAATGCACAGTGTGAACACACACACACACACACACACGCACATGCACACGCACACGCACACGCACACGCACACACTGAATGGAATAGTAATCAATTACTGAGTTGCCAACTAAATACAGTTATCTGGAGTGAAGGCTGGCATATAACACATTGAAGATGATTAACATGAATAGATTGAACCACTTTCAAGCTTGATAGCATGCATAGTCTTTATACATTTGGATATTTTCAATATTAATTTTATAAATAGTGAATCATAGTAATGCAGAATAGTAACACACAATAACTTGCATAATGCATGCACACAGAGAGAAACAGCTGGAAGATGGACGAAGATCTCTTTGTAATAGCCTGAGAAATGTGTCTTGGAGGGACTTCCCAACTGCTCATGCTTCTCAGATTCGGACATGAGAATATTCACATAGTTCAAAGATGAGCATCTTTGGCTGCTTTCGCACAACTGCACAGATGAGTTTGGTTATTGCTCGGTCACAGATTTCCAAAACACACACAAAAGTATAACCCTAATTTGCATCATTATTCTGACTGCAAATAATAAAAAAGCCATCGCATAGTGAGCTGGATTTGTGGCACTCATATCTGACAGCTTAGAACAATTGATAAGTAAATGAAGCATTTTTCAGGCCAATCTATTGCAGCTGGAATCATCAAAACAAACAAACATGGACACTCTGACTCGGTAAACAACAATAAAAAGCCTTTGTCATTTGATGGCTCATTGAGGACCAACTGAATATTTCATAGTGGGACTGAAGAGGATCTGGCAGCTCATCACTTTATGCCTTGCCCTTGAAAAGAAGGCAGCAATTATGCACACAGTTGGCATGCAGAAATCTGACTGATTTCTCTCATTCCATTCCATGATGGAATTTACATATGATTTACATACATTATAGAATTAATCTTATTTTCATGCCATATGGTTACTAATAGAACCTGACTCCTTTTAAGGGGGAAAGGTGTAGCCCAAGAAAAATATAAAGAGAGATGCAAAATGTATCTCCCTGTTGAGTTGCACTTAAACTTGTCTACCGCAAATGTAATGGTCATCATTGATGCCCGATGATACTTATGTAGAGAGCAATCTCTAATACAGATAATGCATCAAGGGATGATATTTCTGGAGGATTTTCTGGAATCAGGAGCAAAGTTCTAAAAAAAATTGAAGTAGTCTTCATCAATGTTTACACTGAACAAGAAACACTACATAGCACTATTTCTTGTGGAAATCGTTAGAGCAAAACAGTGGAGCATTGTTACCCAGACCTGGGATGTTTAAATCTTATAGAGCCCATCATAAATATATAGTACACTTTTACAGTATCATACATGGTATAAAATCATCAGAGGTGGGTTCCTACCAGTTCGCACCTATTCGGTAGAACCGGTTCGTCAAATCTACCAAACTGGTTAAAAGAGGTTCCACCAGTGGACCCGGAAAGCAGGCAACACCTACAGAAGAGGTTCCAAAATTTTTTGAAACCCACCACTGGTCCTTGGATATGATTATTCTACACTATCATGCTCATATTTATAAAACTCAGTGCCTCTGTGAAAGGTAAGGATGACTACTGCATTTGTGGTGCAATCAGAACATTGCGTGTGTTGAAGTTGTTTTAACGCAAACCAAAGATGCCTTTTAAAAAACAAGTTTACATCATATTTGTATGCATGCCAGTGCTGTGTGTGAGGTAATTTAAGGTGGTTCTGACAAGTGTCGTCGGCATCTTCATATCCGATCACATGGGCAGCAAGCCACTCCCATCCAGTCACATGGGGAGCAAGCCACTCCCACAAAGGAGGCCACTCCCACAGAGTAGGTTCGAACAATTTTTGAAACCCACCACTGAAAATCATACATGACTTTCGATATTGCATTTAGCATCCAGGAACCCTGGTGGCACATGGTTAGAATGCAGTATTGCTGCCTGACTCTGCCCATAGCTGGGAGTTCAATCCTGATGGGGCTCAAGGTTCACACATCCTTCCATCCTTCCAAGGTCAGTAAAATGAGGACCCAGATTGTTGGGGGCAATATGCTGATTCTGTAAATCACCGAGAGAATGTCGTAAAGCACTATGGAGCAGTATACAGGTTTAAGTGCTATTGCTATTGTTATATAATGAGAAATTAATCCATCCCTCACCCATAGGTTGGTATTTTTATATTATCAATCAGATATTTCCTTCTAAATGAACAAGCTTCCTATAGGGGGGAAAAACTTGAAAACATTGAAGTAATGTCTAATTATGGTGTGTGTAAGTCACACACACTTGAATGCTTTGAGGTTTTCTTCACACTAAGCCTAAAACTAAAAGAGAGCCTCACTGATTGTTTGATTTAGATGAAAGTCTATTTCAATTAATTTGGGTTTTGTGTAATTTTACTGCTATTTTGTACAGTATGGAGAGACATGACGGCATGTAGACCTGAATTCAGTACACTGTAAGATAGTAGTGCGGATGACTAGGCAAAATGCAGCTAGACTTTTCTTCCTTACTGTGAATAGCTATATCACTTAGACTTATATACCGATTTACAGCCCTCTCTAAGGGCTGTAAACCTCTAAGAGGTTTACAGAGTCAGCATATTGCCACCGACCATCTGGGTCCTCATTTTACTGACCACTGAAGGATGGAAGGCTGACTCAACCTTGAGCCTGGTGAGATTCGATCTTCCAAACTCCTGGCAGCTGGTGACCAGCAGAAGTAGCCTGCAGTACTACACTCTACCCACTTTGCCATCGTGGCTCTTATAAGGATCTCCTTAAAGCTTCGGTAACTTTGGCTTCAACTTAAGGAAGTAAGGTATCAAAGGACATCAGTGGATCCTCTTTGTAACTGAGATCCTGATAAGGGGATTTTTCCCCCTAGCTCTTTCAGGATCAAAGGGGAAGAGTCAATGTCTATAGCGCTATTGCTCATAAAAGGAATTAACTCCATTTTCTCCCTTTACCGATGTCTCATTTTTAGATGATAATGAAAATTGCTGTAATATGCCACAAAAATGGAAGAAATGGGTTCCCCCCCCCACTATTCTCCAGAAAGATTGAGGTTAAACAATATTGTGGTGTTGATGACACAATTTGTCCTTGCTGACTTGGAAGTATCTCTTTTCATATTAGGGACTGTGAGAGAAAGAAGGAAAGTCTCTCAAAAGCCATTTTGCTTTATTATCTAATCCATTTAAAAATCCGGAAGGTTTCCAGGGTAGATGAAAGAACTGACAGAGAAATGGAGTGAGGTTTGGAGGGGGGGGGGGGAAGGAACCCTTCAAAAAATCCCTCCCCAATCATTTAAAGGAGCTTTAAATTGAAATTTTCCTACTAATAACCAGCTATGTCATGAGCCATCCATATCAGAGACAAAGAGAGACTCAGAATGTTTTTTAGTCATAGCCATCAGATTAGCCCCAGGGATCATATGGGATACTTTTTAAAGAGCATGTCAAGTAAAAAGAAGAGAAAAGGAAGAAGCATAAGCACAAGTCCAAAAGTGATTGGAGATAAAATCATGTGACTTAAAAGCTATCTCCATCTTCTCCTTCTCGCTGAATGCTACCTAGATAAAAATATAATTGGGACAGATTGCCACTAAAGAAGATGTTGCTTCCAGCTGGAGGGAGCTAATGAATATTTTAAAAAAATGTGTTGAATTCTCTCAAATTGTATCTGCAGGTCCTTTTTTTTTCCTTTTAACAACTGAGTGGATCAGAAATCACAGAGCTGTCAGGAAACATTGAGAAGTATTGAGCACAATCGGTGTCAAAGATAAGCAAGAGGAGAGAAAATAACACGAAACTATCAATTAAACATAACAAACATAACAGTCAGAGTATCCAATTTCCTTCAGTGGAATAGATTTTTCACACAGATTTCTCTCACAGATTTATCCCTTGGATATTTATAATGGATAATTTTACACTTTCTTGTTGTAACTGCATAGATTCATTTCTACAACTATATGCACACTTTGCACACTGAGATACTTTCCTTTGGTTTAGAAATTTAATTAGTTGTCATATTCTTGAAAATGTGAACCAGACTAGTGCGTTGACAAGTATGACAAGCAGCAGAAGTATCCTGTCATTTCAGCTCTGCGGAAAACAAAACAAGTCAATGTTTTCGTGACTGATGTGAAGTACCTAGTTTTGGATGTTCATTGGGTTATTAAAATATCTATTAGCTGCTTGAAATAGCCTGCTAGGCAAAGGCAGGGAAAGGACTGGCCCAGGTTCCCTTCAGAGCACGTACCTTAAATCCCCTTCCAAATGCAGGGTTAAGTAAATGTCTATGGAGATTCTCAGTCATCCAGGTCATGGTTGTACCAAAGGTGATTTTTCAAGAGGCAACTAAACTTTCTGGTTTTTATTTGAAGAAGTTTCACTTCTCATCCAGGAAGCTTCTTCAGCTCAGCTTCAGGAGACCTGAAGAAGCTTCTTGGATGAGAAGTGAAACGTCTTCAAAGAAAAACCAGGAAGTCCAGTTGCCTCTTGAAAAAGCACCTTTAGGGCAGGATTGAGTAGTAAAAAGTGTAGGAGGAAATTCACATTGGCTGCCCATTGGTCTCCGAACATGATTCAAGGTGCTGGTTATTACCTTTAAAGCCCTACATGGCCTAGGACCTGGGTACCTACGAGACTGTCTCCTGCCACATACCTCCCTTAGACCAATAAGATCACACAGGATGGACCTTCTCCGGGTCCCTTCAGCAGGACAATGCCGGCTGGCGGCGCCTAGGAGTAGGGCCTTCTCTGTTGCCGCTCCGGCCATATGGAATGAGCTACCCCCAGAGATCCGGGCCATCCCCACTCTCATGGCCTTTCGCAAAGCCATTAAAACCTGGCTTTTCCGGCAGGCCTTCTGATTGGTGTTTGTTGTGTTCTTTTTTAACTTTGTGTGTCCTATTGTTTTTAAGTTCTTTTAATTTCTTTTTATTCTGTAAGCCGCCCAGAGTCCTTCGGGATTGGGCGGCATAGAAACCCAATAAATTCAATTCAATTCAATTCAATACATTAAGTAGGCTAGAAGTCTCCCAACCTGCTATTCTAAAGGAAGGATGACAAAATGTTCTTCCTCTTGCTACTGAAATGTATCTGGATTTGATTTACTGGAGGAACCACTATTGAGCATGTAATTAATTCATTAATTAGTTCATGAACTGTGGCAGCACAGTGGTTAGAATGTAGTATTGCAGGCTGACTGTGTCCACTTCCAGGAGTTCAATTCTTACTGGCTCAAGGTTGACTCAGCCTTCCATCCTTCCAAGGTCGGTAAAATGAGAACCCAGATTGATGGGGGAAGTAGGCTGACTCTGTAAACTGGAAAGCACAGTGAAGTGGTATATAAGTTTAATGCTATTGTTATTGCCATTCATTCATTCATTCATTCATACCTGTGGTTTAATTCCACTTTCAACCAAGTCTTTTCCTTGCCATAGTTGCTTTGCGTTAAGGAGATGCAAGGTGGTATTTAATGTATAGAGTGAGGCATAGAGCAGTTAATGGATATATCGTCTCTATTTATCTTATAGGAGCTTTTTGCAGCTCAGGCTATTTTACTGAGAATGTTTCCTTTTGTTTTGGGCTTTTGTGCATTTGGGCTTATTTTCTATAAATGTTATGAGACTTCAGGCTACATGTTAAGGACAAGATTGTGATAAGACTGCTAGCCAGAAAATGGAACAATGGTCATCATTTATACTAAAGAAACAGCTAGCTTGTCTCTTGACACAATAAGAAACATTTCTTGATAATAGCACCACCTAAGGTGAACAATTACATTTTTCAATTGTATTATTAGATAGTTTCCTGGAATCAAAAATTGTTACAAAGTTTCTGGCATTCTATAGATAATTGGTATTATTGAGAGAAGAAAAGAAAAATATGCAATATAGAATTCCAGACGCATCATAGGAGACATAAAAAACTTTAATTGAGTGGTATTTCTTGCAGAAAAAAAAAGGTTTGCAAGAGGATTCAATATTAGGCAAAATTATTTATAAAAGCTGTATCTTTTATTATTGTAAATGTGAACTGCCCAGAGCCCAACTGATTATCGTGGATGCAAATTTGATTGATGAATGGATAGATGGATAGTTAGAAAGATGAATAGACAGATGACTCAGAGCTGTCTTTCTGCTAAGTCTATTTTTGCTAGAACTTTGCATTTGCACTCTGATTGGTTATTATGGGATAAAACCCTATTATTAAATATTACTTGTAGCCTGTAGTCATCCCAGATCATCATTTTCAGATCTTCATTTTATAATCTACTTTTTCATAGGAATAAAGCTACTGAATGTCACATGTAAAGACCCAAAGGTGCTTTTTTCCAAAGGCAACTGAACTTGTGTTTTTTTTTTCTTTGACAAAGTTTCACTTCTCATCCAGGGAGCTTCATTAGTTCTAATTGAGTAGTGAGGAATGGAAGGACTTGTATTCTTAGCAGATCATTAGCACTCTGAAGGTCGGTTGTTAGTTCTCTGAGAGTCATTGAGGCCACTTGGGGCTTTATCTGTATCCTTGGAGTCACTTGAATCAGAGTGCAAACAGGCGTGGAACTTTCTTGGGACTGCTGAAAGGAATGCATTGTAAGGACCAAACAATAATTTTACTGGACACATTTATTGTATTCTTATTCATGTATTACATTTATTGTAATCACCAGACTCTTGGGGATCCTGTGTTAAAGCAAAACAATTAATAAGCCATTAGAATAGAATGGAAGGTACTAAAAATAGATATCCCTCTTTTAAAAGCTACCTCTATTGTCTAGTTTGTATATCAAGTGTGTAGTTATTTGGGGAAATGCTGAATGAAAGACCATTGACCTCAGGGATAATTCTACTTTGACAATAGTACACAGCAGGACTCAAAATATTTCATTTTAATTTCATGAAAACATGAAAAAGACAGGAAAAAAAAATGGTTAACAAATCATAAAATGAAATAAACTTGTTTCTGAACTGCCAAAAAGTAAAGTAAAATAGAACAGAATAAAATAAAAATATAAAATCTACCAAGCCGCTTCTAACATCTTTTGCTGATGGACTATTAGAATTCTACAGAAGATTTTTATGTGATACTCCCAAGTAAGCAGGATCTAGTTCCAAGAATCGAATTCTATGCAGGACAGAACACCATTTGTCTTATTTTGCACAGTTCAGACTGAAGCTCCACCTTTCTAGGTTCTGTTGTCAAAATCAATTCATACCTTCATTCATTGTGCTTGGGGAATGAATGGATGCAATTTTCATGTCAGACATCCATAATAGCTGCTCCCGTTATTTTCCTTTTCCATTGAAATAAGCCTAATGTAACTGATTTTCTAAGACCTGGATCACAGGTGGCCTACACTGGAGTAGACCTATGAAATTAAAAGGGTGTTTTACAGGTGAATGGCTTTTTAAAATTACAATTACACTCCAAGAAACACAATAAGAGCCCATTGTGAGACAGAAAGATAAGCAAAGGGCAAGGTGAGCCTCAGGGGTAGATTCCTGCCAGTTCTAACCTCTTCTATACTAGAGGTTCCACAAATCTACTGTGCCATTTAGAACCGGTTCCAGCTCCTTCCCCCCACCCATCCACACCACGCTTGCCCTACCGGCCACTCACTGATTGGCTGGCTCACCCATCACCCTGCCCACCTCTAAGAGTCCTATCTAAACCTTAAAGTCTTAAAGCTGTCAAGTTTGAACACCCCTGGGTTTTTTTTTTCTAAAGGGTTAGGGTTGCAAGGATCTGGTAACTTGACATCTTTAAGGCTTGCACACTTCAATGCCAGAGTTCCTGAGCCAACATGACTGGAGGAGGAATTCTGGGAGTTGAAGTTCACAAGTCTTAAAGCTGCCAAGTTTGAACACCCCTGGTTTTTTTTTCTAAAGGGTTAGGGGCGCAAGGGTCTTGTAACTTGACAGGTTTAAGAGTTGCGTGCTTCAAATGCCAGAGTTTCTGAGCCAACATTTTGGTTGCTAAACAAGAGCGTTGTTAAGGGAGTTTCACCACATTT
The DNA here is from genome assembly GCF_009769535.1 of Thamnophis elegans. Lineage (NCBI taxonomy): Eukaryota > Metazoa > Chordata > Lepidosauria > Squamata > Natricidae > Thamnophis > Thamnophis elegans. The sequence continues at coordinate 22,461,319 of NC_045543.1, read as the reverse complement.
TACAAGTTGGCCACACCCACCCAGTCACACGACTGGCAAGCCATTCCCACTCAGTCAAATGGCTGGCAAGCCACTCCCATCCGGTCACATGGCCGGCAAGTCACTCCCACAAAGCAGGCCACATGTACAGAAGAGGTTCTAAAAATTTTTGAAACCTACCACTGGTGAGCCTCCATATAAAAGAAGAATGTGCAGTAACAGGCTGACAAGCATCTGCAAAGAAAGAGTGGACTTAGATTGGTAGGTTTTTTTCAAGGAATCCTATCCTATATTACATTTCTTATTTGTACAATATTTCAATGTAGCAAAGAGACACAGTGGTAAAATGGTAGAAGGTTTTCTTTATGTTTTTAATGGATTTTTTAAAAAGATTTTTTGACTTGTCCCTGCACGAACTCATGGTTAATTTAGCATAAATTGGGAGGTTACTGGCAAACAGTAAAATTTAAGGAAAATTTACATGCAAGATTTGAATATGGGGCAGGGGGAAGAATGTGGAGAACCTGCTGAATGGCTGCCATACAAAAGAAAGCAGCTTTGGGAGGAAGGGGTTGCTTTGTTAGAGAGGGAGGTTGTTTTGTTGATGCCTTCATCAGTTTTCTCCTCCTTTCTTGCTGGCTTTGGCACCACATTTGGGGCTGTCCTTCAATGTTAATATCACCACCTTTTTACACTTTGCTAATCTCCTGGTCCTACTGAAATAGATATCAACATGAAGAGGGATATTTGAAGGATTTGCATTGCTCTGCAAAGATTGGTTAGGCTGAACTTCACCCCAGGGTGAATATTTTTTAGACTTATAGATATATTAATAAATGCCTTCATCTAAAATATATATTAATACATATCTAGGAAAGTCATCCCTTACCTTATCTAATATAAGTAGTTCATAAGCACAGATAAACGTAGGAACTCAATATTAACTTCTAACCGGGAGATCTCGTTGGTTAGGCTGAACTAATCTGATTATGGTAGGTTTTTATAGAAATTCAAGGAACAGAAAACTAGAGAGGATTTTTCTTGGCTGCTATTATGATTCAAAATAGATCATACTTCAGCCACAGACTTTTGCTGAGGTAGTTGACCAGACCAGACAGACAACAAGAGTTGCAGAGTTTAGGAACAGTTAAAAAAATAGACATTGCTTAAATGGCAGATGAAAGTGGGATTTTCATGAAGGCTGAGTGAAATTAAATCCACTGGACCATAACAAAATTGCATATGGTTCCACGGGTACAAATATGGTGGGAATTCACCGCCTCCAAGGCCATTCAGCCTAGCATAGAGATAATATCACATAATGTAAAATAAATGTTGCACATCACAAAAACACCTCTTGTTTGAGAGGACAAAAATGCTTTGCATGACTTCAAGAGTTTAGAGGCTTTCTTTATTTTTTGAAAGGAACTTCTTTGGTGGAAAACTTTGATTCTAAAATACGAGCTTGATTGTTGATATTCTTAAGGATCTAGACCATATGGCTGCTGTCATTATGTTTCACAAATCATATGACTCATAACCCTCCCTATCTATTCCATTTCACTTCCCCCCCTCCCAGCATATGTGCTGGTGCCCTTTCTACAGATGTCAGATCCATCACAAGATCTCCAAATGCTGTGGACCGACATCTGTGGGATACTGTTGCTTTCTGAGGCTATCAAGAGGAGATGAAGCTGGGATGTTCTTTCTTTAAAATTCTCTTCTCCCTCATTCTAGCTGAATTTTAAAGAAAGTATTAAAATGGTTTTAACAACCTCTTTAATTTTATTTGGGTGAATCTGCAGCCATTTTTGTGGGTTACAAAGATAAATGACTGTAGGGAGAGTATGAGGCTTACAAGAAACCTACTTCAGAAGAGAGGGATAGGAGAGAAGGTGGGGGGGAGAGGAGGCAAGAAAGAAGGCATTGAAAGGGGAGAGAGGAGAAGGCGAGAGGAAGGGGAAGTAGAGAAGAGGACAACAGAGGGAAGAAAAGAGGTAGGGAGGATGACAGAGGGAAGAAAGGAGGTAGGGAAGAGGAGGAGAGAGGGAGAAGAAAGTGATGGATAGGGTACAAATACAGTGTATGGAGAGCAGAAGAGCCAATAATCATTTTGGGGAGTTGATGGTAAGACGAATTGATGTAAACATTTTGCAATGTAATACGATATTGGTTATGTAATAGTATACATGTGGTTATTTGTTATGAAAATGAAAAAATAAATAAAAAACTTCATATAAAAGAAAGAAGCCTCCTTCAGTCCAGTTGCTAAAGGAGACATACCAGCTTGTTTCAGTCTAAAACATCCAGATGGGGTGTCTTGAGACGCCACCATCAGAATGAATCAAAGTCAGAATGACCTGAGATAAAGAAAACGATTGGCTTAGCCACATAGAGAGTGTAATTTGCTCTTGTGCTTGCACAACAATAGCAATAGCAATAGCAGTTAGACTTATATCCCGCCTCATAGGGCTTTCAGCCCTCTCCAACTGGTTTACAGAGTCAGCATATCGCCCCCACAATCTGGGTCCTCATTTCACCCACCTCGGAAGGATGGAAGGCTGAGTCAACCTTGAGCCGGTGAGATTAGAACCGCTGAACTGCAGATAACAGTCAGCTGAAGTGGTCTGCAGTACTGCACCCTAACCAATGCGCCACCTCGGCTCAACATTCTAAAACGTCTTTATTTTTTAAATGTATCTTGCTAATTGATAGCTTACACAGTACAGATGTCTTAAGAGTGAATTGGATATTTTCTGGAAACACCATATTTGCCATAATTGTGACACATATTGTCAGAAAAGTGTTGGTACATGACAATGTGCATGATTAGCTGCTGTATACCGAGTCAGTGTAGAGAGTAAGAAAGATGGCCTTGATGGAGAGATCTATTACCAAAGGAAAAAGAGGGAAAACATTGCTTAATCCAAAGATTGATGTCAGCCCTAAGATGGAGATAAGACCAAGAAATCAAGTCCATACTAAGACCAAAACTACTTTAAATAAATTTGTTTATGTATTACCTTCTCCCTGCCCTTTCTATTATATGAATTAGGGAGGCGTCTGAGACATTTTTGTACTTCGCTTTCATTTGTTGGGCTTAAGCAATGTTTTATTTCCATTGCTATTCTGAGGGATTTCTCCTCTTTTTCTCAAGGCCATTTTCTTTACTCTCTACATTCAGACCCTAAGAATATTTAACAAAATTTTGTCTATATTCGTTGGTCTCAGTCTTAATATTAAAACATGGTTTATTTTTAAAAAAACATAGCTCACAGGTGTCAAACTCATGGAGTCACAATGCTGTTTTGCCACATTTTTTCCCTTTGCGGAGCTGGGGTGGGGGTGGTCTGCATGTGTCACATCCGGCCCGTGGGCTGCCACTTTGACACCCATGCAGCTGTTGGGTATAATCCAATTAAAATCTAAAACATGATTTCTAAACTAGAGCGCCTAGATTCACACAAGTCAAAAGCAAGCAAAGTATGTTATAGCTTGCTGGGGTATGTGAGTCCAACTATAGACTACCAGCAGCTTACTCAAGTCTCCTGGAAAGTGAGATTAGTTCCTCTTAGGTTGCCTTTATTCAATCAGCTGTCTGACATTTACAGTTTGTCTGCTGCTTCAATAATGATGTAATTATTATATTCTATTGAACTTTATTTTGGGGGTCTGGGATTAGGAAGACACAGGTTCAAATCTAAGGTACCCCAAAGAGTTGTTGGGAGGTGGGGGATTAAGCTAATGAAATGAATTTATATTGTGCTAAGAATCTGAACCCCACATTTGAATTTTTTCACCATATTTTCTTCCCCCGTTTGCTATTTTTGAGAACATATTCTTTTTTTCTAAGGATAGAAAGAGAGCTAATTGTTGTGAAAAATTGTTGGTGTTTTTTTTTTTTTGAAAAAAAAGAACAGATAAATTTCAGGTAGTAGCATCCTTCTGACATTTTGTTCATTTCTCTTTTATTTCTCCCTGCACGAAATCAGTGCCATTCAGACTCCTGAAATAAATTAGACTTGATAATTTCCTTCTAGCTTGCCATTAAAGACACCGAGAATGCTGCAGGCTTGCAGTGGCCTTACTGCTGATGAAATGACCCTGGCTAGTTTTAATTACAGTGGGATCTGGAGGTGGGGGTTAGATCACAATAGTTTTCTTTTCGGTACCATTTGTTTCAGCTTCCTGCAAGGTTAGATAAGGAGACAATCCTTTTCCCCCTTGCAGGTTATGACTGCTGAAAATCTAGATGCTAATGACATTTCATTGCTGTCAGCAAGAGGTTGTGATAGATTGGCTCTGCTTGAAAAAAATAAAACTTTGGGATGTTCAGCTCACTGGGTATTTTTAGGATAATTAATGTTGAAAGCATCCACATGTATTTCGGTTCCTATTTTGTTGGCTTTAAATAAAAAAAGGAATCTGCTGTCTCATGGAATTCTAAAATCCATTATGGAGATTCCAAGTATACTACTGTATGGTTTCCCCTTATTGCTCTTGCAAGCAGCAATATAAATTGGCCAAGGCACCAAGCAAGGATTACTCATGCAGGTTATTGATGATTGAATTTCCATAGTCCAGCTTTCCTCAGTAGCTGGCACATTTGGTACTGAAACTCTCAGTATTCTCAACCAGCCATGATCTTTGCAAATTCTACCACCAGTGCTAAAACATCCCAAGAGCATGAAGTAGGCAATTGCTGCCTTTTCAAAAACTGATCAGCATAAGTGGAAGATGTTAATTCAACAGTGAATTCCCTTAAACACATTTGAAGAAATCTGTTACATAGGTGTTTCTATGGCTTCTATTATGAATACTGCTGCTGCTGCTGCTACTGACTGTTAATCTGAAGAATCAAGATCTTGCGCTACCAATATTCAGCCTACTAGATTACTTCCTTATTAGACCACTTGACAGGCCAATATGGTTGATCCAAGACATTTTACAGCTGAAATGCTTAAGACAGGATGCTAAATGCAAGGATGGCTGGTGTATGGACAGAACAGATTAGATTATTTCAGCGAACATCTGGGGAGTTTCTGAGAGCTGCCAATACTGTGCTTCAGAGTCTATTTCCTGAGATAGATGCCCTGTCTAATGATAGGATCATTGAAAAATCTTTGGTAGTTTTTTGGGAAAGAATTATGCATCGTGTCTCCTCAAACATGAATAAATATGCAAGGTTTCTAGTTTTCACGAATGACACTTATGGATGATAAGACCATGAATTATGCTGAAAATTCTATGAGATGTTTATAATTTATTAGCACTAAAATAGGAATGTATGTAAGGAAGCATATAAATATGAATGTAAGAGACTAGAAATACAACGCACAAACTGAGGGATGAGAATATACTGACTGGAACTGAGACAGCAGCATCTCTAGGGCCATGTAGAAATCTGATGCATATTCTTTAGATATAAAAGTGCCATTTTTCAATAATTCTTTTAAAAAAATCTAAATCATGCCTTGTCCATTCAGAGAAGAAAAAAGACCATTTTGGAAATCTCACAGCTCTTTATATGCAGGATGTTCAAATAAGTCCAGGAGCAATCTATGCATGGTGTGTGAGTGTGTGTGTGTGTCTTTTGTATCTTCCCATGCAATCTCTCTTTTAGGAGATCTGTGCTTTCCCCTGTGCTATATTCTTTAGACATGCTGCAAATTCTAGCTTAAATTCACATTCTTTCTTGTACCTTATGTGGATCCAGGACTGTCATTCAAGGACAGGGCACATCTGTCAAGGACTTGTCAATGGAGTATGACAAATCTTCCTGTGTTAAATGCCCACTGTGGTGCCTCATTACAGATAATACCCCAAGAGCTAAGCTGAAACATGAATTTGGTGACATATTTCCATTCCCCCCCGCCTCTTTTTCACTCTCCCTTGCATCTGAAGGAAGTGGATACAATTTCCTTCTTAGCTGGAGGGATGAAACTTTCATTTTTATAATAATAACATTAGCAGATACTCTGAATATCCTCTGACCCCCAGCAGGACAGTAGGTATCCCGGAGTACTGCTGAGAAGAAACTGGGAGGAGGCAGATTTTACACAATATGACTTCTCTTCTCGAGAGCCTGGGATCCTTAACGAACTGGCATGAATTATGTATTACTCAAGGATTGTAATTAGACACCGTGTGACAAATGAAGAGCCCTCCGTTGAAGAACCTCTTGATTTTATTGGAAGTAGTTAGAAAGTAAGATTGAATGTGTTATATTTGTTATTAATCAATCCTGCAGTGGTTTAGTTTAGCACCATAATATTCTGTCCTTGTGTTTTGTTTGCATATGAAATGGGATTCTCCATCCCACTCCATCTCCTGAATATGACAGCTCCCCCAAGTCTTCCCACTTGTAGCAAAGCCACCAAGACTGATTCCTCCCCAGGCCATAGGAGACAGTTGAGTGGAAGCCCTCATCCCTGCCCCCATGATTATTTTGTTGTGTCCTTGGTCACCATTTTACATTTTTTATTCCATGTTTATGCTGTATATTACCCAGATTCACTGAGTTTGACCAGCATTATACATATTGAAAATAAATAAATAAATATAGATGGGATGTTTTCAGTGGGATAGGTAATGCTGAAAGTCACATAGATGCTTACTTGCCATTGTATGGTATGACTACATTTTCTCTTGGTCTTAGCTTAGTTTAAACTACCTTGGTATAGCTTTTGTTTAGTCAGGTGGTACTAATGCAATCCTTCTTTTAGTTTCTCATCTGCAATGTTTGTCAAGAAACCAGGAAGAAGTTGGCAAAGATATATGAAAGCTAACTTGCCCTATTGTACATGCGGTTGCCAGCTGATGGAGCCACCATTCAGATTCAAAAGAAAGAATAAAGACAATTAGCAAAGCTTCAATGATTAATTCTGTATACTTGCACATCAATTGTGGAGGGCACAAAGATCAGGAGAACCACATGGATTGGGCTGTCTTTTGGATGCATTTTAAAGGCCTTCAATCTCTACCCCATCTCTGGAATTGCTTAGATTGCTTTTGGGGAAATAAATCAGGAAAGGGCAGCAGAGTTGGCGTCAGCGAGGAAAAATTACATATTTGTGGGGTAGAGTTAAGCATTTAACAAGAAGTGGATGGCTAATTAAGGAAAAGGTGGGAAATAATTATCTAATTGGAGTCAGAGGAGAGTTTGTTATCTTCTGGCTTACAAACAAAGTGGGTACATATGTCTTTATGGAGAAAACAAGGAAGAAGCTAACTTGAATAAAGAAGGTTTCATGTACAGGTCAAAAATGCCATTTATTCACAGTTCAGCTGCATATGGATACACCGAAATGAATAATCAGTTTATGGGGCCAGCATTCCTAGCAATTCATTGTTTCCTTGGGATCTGGAAGCACAAAAGAAAAAAAAAACATTGTTATCCATTTCAAATACAATGATATTCTTATCATGAGGAAAACAAGAGATTTGCCATGAAATATTGCATATTTAATAATTCATTTACGGAGTTTACATCCTACATTTTAAAATGTGTCTTCCATTTTATTTAATTTCAAAATATTAAAGAAGTTTTATATGTCTTCAAAATATTTGTGTGTGTGTGTGTGTGTGTGTGTGTAAGCCAAAAAAACAACAACAATTCGGGATAAAGCTAAATTCATAGCAACCTAGTCTTTTGTGTCTCTCAGTAACTTTACACAAGTAACATGTAAACATGGTTTTGAAGAGTAGCTTGGACTATCCTGCATTTTGCTATTTGAAAAGGACAAATGACTATTCAATTTTCCCAAGACCAGCCAAAATTTATTTCCTGACCAGAAACTGGATGATTACCTTCTATAGTATTCAAATATTTAAATGATTTAAAAATGAATAGAAATAAAGAATAATGAGGGAGATGCCAAGTGCTACCTCCTATAAAATATTCAAAGAATGCAGCTAAGAATGCAGTATTGCAGGCTAACTCTGCCGATTGCCAACGGTTTGATTCTGACCAGCTCAAGGGTCGCTCAGCCTTCCAAACTTCTAAGATTGATAAAATGAGGACCAGGATTATTGGGGGCAATATGCTGACATTGTAAACTGTTCAGTGAGTGCTGTAAAGCATATTGAAGTGGTATATAAGTCTAAGTGCTATTGCTAATCAGTAGCTCTAACTAAAGCATCTCAGATTCATAGTTTCCCCAAAGTTGAGGATCAATGATGTGAGTCATTCTAGGATCTTTTGTTTGCGGGGGAGGGGGATTTATAACATAAAAGAATATCTTTTGAATTTCTTTTTTAAAAAAGTAACACCAGCTGAATATCTAAATTAAATTAAGCAGATGGCTTAATTTATAATATCAGGAGATATTTACACCGATGATTTTAATGCCTCTTTAAACATGTTCCTTGAGATTTTTGACCAATTGTTACAGCAGCAACTCCTCTCCCGTCTGTTATTATTTATATCTAAACAATTCAAAACAAATCAGAACATGAAGAACGATTGTGGGAAATGGCTACGACAAACAGGATTAGAGGAAACATGATGACAGTGTTCCAATATTTGAAGGGTTGCCACAAAGAAGAAAGGGTCAACCTATTCTCCAAAGCACCTAAGGGAAGGACAAGAAGCAATGGATGGAAACTAACGAAGGAGAGAAGCAACCTAGAACTAAGGAAAAATTTCCTGACAGTCAGAATAGTTAATCAGTGGAATGACTTGCCTCCAGAAGTTGTAGATATTCCATCACTGGAGGCTTTTAAGAACAGACTGGATAGCCAATACTGGCCTGTGGCCTATTTGGAACTGGGCTACGTGAACAGCTCAACTTCTACAACTCTACAACTCACACAGTTTGGTTTCCCTCCCCCCCCTCCCCTGGCCGCCAAGCTGCAAAGGTTGGGGACTATTGGAATAGGATCTCCTGTTTGAGCAGTGGGTTCAACTAGAAGATCTCCAAGGTCCCTTCCAATGCTGTCATTCTGATACAAGCAGAGTTGTGGAATGTTTTTTTCCCCTGTTAACACATTTTAGAAAAGCAGACTTGGACTGTAACAACTGCAGCCTTCTAATATTTTTTTTTCTTATGTGGCAGTTTCTGTGTGTTCAGGAAATGGAATTTCTGCTGATATTTCTTCTCTCTTCATTGCAAATCCATTTTAGCATAATGCCTGTAACTCACAGTGAAAGCTGATGCTTCCATAACAACCCCCTTTTTTTTTGGGGGGGGGGGTTCTTTTCAAGCTATCTTTGGGATTATGCTGGAACTAAAATCTAGCACATCCATCAGTCAGAAGAAAATGAAAATCAGCACTACGTTTTCCTTATTGATGCTGTTATAATGGGGAGGGACAATATATAATGTGTGTGTGTGTGTGTGTGTGTGTGTGAGTGTGAGTGTGAGTGAGAGAGAGAGAATATAGCTGATAAAGGAGAAGAGCCTGAGGCTTAGTGGCTAATATAACTGCCTAAGATGTAATACAGCCCAGGTTCGATTCCCAGTAAGGGTATGGCTAGCTGATGGGAGCTAAATAGCTTGAAATAGATCTATACTAGTCTCCCTTTATTTATTTATCAGCACAATTGCAACACACACACACACACACACACATTCTTATTTGTAAATCATACTTAGACTTGGTTTGCTTTAGTTTTTATGAATAAGAATACAGCAGAATAGATATCGCTAAATATCCTGCACACTAATAAGATGTAGCTTCCATTGCAAATAATCAAAATCCACAGAAGGCAAAGCACAGAGCAATATATTACATGTATAAGAAAAGCAAACCCAGATGTGGAGAATTACAAACATTTAACCACTTTTAATATTTATCATGTAGTGCTGATAATATGCATTTTAGCAGTTTTTAATAACAGCAATAGACCAGTGTTAATAATCTGAATGTGAAGAACTATTCTCATACAATCATTACTTTGAACAACCCACCAAGTTTCCAAAAGGCTAAATATTTGTTTTAAAGAATCAGGAAGGTACTGGGCTAGAAATCATGAGATTGCGAGTTCTAGTCCTGCTTTAGGCGTGAAAGCCAACTGACTGACTTTGGGCCAGTCAATTATCTCTCAGCCCAACTCATTTCACATGGTTGTTGTTGGTGGGAAAATAGGCTGAGGAAGGAGTATTAGATATGTTCGCCCCCTTGAATTGCCCGGGTATTTATTTATAGGGGGAAAATGTCCTGACCAAACATACTTTCTAATGTTAGATTTTCCCCAACATTATAATGAAGATGGGATGAAACTCTAATAAATGAATTAAAATAAACATGTAAACTGAATCAAAAATTGAAATGTTTAGAATATTTATAAAAATGGTAAAAAGAAGCAACAACAGCATTCTATTTCTGAGTCTGGACATCAACCTGGACATACCAGAGAGCTCTTTCTTTATATAGCTTCAAGGCTCTGCATGGGTCTTCAAAAAGTGCTTCTGGAAACTTCCCTGCCTCATTATTTTTCAAATGTTTTACATATCCATTTAATATTTTTTTTAAAAAAATGGGATGCTTGGATGTTTCAAAGCAAAGTGCTACTCTCTGGCATGATCTATCTTCCAAGATCACTGTGAATCCCTCAAAGACCCACTAGGCCTCTTTCAAACCTGGAAACATCTGAGCAGGGCCTGAAATTGCCTGATGATATTAGATACTCCCACGGGAGTGAGAAGTCCCAGGTGCAACCGAGCAGAGCTTAGTTTAGATCAGTGCTAGTCAACCTGGTCCCTACCGCCCACTAATGGGCGTTCCAGCTTTCATGGTGGGCAGTGGGGGTTTGCTGTAACTCTGCTTTATAAATTTTATAAAGTAAAGTTACTTCCTTACTTTATAAATCACCATTACTGTGGAACTTGTGGGCGGTTAGACAATTGTACTACCACCAGAAATACAAAAGTGGGCGGTAGGTATAAAAAGGTTGACTACCCCTGGTTTAGATGGAAAAATAGAAGGGTTTTTTTTTCCCCAAAGAAGAGAGTATCTGTACCTTACCATTAAACTGCAGAGTTCTTGCACTCTTTCAGCATAATTGTTTTCATGCAGGAATTTCATTATCCAACAAGGTAACACAATCAGTGCAAGTCAGTGTGAAGTCTACTACTTATATATGTAACAACTCGCCTTGTCAGTTTTGGAGGGGATTTGGTTTTCTTTTGGGGGCTCCTTAACTGGAGTACAGGTAATCCTCAAATTACACCACTTGCACCGTATTCAAAATTACAATGGCGCTGAACAAGTGCAGGGACATGCAGTCACTAGAGGCAGGGGAGGCATGGCCTCACCAGTCATGAGGAAAAGGAAAGAATTTTAAAGAATTTTTTAAAAATAATTAAAGCCAAGGTAGTTGCTACCAGATTCACAGTTACTTGGAACAGTGCTTTGTGTTAACCATAGGAGGAGGCCAGAGAAATAGGGGCCTCCTGTGCATAAGCAATTTTTCGCCTTTTAAGAGTTAAGCAAGGGTTAACAAGCAAAAAATTCCTTATGCAAATGAGGCACGTATTCTCTCGCCTCCTGTAGAGGGCATTTTTAGAGGCTTTTTAGAGTTCTCTGGGAGCAACTAGCTCAGTCTGACTCAGAGCTCTGGCCTTTCATGAGGGGAGGGCAGGGCAGGGCAGGCAGAAGCAGAGTTGAAATAATCTCTGAAACAGCTGTAAAAGGTGCATGTGTGGGGAGGGGGGAGGAATTCAAAAAGTTTGATCAGAAGGCAGCAGGGGAAGGGAGGGGTATGGCAGAGGAGCTGCTTTCAAGCCTTTGGAAAATATATCCAATCCAACTTCTGTGTTTGTGTTTGAGAGTGAGTGAGTGAGAGAGGGATCCAAGTTCTCTGTGTCCGTGTGTCTGTTTGAGAGAGGGGGGAGGGAGGAGAGAGGGAAGAAGGAGGGGGAGGGAGAAGAAAAAGAATGGGAAAACTTATTTTGCAAGGGGGGGAAATGCTGTCACTTTAAATCGGAACTGAGCATGCCTGGCTCTGGAATTCTGGGAGTTGAAGTCCACAAGTGTAAAAAGTGCCTCACCAGCCCTAAAGCTGACCGCACGTCACTGAACAAGTGGTACTTATGATGGGTCTTCAAAGTTCTGTCCATCACAGCAATCCTGCAGTTCGTAGGATTGCAGTTTGGGCATCTTTGAGAACCAGTCCATTTTTATGATGGGTGCAACATTCTGATTGCTATTGGTCAGTTTCCTTGTCAGATTCCCACAAGTGATTCCAGGGATCGCATATTCCATAGCATGAGTGTCAAGCTCACCGCATCATGTTGCCATCACATGATATTTCATGACATTTTTCCCATTTACGGAACTGGGGTAGACCTGGTCTGCACATCCACTCATTTACCTGCACTGTGTAACATGTATTGGCCTGCAACACCTCCTCATCCACCAAGGTCACCCACTAACTTGTCTGTGGTCCTTAACAGTCTGCTACATTCCCTAGCACCTGGCTTCAGCCTTTGCCAGCCTGCCTAGCTCAAGCCCTTAGAATTCAATGGCTGGCCTGTGGCCCCTGCTTGCCATCTGTACTCCCAAATTGCACTCACAGCTTCCCCATCCACCTGTAATACCCATGTACCTCTCATATTCTTTGCCTGGGACTCCCACCTGTCTTTCCTTGTCAACCCATATAGTCCTGCGATTATGATGGCAAGCATGACTTGCCATTGCTAAGCTATGCAATGTGACATCATCATGCTTTATGACCATATCACTTGGCAATATAAATTATGGTTATAATTGTCATCATAATCCAAAGAATACTTTATTATGTTCTTCCAGGCAGAAAAGGAAACATTAAAAAGGAAGCCACAAGTCAATCAAATCTGGCAGGGCAAGCTATTATATATGAAATCTTTATTATAGTTGCTTCTTTACCAAATAAATATGCAGAGGGTAAGAATATAAGGCACATAAGAATTAAGGGACACGGTGGCTCAGTGGCTAAGATGCTGAGCTTGTCGATCAGAAAGGGGGGCAGTTGGCGGTTCAATTCCCTAGTGCATCATAATGGAGTGAACCCCTGTTACTTGTCCCAGCTTCTGCCAACCTAGCAGTTTGAAAGCATGTAAAAAATGCAAGTAGAAAAAATAGGAACTGTTCTGACCCCCCTCGTCGCTCATTCACAAATGACAGTCAGACAGAACTTCAAAGGACATATCTTTATCAGTCCTGGCTCAAGCTGGCTGCAAGCCCAAAAATAAACATAGATAAAGTCTCTGGCAAAAAGTTACACAGCAAAAGGAAAAACAAAAAGCTCTTATAGCAAACCAGGTTTACAGAAAGCAAATCAGTTATCCAAGTGCCTCTTTGAATCTTGAAACGATGAACCACACACGACGAACGACGAACCACGAACGTTGACTTTTGCAACTAAGGTGTGGCACCATCCATTTTTTATCTGCAGAAGACGACCCTAACGAGCAACTGCTGCTCATTATTCCTGCATCCCGACGCAACTCACAGCAAGCTGCTGCTGAGTCACAACAGGAACCACCTTTGGTGGGAAGGTATCAGCATTCCATGCCCCTTTGGCATTTAGTCATGCCAGCCACATGACTACAAAGACATCTTTGGACAGTGCTGGTTCTTCAGCTTTGAAACAGAGATGAGTACCGCTCCCTAAAGCCAGGAATGACTAGCACATATGTGCAAGGCAAACCTTTACCTTTAAAAATTACAACAAACAGATCTGCAGAGAAATTTAAGACTGTTAACCTTAAAGACTATAACCATTGTCTCAGGTAAATCCTGCTAGAACTATCTCTCTGTCTCTCCCTTACTGTCTCTGTCCATTCATTCAATTCTGCTACTCAATATCAGAACAATCATATGACTTATCAATTTCAAGTCAACTTTCACTCCTTCAGATGCTACACTAAGTGGTGAATAGCTTTTTCAGAAGATTATAAAATTGTTAAGACATGTTAACAATTTGTCAAGGTCCAAGGCTCTTACCTTCAGTGATCAAATCCACAATATTTTTTGAAGTGTAAATGAGATTGGTAAGAGAATAATAAGCTTTCTATTAGCCTAGATTCTGCAGTCTATATTTTGTATCTTTCTGCTTCTATATAACCATCATACTCCCCAACCTCAGAATCTCTTATCCTCTTTTTTTCCATCAGCCCTGCTTTCAAGACAGCTATTATTAAATATGCATGTTCAAAATTCAGTGAATTCTACATGATTTAAATGGCAGAATGTTAATAAGATTTGGACACATTGAGGGCAAACAAAAAGTTTTGTACTTTGTAGGGTGGCAAGCTCCTGTTTTCTTGAGATGCAAAACGCATATAATCTTTTTCTAAGAGTTCTATGAGGTCTGCAGAACATTATAAACAACAAAAAGTTCATATGATCTGAGAATCAATAATGAAAACAGCAGAGGACCCGGTTAGCTAAAGCATTGTTTAAAATAACTTTTAAACTAATTATGCTATATGAAAAAAGTTGGATGTTATATCTATTTTTTTCAGATGTCTTGGACTACACAGCTTTTGCTTACCATTTTTTTAAAATGACCAGGGGGATCCTTCTTAGCTATTCCAATGGCTTTAAAAAAAAAAACCTCTCCCCTTGGAAAGTGGAAATCCAGCATTGCTTCATAAAGTTGCCCTCCAAACGACAGCATTTATTTTAGAAAAGAAAAAAAAAAGACAAAGGAGGAATAGTCAGCTTAGAAATCAAAATAATAATTAACCTCCTTCCCAACATTTCTCATGAATTTTAAACCAGCAACCTTCTATTCACAAGAGTTAATTACTGTATTATTACAACACTCATAATAAAAAAGAAGTACAATTGATGTTAGAACTTATAATAAGCATTGGCATAATTGATTTTTCATTCTGCTCCCCCTTCCATTCAATTGTGTCCATTTCTCAGAGACCTGGATAAGACCTGCAGTTTTCTTAGTGAGATTTTGCAGAAGTGGCTTGCCATTGCTTACTTCCTGGGGCTGAGAGAAAGTGACTAATCCAAGGTGACCCAACTGGCTTTGTTCCTAAGACTGGACTAGAACTTACACTATCCTAGTTTCTAACACAATGCCTTAATCACTACATCAAAGTGGCTCTCAAATTTCTTCCATTGGAAAGTATCAAATGAATTGCTGGTGCTGGTCTGCAGGGAGGAAAAGCACGCCATCCTAAACAGACAACAGCACTGAAATTGTCATAAGACAAAAAGACTACTTTTGAACTACAGCAGGCAAATATACCTGGATACTGGTTGAATTTGCATTGCAGGGAAATGAATAAAGGCTGATCTTATATCTTCAAAATATTGCCCCACTCTCATTCTGGCCATGACAACCAGGCAGGCAGATAAACTCATGAATCAGTAAATAAATCAATTTTACTACTATGTAGTTAATGTATTTTTTAAAAAAAAATGTGGACAGTAAACTTAGAATTTAGTGTTTATAATCTGCAAGTAATTAAGTGTTTGAACCAACATTCCAAGTATTCATACATAAATATTATTGAAGATAAACTGATTTACCTTAAACGCTGTTTTGATTGTTGTGTAAGGATATTATTCATTCAGTTGGATTACTGTACTGTTTGGAAAGGATGCATTTAGTATAATTGGATGGCTCAAGAAGCACAGTACCTATAAAAAATAGCTTGTTTGCATATTCTATAATTTTCAAATGACATATGAAGAAGTACCTTGAACAAATTTAATGATCTATAGGAAGCCTTTAATTAGTCAAGTCAAATTTATTTATATACTCTTCGGCTGTAATTACTATATTCAAAGCAAATTCATCATGGATACAGATACATAACAATTATATTCATTACAAAAATGAATAAATCATCAAAATTAACCAACGTAAATCACAGTTAAATGTAATTTCTAATAATTGGGCCGGCCTTACCTATTATATATAAATGCTACTTTTTCTCACCCAGGGCACAGTACTGAAGTCTAACCAACAAAACGTAATGTTAAAATTCCTTTCCAACTTTATAAAAAATAATGATCTATAATGGTTTATCTGGAAGGATGATCTATTAGCTTTTGCAAACATCACAGATTTGCTCTGATGTCACTTACAATTTATTCCCTAGCTTTTAATTACTTATGGATGTTATTGTAGCTTCTGAACAATTTTAATCACCTAGTCACTTGACTGTTAATATCAATGTATGTATGTCATAGAAGAAGCATAAGGACAGAAAGTTCACCAAGTGCACTTGAAACACTTATTTCCTATATGGCACTTGTGCCGCATAGGTTAAGGTAAGTTCAGAAGGACAATTTGCCAAGCAAAATCCAAGTGCTGACAAGGTAACAACACTCTAATTACTGCAAATGCCACGAGAGGCGATATGTGCAGAATGCAGAAGGAAGAATAAACTTGGTTCCTTTATGACATGCTGAGATCTCTGCAAATGCTGGACAAAGGGCATGTCTTCCGATGGCCATTTTACAGGATAAACAGCCTGGAGATGATGATGTTCAAATGACTCTTGTCTTCTTTCTAATTGGGAATCCTGCTTTGGCTCAAGGCTATTAGTACAAAAGCAATTATTGCACCCATATTTTCCTGTCTTCCTTTATTTAAAGAATTGAATGACAACACAATGCCCATTCTTAAGAGTATCCAGGACACTGACCGATTCCTTCTCCAGATAGTATAGAGCAAGAAATAATTGCCAACTAAATTCTTTGTATATAGTTGGAGGCAAACATTACTCCTCAATGCAGTGTTGGCTAGCACAAAGCTACATAGCTATTGTGGGAACAGGATAGACACAGCACCGGAACCATGTTCTATCACAGCCACAAACATTGGGAGAATAATCAGCAGAATCTAGAAGGCTGCCATGGAATGTTCTCCTATGTTGAGTATCACTAAAAGTGACTAAATTATTTCAGGACAAAGTCTTTGTTTTACTACATAATGCAAAGTAAAATGAAAATAAATTCTGGGCTGCAACATGCCTTTCTGGTCCTAATAGGAGCACTTGAAAAAGGCCAACCGTTACTTTTCCACCTGTGAAGAAGTATTGTTAGGCTTCTACATCACCTCCATATCAATCGATTCATACCATTTTTCCTAGACTCAACTTTGCTATCCCCACTAGAAGATTAATTCTAGGCAGATTTGGAACCTTGACTTAGATCAAAGTTAGCTCCAACTTGATGGATTTTTATTTGTTCACTGTTTTGCCCATGCTTATTCCTGCAAGACAGACAAAAATGGCATTGCTGCTTTTACCTTCTATTGTCTGGGTAACTTGTAATCTGGCTGCCAAATGTTTACCCAATGTTTATAAGGCTTACCCAGGTAGGGACAAAAAGCTGAGTGTATAGGAGTTATGGTGGATCCAATTCATATTACTCATCAGAATCCTATGATCTTCCATTCTTTTTGATGAATGAGAGTTGGCAAGTGTTGACTTGATTCTGTTTCAATATGGTGCATGTGTTCTAGAAGCAAACCTTTTAGAATCTCGGGTAACATGCCTTCATCAGTCTACAGCTGTACAGAATCTATTCAGGAAACAATGGAGAGGAAGTAGAAGTTGTCCTCTTAATTTCTGCTGGATGTCTGACTCTCTGAAACAAAAATTGCCATTTGTGAGGCCTAGAGCCAACATGAACCCATCACTAATCACTTCTTAATGCTGCCTTTTCACTTGCCAGTCATGCTACAGGAGTGAGTAAATCATAGGAAGAGCAAAGAAAAGAGCCACATTATTCCCCTGTATTGACTATAGATGTAGGAACAAAAGGAAGCTCTTCACAAACTTCTACTATGAACTTATTACCATTCCATGCATGAAGGTTGAAAGGGAATTGAGGCACCATAGAACTTAAGGAACAGGGACCCAAAAGTGTTTTTTCAACAGGCTTTCTGATTTTTCTTTGAAGATGTTTCACTTCTCATCAAAAAACCTTCTTCTGCTGAAGAAAGCTGAAAGTCCAGTTGCCTCTTGAAAAAGCACCTTTGGGACAACCATGACCTGGATGACTGAGACTCTCCATAGACATTAATGAGCAAGCATAAGAGTGCAGCCCATAACTTCTTGCAGAGATACTTTCATGGGATTTACATGTAAAAGAGGCTTGATACGCTCTGTGGAGCATTTATTGTTAAGTGTTTATCTTTATTTTTTCTGTTCACATTTATCAGCTTGCTTCTGAATACAATATTGAGCTTTGAGCATCAAATTTGAAGTAGACACCAAGACTGGAGCTTGTTCAATGGAAATCTATTAGGAAATAAGAGAAATTGAAAAGATCCCCAACTGGAGCTTAGATAAATTTCAGAAATAACATTGGAATATATTCACATTAAACAGGAAATTGGAATGCCATGTGGGACCCACATCCAATCTACCAAACAATAACAGTTTAGAAGTAGAGAAGGGAGTTTCTGCTAAATTACTTTTAAATGTCAAATATTACTGGTATGAAAAGGTGCTAACATGGTTTTTATTTTCAAATTATGAGAAATATTATACAGTGACAACAAAGGCATATACTGAATATGCACCGGTGGGTACCTAAACACACACACGAGAGAGATGGGGGAGGGGGAAGGGGAGGGGAGGGGAGGGAGGGAGGGAGGTTGGGAGAGAGAGAGAGAGAGAGAGAGAGAGAGAGAGAGAGAGAGAGAGAGAGAGAGAGAGAGAGAGAGAGAGATTCAATTGTCCATATAATTAGTTATGACATAATAGATATGGATAAAAGTATAAATAAAACAGATTTGTTGTGAGATGTCAGAGCTTCTCTTATTGGTTGTAATTAGAAGGGATGTTTTCCAAACAAGTATACATACATATTTCATCTATGCATGCGTGCACTTATAAATAAAACCTCAAAGTTATAGTATACTTTTATAAGGTTATTCATTTTAGTAGGTACTCTTGATGATTTTTTCAGAAATAATGGCAATTTTGTTTCTCAGTAAATTAATTGGTTCATGTTCTTCCATCGTTAATATCAGTTTTATCTAGCATCCTTCTGAGTATAGGCTCCACCAATGGTCCTCTCCCCTAGATGGGGGGGGGGGGGAGACATTGTTTTTCCATCAAAGAGATTGCTAGATCACTTGCCTTTAGTCTCTTGGAGTATGGATGGGATGGCAGCAAGACCTCCTTTCACTGGCTTTCCTAGAATTTTCTTTAGACTTTCCCCAGTTTAGAATGCTATCATGCAGAGCTCAGTCAACCTAGTTCGGCTGTCAGTTTAATGTATTCCAATCTCATACATACCTGATCTCATTTTGTGAGGCCTAATGTTGATTTGTTCCTGTGCTTAAAGTATTCAAAGTCATTCGGTCTTGGGTCTCTACATTATCTATTGTTCACTGCAAAGCAGTGTATTAATTTCCAGATAGCTATATAGATTCATTTTACAATACCCTCATGCTGAGGGTCTCTAAGTTTAATTTTATTTATTGCTAATCAGATGCTAAGAAGTGACATTGAAAATGCTGTACTGATGACCTTTTGTATTTTTCTACTGTGCCCCAATGAATGATTCAATGTCTTTTTTTTTAAATATTCTGTTTAGGGCTGGTGTGAAGGGTTGCAAGTCCTCATGTTGTTTAGGAAATACAGGAGCTGTGAATTTATTTTTTGCAGTTCCCAGGGACTATGAACTCTCTGAAAACGATCGTGGAGATCAATGCTTTTAAACAACACTCTTGCTAATTTACATGGAGGCAACATACCTGGTCTCTGAATGCAAATCAGCAAGTAATTAACACACTGAGATTTGGGAAGATTTCCCCTTCCCTGTTACTAAATAATCTCTAAAGACGCTGATGAGAGTTAATTAAATCAATCAGCTTCTTCATCTTCTCAAACAATGTTGCAATACCCGTATCAGTCTGATGGAATACTGATGCCATGTTTTTCAAATCAGGGGTTCCCAACCCCCAGCGTGTTGCCCACTATTGGCCATGGCTATCTGCAACTGAGCCATGCGAGCAGCAAGCCAGTGCACACGTGCATACAGTTCAACTCATGTGAGCGGTGAACCAACATGCATGTGCATACATCATACTTGCAGTAGAGCTGTCTGTGCATGCACATGTGTGCTGGCCCTCGCTTGTGCAACTTGAGCTGCACACACTCACACGCATGTCCATGCCAGCCCACTACTCACATGGGTACTCCCCACCCTCCAGCTAGGTCTTCAAGCTGTAAAGGTTGGTTAAATAGAGACTCTAAAGTCATGATACTCGATTATCTTGCTGCCCTCCCAGGTTGCATCTGTTGCTCCTTACCTTTTCTTTCATTTGTCATTAGTTGTCACTCGGTGAATTCCTAGCACATCTGTATGCCAATCCGTCAGCTCCCTATATGGTTCTCAAGCCATGGAATGATTAATATGGATTCTAAAGCATTCCAACTGCTCCTCTTAAAGAAAAAATAAGGATGCTTAGATCTATCTTCTGTATTACAAACATCACTATTTTCTGTCTGCTTCCATATCGCACAAAGTTAAATGTTTTCCTTTCAGGCACTAGAGAACATCTAGCAGTGTATTTGACAGATACAGGTAAAATTATGATGGGGAAGCTGTTGTATTTGGAGGGCCCTTAATCATCCAATATTTCCCCTCCAGTTTGTTACTTGGTGCTTTCCCTGGGAATAAACCTAACAAATAACATGCTTTTTAAAGGGTTAGTGGGGGACTCTCCTTTTAATGAGCATCTGCATAGCATCTATAACCTACCTTTATTAGGATATGACTGTCTGGGCTGGTAATATGATTTCTCTTCTCATAACATCCAAGTCTTCACAATATATTCTTGTCTCCAATAAAGACTTTTCACCTTAAATAGATAAGGATCTAATATTTGGGACAATTAAGAAGCTGTGGTTTATGACTTTAGAGTACCAAAAAAGAGAGAGAGAGAAAGAGAGAGAATAATTTCCAGGCTTACATGGAACATTTTAGAGACATAGAATATGCCTTCCATAAAATAAGAAAGCAAAAGAAACAGATGAAAATTAATTGGCTTCATTAATCTTTATGAAAGTTTACCCTTCACATTGGTTTGGATGATGAAAACTCAATCAGCTTGGCACTTTATGGCTGCAGTTTACACATAATGAACAATGTACATAATTGTTATATGGTGTTATGTTCTGGGCAACAACATTATATGGTAAAATCCATTACACATTTAGGCCACACTTGATGTCTCAGAGGTGACCTGCAGAGAGAATTTTGTGGAATGTAATTAAAATAATCTGCATATAATTTACAAGAACATGGTGAAGGGTTTTAAAATGAATCTAGTGGGCTGCATGTATTCTATGCAATTAAATCTGAATAAAAGCCTGAAGCTATGATTTGCTTCTTATTTTAAACCAGAGTAAAATCATCCTTAATTCAGGACTACTTACCTTTTGATACTCTTGGTTTCCCTCTCAGTTTTTCTTCTCTCTGAAGAGTTTTGTCCTTTCCTTCTTCTCTGATGTCTTTGAACTTTCTTTCAGCTTTATCCATTGAGTTAAACAGGGACATCCACAATGATGCTCACTGGCTTCAAACTGGCAAGCTTGACTAGCTGATCAAAACTGTACTCCATTATGAGTGTGCCAGGTGTGCAATGCACATCAAAATTTGATGGAACTTTGCTAACCTGGTTGCACCTGCCATTTGAAAGCCAGTGACTGTGGGTGCAAACCAGGTGTTTAGTCACGTTTTGTTCAACTGCAGTTCACCCATTATCTTGTCCCCTAAGGAGATACATTTGGCAGGACCCAGAAGAAGGGCATTCTCTGTTGTGGCTCCTTCTCTCTGGAACATCACCCCCACCCCCAGAGATTAGACTGGCCCCTACTCAAACACTCTTTCAGAAGGCCCTGAAGACGTGGTTGTGTCCGTGGGCCTGGGGAATCCTGAGTGTGATGGAAGCCAGTGACGTGTGGTGAGGTTTATGGCTGGTGAGGCACTGACACAGTGGTGGGTTTCAAATTTTTTTAGACTTGTGGACTTCATCTCCCAGAATTCCACAGCCAGGCATGCTTAGTTCTGATTTAAAGCGACAGCATTTGTTTTTCTTCTCTGCGAAAAAGTTTCCTTCATTCTTTTTCTTCTCCCACCACCTCCTTCTTCCCTCCCTCCCTCCCTCCCTCCCCCTCTCTCAAACAGACACACGCACACAGAGAAGTTGGATCCCTCTCTCATTCACTCTCTCTGAAACAAATACAAACACAGAAGTTGGATATATTTTCCAATGGCTTGAAAGCAGCTCCTCTGTCATACCCCCCCCGCCCCCATTCCCCTGCTGCCTTCCCCAAACACCCCCACCATTGCAAATGCAGCCTGCTGTCTGGGTGGGAAATGCCTGAAATGCAATAAAGCCCACCCACCCACTCACCTCCTGCTTGCAGGCTGGGGTGAGAGAAGAGGCAGAGAAGCCAGAGGGGAACTGATCTGAGCGTTTGATTGCAGGCGGAGCCATGTTGCCATTTCAAACTTGTAATCAGTGAAGCTAGTCTTATATAGTTTTATCCAGCTGTGTGTGTGTTTGTTTGAAAAGGCAATGTGGCTCTGCCTGCAATCAAACTACCCTTGGGAGGGATCTACACTTGAGGATGAAGTTTGAATTCCTCTCCCTCCCTCCGACCCACACGTACCTTTTCCAGCTGTTTCAGAGAGGATTTCAACTCTGCTCTTGCCTGTCATCATGAAAAGAAAAAAAATGTAAAAGGAAAAAGGCAAGAGCTGAGGTCAGGCTGAGCTAGTTGCTGCCAGAGTCACCGTGGATGACTCTGCTTAACTGTTTAAAAAAGCCTCTAAAAAGTGCCCTCTACATGAGGAGGCAGGAGAACAATGTGCCACACCTACATCAGGAATTTTTAGGCTTTATACTCTTGCTTAACTCTGTTCGAGTGATCATAAAACGCCTAAAATCAGACTAGATGAGGCACGTCATTCTCCTGCCTCCTCCTGTAGAGGGCACTTTTTTAAGAGGCTTTTTTAAACAGTTAAGCAGAGTCATCCACTGCTTAGAGAGGGCTGTAAAAGCACTGTGAAGCAGTAAGTCTAAGTACTAGTGCTATTGAGTTGCCATGTGTGAGTAGGTGGCAATATAAATTTTCTAAACAAAAAAAATCTCTATGTGTCATGGTAACACACACACAAACACATAGTCATTTGGATTTAGAAGTATTTTTTTCTCTCTCTTTATTTTTACAAATGATAGGGGCTCGATTCCCACAAAATCCTTATATAGAGCAATGTTTTAAAATTGTTCATTGTGAGGCCTTCTGTTTTTTTCTCCTCTAGTTCACTAAAATTAGGCCAACTCTGTAGCAGTAGAGATTAGGGGTCATACAGTGGAAACTTCCAACTGATCCAGAATGCAACAGCCCATAGGTTTGCCCATATAACCCTTCTATTGTGCAAACTGCATTGGCTTCCAGATTCTTTCTGAGTGCAATTTAAGATGTTGGTTGTTACCCTTAAAGTCTTATGGCGCAGAGCCAGGATATCTGCAGGACCATTTCCCCCTAAAGACATTTACCTGTCCCACCAAGTCAAATAGGATGGGGCATGCTCCTAGTCACTTCTCCTAAACATTTCCATCTGACGGCAGCTAAGAAGCATGCTTTTTCCATGGCAATGCCTGCCTTATGGAAAACTCTTCTCCAGCAGGCATTGGAGGTCTGTCTCTCTCCCTCGCCCCAAGCAGTGGGAGAAGACTAGATAATCACACTTTAAAAATTTGATTGGGCGCCAGGTTTTTGCTATTTTTGCTATTTGTATTGGTATGGTTTTATCTTTTATCATAACGAAACCAATTTCATTGTATTTAAGTACAATGACAATAAAGATTATACTTATCATTATAATGTGATTTTATCTGTCTTTTAGCCTTTGATTGGGAGCTGCCCAGGGTTAGGTTGGATGATTGGGTGGCTATATAAATGTTTTAAATAAATAAATATACACAATACAGAAGACACACCTCCCTATCCTGTCCTCATTCCTTTATGATAGAAACTGAACAATATGCCAAATTGTTTCAGAAGAATAAAAATGTTCTCATCACTTTTGGATTTAGAAGCATTATATTCCCCTTCACCTCTGCTACATGCATTTTTAAATAAGGGAGGGAATTGGGTCTGTTTCATATGTTATTTCAGATAAGTAGCTGTCATTAGGGATCTGAGATTAATTAAAAATGGAGACTTTTAACTTTCAGATTTTTTAAAACATAAATTTCTCATTTCCAAATTTCTTTTGTTATTCCTTCAAAGACACCTGTGTACCTTTTAGATAGTTAACTAGAGTAATTTTGTATTCTAAACAGTAAAACAACACCACCACCTGACAATCTCCCTGGGCCATTAACAATCATTTTATACTATTAAAATACCACTCACGGCAATGACATAAGTTTATTATGCAGCAAAACCACAATAATTTATCACTGAGTGCTTTTCTTTTTCCATAATTATGAATCAACAGCTTTTTTATCATATTCCTTCAATTCAGCAGTTCAAGCATAAGGACTTTATGTACTGATTTTTTTTAAAAAAATGCTGTAAAAGATTAGATGATATTACAGTATATATACTGATGATTCGGGCCAAGAATGGATAAGAAGTTAGGTTAAAAGGTCTGCTCTTTCAGAATATTTAAACATAAATAGGTCAACTAATTTTGCAACATGGTGCAGTGTTTTCTCTCCAGAGACATGGATTATACTTGGCTGCCTCCAGAGTCAAAGCAGACTTCTTAGAAAGATTCAGGTAATAAGTAAACCATCAGTCAAGACCGAAATAACTTCACTTTTATCATAAATCATCTAGCAGAAGCTGAATAACCCACCATTCATGATAATGCTTTCATCTTCTACTAAATTTCTTGCATTAATTCTGGGGCTTAGGTTAGATTGCCACTTAAACTACATGGCTTACAAGCATGAAAATCTTTATGAGAATCTTATGTTGCTATAGGATAAAATGTCTACTTTGACAGGTAGACTGACAGATCATGACCGATAGCTAGCTTGGCTGCTGCATTTTGCCAAGCTCATCTAAGGAGTGGTACCACATGTTTTGGAATTCACTTGAACCAAAAGTACAAAAAAGAATTTGTCTATCATTGTTGACAACCCTTTCTTGAAAGTTTCTTGAAAGTTTCTCTTTCTTGAAAGCTCCTGCTTATGGAGTCATTCTTGGATTTCTCCTCTGTTCAACTAATTTATTTCTTCTAGGAACATTCAACTTTTAAAATGTAAATTCTCCATAATTGCCTCTTGGGTATGACAGACTTGCATCGTTCCTCTTATTGTTAGCTAAATGGCTAAACCTCATTTGTTTTGGTTGCATTTCTCCATCATTGTCAAAATATTATTCCATCAATACTTTTTGTGGACAACTTCTCTCTAAAGGTTTTCTTCAACCACAATACCACAAGAGGAAGGTGTATTGATGATGTTTAGGGAATTTCCTGGGCAAGTCATCTGGATTTGATTCCTTCAATAAATCACTATGGATAATTACTTAACTAAGAGCAGTGGTGGCAAAGTTGTTAGAATGCAGTATTGCAGGCAATTTCTACTGACTCCTGGTTGCCAGCAGTTTGATTCTCACTGGCTCAAGGTTGACTCAGTCTTCTATTCTTCTGAGGTTAGTAAAATGAGGATCCAGATTGTTGGGGGCAATAGGCTGACTCTGTAAACTGCTTAGAAAATATTGTAAAGCACTGTGAAGTGGCATATAATTCTAAGTGCTATTGCTATTGCTATTGCTACTGAATTATGCTATAATGTCCTTGTACTCATCTCTGTGGTGTCCAGTGGTGTGGTCGGAATATAACTTCCAAGTTTTCAAACTAATATGGTAGATCAAATGAGCATTGGTTTCCCTATTCTCTTAATGCACTTTGCTCTTCACCTAACGAACGAATGGGAAATGGCAACATTGCCTTGCTTGATATAAATCTATGGGAAGCAGGAAGTAATCCATTGTGTGCCTTTGGAAGATAGTGTTTAAGTTAAAAATACATATTTATAGGAAATGCATTTGTGTCTTAAATGGGAACCCCTTTTAAAACTAATAAGAAATACATCAATGGATTCAACAATGCACATATTTAGATTTATCTAAGTGTATAGTATCTATACTGTGGAAGAGCAGGCTGGTTGAGAAAATTACAGGCATCTGTGCTCCTTACATTCTCTCCCATTCTAGCCTTTTCAACAGTGTCACCATGGAAAGTTGCCAATAAAGCAGCAATCTTGACTCAGGTGTGGGAGAAGACAAAAATAGAAGGGAGGAGAGGGGTAATTTTGGGAGCACCACAGCTATCAGTGAATGGAGAAGTGGAGCAGCTAAAAGAAAATAGTTTTCTTTCAGAGGAAGTGGATGGTCCAGAGAAAAATGTAGTATCAAATCCTAGGAAGGGACGCACAATATGGAAAAGTGCAAGAGCTCATGCTGGTACTGAAAAGCAACAACAGTACAAAAAGAGTTGAAAGAAATCTGAAAGAAAAAAGAGAGTTAGAGATAGATAGATAGATAGATAGATAGATAGATAGATAGATAGATAGATAGATAGATAGATAGGGGCAAAAAAGGCTCTGTAAGAAAATATTGATGTATAATAGTAATAGTACAGAGCATAGTATAGAGGCAATCCTAATAGTAATAATAATGCATAGCATAAATCATCATGTAATAAAATAGAGGTAATAGTAATAGGACAGGGACGTGGTGGCTCAGTGGCTAAGACTCTGAGCCTGTCAATCAGAAAGATTGGCAGTTTGGCAATTCGAATCCCTAGTGACGCATAACGGAGTGAGCTCCTGTTACTTGTCCCAGCTTCTGCCAACCTAGCAGTTCAAAAGCACATAAAAATGCAAGTAGAAAAATAGGAACCACCTTTGGTGGGAAGGTAACAGTGTTCCATGTGCCTTTGGCATTTAATCATGCCAGCCACATGACCACGGAGACGTCTTGGGACAGCGCTGGCTCTTTGACTTAGAAACAAGATGAGCACTGCCCCCTAGAGTCAGGAATGACTAGCACATATATGCAAAGGGAACCTTTACCTTTACCTAATAGTAATAGGATATGATAGATACAACAGGAAGCACTCGCATATACATTTCTAAGTTTTACACATCCCTTTTATTAAAAATCTAGTATATCAAACAAGCCAATTGTTTGCAATAAGAGTGCACCCCCACCACACCAGAGTGTTCATTTGTACTTAGGATCATACTAGCAGCATACAATTTTGGCCACCTTTGTCTCTTTAAAGTCAGTAACACCAATGCACAAGTAACTTTCTCTTACCTGTCAATACCAATTTTTAAGAGGTTTTTACCTGGGTTGGAACATGGTGCCTTGGAAAGGCTGGGGGACTCTGAAGCCTTGTTTATTAAATAAGCATGTCTGCTGGATAAAATGGCTTCCCATAGCTTTGACAAACATGATCAATGAAGCTCATTTCCTGGTGCAGCAAGTTCTGATGAAATTCTCAGTCTAATCCACCTAATATCATTTACTCAACTGAAATTCATGTGCCTTAAACCACTCTGTCAATTAAATGTATTTCATCAAAGGACTGTGTGCATTTCTGGTGACAAAGTGATTTGCTCAACACATCTTGGCGCGTGTGCAAAAAAAAAAAAGATTACTTAGAGGAGAGAAGGAGAATGAACCTCTCTGAAGCAGATGTTAGCAAACACAAATTATACAGTTACCAAAGGGTGAGGGGCTGAGGAAAGAAAAACAAGGAGGCATAGAGGTGGGCATGGAGGAAGTAGGTTAAGCATTACATTTTGCAGAAGATTCTATGGTGGGCAATAATCTTCTCTATCTATCTATATAAAAACGTGTGTGTGTGTGTGTGTGTGTATGTATGTGTGTGTTCCAGCATAACTCTGGAATGCCTTGAATAATTTAAACCAAACTTGGTACACAGATGACTTACTTTCTGGAAACAAATACTGTGGGGGGTAAGACAACCCTAAAACTCCTTTGGGGATGTATTCAGTTAAGATACAGCCTGATGTGCCATAAAATGGCTTCTACTGTATTGCCATAAAATGGCTTCTACTGTACAGCACAGTGGAGTTACCATGGTAATGGCTTCACAATACCCCACAAGGGGGCTCCCTCTGGTAAGGGGGGAAATCCAACATTAGAAATTACATTTGGTCTGGACATTTTCCCCCTATAAATAAATACCAGGGCAACACCGGGTTATTGGCTAGTGTAACCATAAAACACAAAATATAAAGTAGAGACAACAGATGTTTCTGGTCCATTTGTCTGTACAAGCTATAAGCTATTTATAGGTCAAAAAGAATGCCTTAAACTCAATGGAAGTGATCTGGGAGACTCAAGAGTGATTGGCAAAAAGCTACTGGTGCACCTGTTACTTGGGTCCAACAGGGAGCTATGCATGGAGAATCATGTTGACTTTGACCCATACAATACCACTTTTGTAGCACACATTGCTATGAAGGTAGGTTTGGGGTTCCAAGGGCTAATTGTTTTTTTTTTTTTTTAAATCAGGGTCAATTCTCCCAGTATGGATAGAATTTATTATGTTAACTCTGATCTTATTTTATGGGCATGCTTTATATTTTACTGAGTTCAATTACACTGTTGGGGCAATTACAGTCTCTAGAATACTTCCTATCTGCTCCTCCTTGTGTGTTCCCCAGGATTGGGTGCTGCTGCTGAAGCTGCTACTCCTCCCCCTTTCAATCCCCTGCTTTATCATCCTGGATGGGAAATCCCCTGGGTTTGCAGCCCAGGTTAGTCATACCCAATGGGAGGGAAAGGCAAACATATCCCCTTCGTTTTCTTTTTAAGCAGATGGTGCAATGCAGCAAAGCACCTGCTTCTGAGGATCCAACTGCATCGGTCTCTCATCACACACTGTTTACAACTCAGACAGTTCTGCAGTCATTGGGAAATAGACTTTTTTCTTTCTGGGCACTGGGTAGAAAAGACTCGTGTGCATACCTCTACTATTTTTTCATTTCTGGTTGTAGAAAAACTGCTTCTGCATCCCAGCAGGCTCCTGAAAACTCCCCATTTGGAGAGATCAAACTAAAGGAAATTCCCCCTCCATTACATTGACTCGCAATGGTCTAAAGCAGGGGTAACAAACTCAAGGCCCATGGGCCAGATCTGGCCTGCAGGGCTGCCCTGGAAGCAGTGAAGGACCAGGCCACAGTGCCTCTGCCAGCAAAAATGCAGCTGTATGCGGCCCTCCCAGGCCCAGCCAGGATGGCCTCCTGCAGCCCTCTGCCAGTGAAGACAGAGCTCATTTTGCGGGCAGAGGGTTGCAGCAGTGACGTGCGGTGTGGTTTGGTATGGCTGGTGAGGCACTGACGTCATCACCCAAGATGCTGAGGAACAGAAACATTTTACTTTTACAAAATATAACAAAGACATTTCAGTACTTCAACAGCATACAGGTAGTCCTCAACTTACAACTGTTCATTTAGTGACTATTCAGTTACACCACTGAAAAAAATGACTTAAGATCATTTTTCACTTATGACCATTGCAGCATCCCCATGGTCACATGATCAAAATTCAGATGCTCAGCAACTGGTTCATATTTTTGATGGTTGCAGTGTCCTGGAGTCACGTGATCACTTTGTGCAGCCATCTGACATTTTGCAACCTTCTGACAGTAGAAAAGCAAAGTCAATGGAGGAAGCCAGATTCACTTAACAACCGTGTTACTAACTTAACACCTGCAGTGATTCACTTAACAACTGCAACAAGAAAAGTCATAGACTGGGGCAAAATTAACTGTCCTACTATGCAAAATAAAATTTTAGGTTCAATTGTGGTCATAGGTTCAGGACTACCTGTCTCCTATTAAAATACGACAAATAATCATCATGAAGGGAGGACTGAAAGAAAGAAAGGAAGAAATGTATAATTGAAGAAAGAAAAGAAAGAAAAGAAAGAAAAGAAAGACAAGAAAGAAAAGAAAGAAAAGAAAGAAAAGAAAGAAAAAGAAAGTGGGAGAGAGAGATGAAAGAAAGAAAGAAAGAAAGACAGAAAGAAAGAAAGAGAACTTATGGCCACAATTGAGCCCAAAATTTTGGTTGCTAAGCAAGAACATCGTTAAGTGAGTTCTACCACATTTTCCAAGTTGGCCATGCCCACCTGGTCAAATTACTGCTGAGCCACTCCCACAAAACTGGCCACACCTACAGAATAGGTTCTAAAAAAAATTGAAACCCACCACTGGTTTGGTTGTAGCAAGTTCAGTGTTTTGAACATTCAGGATTTGCTGTAGTCAATCAAATCACATTTACTTTAGTTTGGTCTTAGACCAGAAGACAACCAGAAATGCAGACAATTAAAAAAGTCAAATAAAAATAGTCATGACAAGTTCTGCTGAATAGTTTCATCCTGGTTCTACTGAGAGTTCAGTGTTCCCATGTTCCTTACTCAACAGCAGGATTTTGCAATTTAGTCACCTTGTCTGCCGGTAAAAAAAAAAAAAATTAGACTGAATTCTTCAGGCTGATCTTGTTAACTTTGAAAAATGAATCGCTAAGAATAAGAAAATAAGAATTGAATAAAATTTATCAGGGTAAATTTATGCTTTAAGGGGATCTATTTAATTGACTCAATTTCTGAATATAATCTTTGGGATGGTAGAATATTAATATATCTACCTTCTTGAATTGTAGGGGAAATTGAAATAGGTTTTGGTGAATATCGACAAATAGGACTTACACAATGTTTAGATAGGAGAAAGCTTTCTATTCTATCTTGCCATGGTGGCATAGTGGCTAGAGTGCTGTACTGCAGGTTATTTCTGCTGGCTGCTGGCTGCCTGCAATTTGGCAGTTCAAATCTCACCAGGCTCAAGGTTGACTCAGCCATTCTTCAGAGGTGGGTAAAATGAGGACCTAGATTGTTGGGGACAATATGCTGTCTCTATAAACTGCTTAGAGAGGGCTGTAAAGCACTGTAAAGTGGTATATAAGTCTAAGTGCTATTGCTATTGCCTCCTGGATTAATTCTGCTTCAGTTCTATACATCTTTCCAAGTATGGTGTACAAGTATCTCTCATTAACAAATTCACAGGCTGTTTCAGAGAGTTTTTAGTATTCTGAGAAAAGTTTAATCAAGATGGTAATATCTGGATGATCTTATCTGAACTCAGAGACTAAAGGAGACTTAGTTCTGGCTAGTACTTGCTTGAGAGACCATTGGGAAATTCAACATCTGTCAGCTGGACAGGGAAGTATAAAAATCTTGGAAGACTACAGTTGCAAGCCACATACCAGAAAAACTAATTGGAAGTTTCCATTAAGTCGCTAGGAGCTGAATATACCTGAAGAAGAATTTTCTATCTCTATTAGGAATAATGACTTGGAACCTCTTTGTTTGGCTGGTTCTTTCCATTACTTAGTACAGAATTTGTTTCCCCTAACATTTAGGAAATTGTATATATTTTTAAAAGAATGGCTACCATCTCTTATGGCACCCCCACCCCAAGCTAATTCTGTAGGTTCTTAACTTCCATTGAAATTCAAAACCTTTGAATTATGCTTCTTTTAGGGGTTTGGCACTAGTGTTGTAAATCACAGTTTGTTAGAAAGACAGGAAAACAGGAAGTTGTCCTTTGTTTAGCTTGCACTTTGTCCAGAGTGCATTTGGTAAGCAGGGTTTGTGTATATTTAAATAATGATTGTCCAGGAGTGAAATTAAATCATTTTCACTTCTCCTTGCTCTGAGACACATGAATTGGAACGGTAATAAAAGAAAAATCTCATCAGCTAACCAGTGGCCACCAAAGTCATTTGTCTGCTATTGATCCACAGTGTAATTTAATGGTGTGGAAAGCAGCTACAAGCAGTCTTTTGTTCCTCTCTCTGGATTAGTAAAGCCTTTGTATATACTTGGGAAGGGAGAAGAGGGGAAGAGACAGAAGGTTAAATTATTTATCTACAATATTGAGCATTAGACTCCCTGCATCCATTGAAGAAGTAGAGTTTGCACTGGGAATGCAAGACACTTCCATGCCTTGCTTTGTGTAAACTACTCATAACTCGTGACTCACTTCTCTAACTTACATTTTCTCCAGGTCTATTTTCTCCCTTTTTGTATTTACTGAATATTTCATCCCAGTGGTAATGGACTGCTATAAATTTTAGATCAGGACTAGCATAGAAGAGAGTGGGGGTGCATGAGAGTGGGAGATGAAGCACCTCATCAAAAACTCCTTTGAGATACATCATTGTAAGTATAAGGTAAGGAATTCCAACCAACTGAGGAAGTGAGTATTTGATTATTTTCATTTTTATCTCCTTTTAAATTGATACCTCTTATTCGTTATATAAAGTTTCTGAAACTTTTCTCCTTGCTAGGACTTTGATGAATCCAGGAATTTAAAAAATGATAATCAAGAATTGCTCAGCAGTAGCCCAAACAAAGGTTAGAAACCATTAACTCTGCTTACTGGTTCAAGATCCTAGTAAAGAACCTTCCTGTGTTACAGGTCTTCTAATTCAGGAGGATTGTTAAGGCCAGTCGAGAAAGGACTTCCTTGAAGAAGCAGAACAATAAGATGGTTTGGAATACATATTTATGAGGCTAAGGGTATATCCCAGTGATGGCTAAGCTTTTGGTTGTCATGCCCTGAAAGCCCGCATACCCACACCCATAATGCAATGCACGTGTGACCCCTCTCTGCATGCCCAGCCCCCTGCACATCCATGTGCAATCCTCCTGCACCACATTTTGGGCCTAGCAGGCCTCCCTGAAGCCTCCTGGGACCAAAAATGGGCCATGGGGAGACGCACTCCCATGTTCCCCCTGCCCCGGTGCATGTGCGTGCAACCACCCCACCCCT
Source organism: Thamnophis elegans (assembly GCF_009769535.1). Classification (NCBI taxonomy): domain Eukaryota; kingdom Metazoa; phylum Chordata; class Lepidosauria; order Squamata; family Natricidae; genus Thamnophis; species Thamnophis elegans. The sequence goes on along the minus strand of NC_045543.1, from coordinate 22,428,520 downwards.
TTCACATGCCCATGCATTACCCACATGTGCCCCATCCCCACGTATGCATGGCGGAGATCCAAAAATCAGCTGGCAGGCAAGAGGCACGTGCACATGTGCAGTGAAGCTTAGCTGGGGCGATGGCTCACATGCCCGCAGAGAGGTATCTGCGTGCCACCTGTGGCATACGTGCCATAGGTTCGCCATCACGGCTATATCCAATGTTATTTGAATGGACTTCCTCTACACAAAGGGGTTTATTTAATTTTATTTTATTAATCAAATTTATATAACAACCCAACCTACTTCCCCTTTTTCTGATTTACATATGAAGACCCGAGACTTCTCTTACACCATGAAGGATATGGGACTTGGATTGCACAGCCATTTTAACTCTCTTGAACATCCTTCTGCGTGCCCTTGACTGCTGGGGGTAGGTGCTCAAAAGAGAGACCAATTGTGTTTGTTTCAAGAAACATTTAAGGTTGCAGCAGCAGTAAAAGGAGGTTTATATCAATTTATTAAGTCCTTTATGGATCTCCTGCTATTCATACTAAATTCATTAGCTTTATAGCTTTAAGTCTTGGTGCACAAAAAAGACAGAAAGTGATTAATGCAACTATGCCTCTTTGAGAATTACTACCATGTTGTCCAATTCCCATGACATTTTGTTTTTGAAAATAAAAGGCATCCTGTCCTTAAAAATAGATTAATTAGAAACAATCACCGGAGAAGAGCCTAACACTGGAGATTGACTGGAGAAGAGCCTAATGCTGGGAAAGATTGAGGGCAAAAGAAGAAAGGGACGACAGAGAATGAAGTGGCTGGATGGACTCACTGAAGCAGTAGGCGTGAGCTTAAATGGACCCCAGAGGATGTTAGAAGACAGAAAGGTCTGGAGGAATGTTGTCCATGGGGTCACGATGGGTCAGACACGACTTCACAACTAACTAACTAACAACAACAACAAAGCAATCCATGTAACCATTTTGAACCACATCTATCTGATTGACATGGTAATTTAGTGATGTTTGTTCTTGAAGCACTTACCGTAGTTTCCCTGTTAGGAAAACTCTAAACAGTCAAGTTCAACTAGGTATTCAGAAACGGCTGCTTTAAAAAAAAAAACACTTGAAAAATGTGTGTTATACTACAAAATTCCGCCAAAGGCAAGCTATGAAATTTATGCCTAGGGCTCAACATTTAGAGGTAGGGAATTAAAAACAAAACATAGAGGAAAAATAATTAGCCTGTTTTACTGCAGATAAATCTAACAGTCTGAGGTAAAAGTCTGCGTTGCCAATCAAAGGCAATCTTCCTGCATAAAAGGCAAGTGCAAACCCGAACTGATTGTAATTCTCAGGAAAAGTATGGGTTAAATGTTGTGAAGATCCATGGGGGCCTCTGAGTTTGTGTACTAGGGAGAGATCTTGCAGAACAAGTACAATCAGAAATACAAAACTCTCACTGGATGGTTTTAAGCATCAGAGCATGGCGGAAACCTGTAGCTGGGGCAACTTGAATGACGCACAGGGAGTTTTGATTGAAAATGGGCTATGAATGGATACAATTAAGGCCCCATTTCAGTTTAAAGATGAACTGGCCATAGAGCAACAAATTGTGGAGCACTTATCCTGCTGAGCCACGTAATCAGGGAAGGCAGCTGTAATTGGGACTCTCCTTGGTTTTGCTTCTACTAGAGAGGAGGGTACAGGATTCAATTTAATAAACAATTTGCCACATGGGTCACTCCTGCTGAGAGGCAAAGAGAAGCTTTCTCACATCATTTTTCTCCTTTTCTTCAAATCTTTACAGTTTCCAAACCCAGTTACATACAGTGACTGAAGGAAGACAAAACCTGGGTTTTATTTGCCAGCAGGTTGTCATCTGTCATGATTCCACTTGCTGCCCCTTGATGTTAGTTCATCTCTGTGACTTTTCCAGAACGAATGCCAGATATATTTTATATACATACATTACCTGGAAGATTCTTCTTCTTTAAATGTTGAAGCTCTGTATTTCTCATTTCTCTTTTATTTTGGATGAGGTTTGTCTCGATTTTCAGAAACTTACTCTACATCACGGGTCTCTAAACACTTCAGTTCATAAAGCTCTTCATGGAGTTTCAGAAACTTCATCAACTTCCAAACATTTATTGTATGGAAATAATTTAATAAATATTACTTTAATAATACTAGGAGTCATCTTAATCAACAATCCCTTGATAGTCCCAGCAACTCTTGGTGGTTGATACTTGCCCAGTTACCTGAAGCTTGGGCTGTCTACAAAAAAGAAAAAGCCTGCCAGTCAATTTAACTGGGGAAAGATTTGGGTAGGCTAAATCAGGGGTGTCAAACTCAAGGGCAGATCCGGCCCATGGGATGCTTAGATCTGGCCCACAGGGCTGCCCTGGAAACAGCAAAGGACTGGCCCACAATGTCTCTGCCAGCAAAAATGGAGCTTGGGTGGCCCTGAGCTTCATTTTCGCTAGCAGAGGGTTGCAGGATGCCATTGTAGCCAAAAATAGAACTCAGGACCCTGTTCTCGCTGGCAGAGTACTTGGTCCTCGACACGAGTGATGTCGAGCTGGCCACGCCCCCCCTGGCCAACCCTAGGTCAAACACAACCCTGATCTGGCCCTCAATGAAATCGAGTTTGACACCCCTGGCCTAGATGGTCTTTGTGATAATCTGGATTGAAATGTCCCCTAACCAGTTTTCTTCAACCCCTCTCTCTTGATCAGGAGGAATTGTAAAGGAAATTAGATTGTAAATTTAATGGAGTATTAGCTCATAGTAAGCGTGGGGGGATATAATGGCCTAATTGCCATTGATTTTTCCATGGAATTTAGTTTCTCTGTGGCAGTTTTCAGCCTATTAGGGTCTCATACATGCATACAAACCATAAATTACTAAGGAGCATCTATGCTGCTAATGATAAAAGGAAGACATGTAGGAAAGAAGCTAACAAGCAAAAAAGCTGCGAGAACCATCTCATTCAAGCTTATTGTAATAACAGTGCTGAACAGTCTCCTGTGCACTTGCTGAAAATGACTTTGGCCCATTTTGATGGAAGCCTGTGTGCATCACTTGATGTATTGTGCTTATTATAAAGCCCTTACTGCATTTAATGCATTCCTGAAGCAAACTCACTGCAAGAAAAATAATGCTGCTATCGTGAATCACAATGATTTTACTATCTTCTTTGTTTTTTGTTTTTGTTGAAAGAGGCCAACATCTGTTCTGCCTCTAAATTGAAGCCACAAAAAGTCCTCATGCACATTTTGGGTTTTATCACTAGCAACAAAGCAAAGCCTCACTTTTTCTTTTCTTACCAGTGTTTCACTTATAAGATTAACTGAATCAATGTCTAGTAGTACCATCTTGCCAAATATGTTACATCTGGATAGGATAAAACTGTTCCCATCTCAGCTATTAAGGTTCTCTTGGCATGTCCTTGAGTCATAAAGGCTGATGGTCCTTTAATGGGCAACCTGTAGTTTATTAAATTATGCATATTTGTATGAAATATGTCATTCAAATAGGATAACAATAAGTAGATGGTGATCATGATAATGAGATAAAACATTAATTCAGCAGGTAAAACACCTTTAAAAAAAATGTCACTGGAGAAAAGCCAAACAGGGAAGATGAAAGATGGACCCACCTTAATAAACTGTTACACAGAAAAAAAAATCTTTTTCTTATTTATAGCTAACCTTTATTAGTAGTGCATTGGTTAGTTTAATTAAGGTAAGCCTATTAATATTGGAGAGAATCAGGAATCAAGAATGAACTTGTAGTCTTCTGCAGCCCCAATTCTGCAAAGATTTTCATCCAGCTTTCACTGGACTATGCATCTTGCACTAATTGGTTCCTTCTGTAAACCTCTAATGCGAGCTCTGTCCTCTGTTGCAATGACAACGGAAGGATGGATAGATGGATTTATGTTTCCTGGCAACTTTAGCAGATATTCCAGGATTAAAATAATGGTGAGGACAGTGGCTAGAGCTTGAGAATGGTTAACTATTAGCATCTTAGATTTTACATACATACATACTTACATACATTAAAAACAACACACATACACACACACACACACACACACACACACACACAAACACTGTTTGGTGGACTAATATTGCTTCCATCTGCCTCCTTTATTTACTTCCTTAATCATTGGTTCTTCCCTTTTCTGGATGTAATCATTCAAGCTGTGTTTTTCTTTTTCCACAGTCTGTTTTACTTGTTGGAGTCCTCGACCACCCTCTGCTCTTGGTAGATATAATCGGTTAACATCACTTTTAGGGTGCAAAGCATGATTCATTGTCATGAGCTTCCTTGTTTTTTTGTCCAAATTGTCCAACTCCATCTAAGTCCAGTCAATTATTCCTGCAGAGTATCAGATCACAGGTATAGCCTAGGTATTTATGGCTTTTATGATGTTTCCTTCACTCAATTTGGACTCTAATATCTTGCAAATTTGTCGAATGTACTTCGCTGAAGTTAATTCCTTGACTTTGTTATGCATTAAGTCAGAGGCCTCTAAAATCCCCAAGTACTTGTAGCCTTCTTCTGGTTTTACTGCCTTTATCATTTCTTCATTCTCAAGTTCTATCCATCATCTTCTAATGATCTTGCCTGCTTTGGTTGCCATTGTTGCATTGTTCAAGTCTGATAAATTTAAAATTTCCAAATAGTGAGGTAGCCCTTTAGGTATTGCTCCAAGGGCTCCAATTACAATTATTATACAATTGTATCACAGCAGCCAGTTGTTTCAACAGATTTGGCATTGATTACTAGTCGGGCCCCACCCAGGGGCGTAAGACGTCATAACGTATTTTCATAATATGCGTGCGGATCCAAGCAGTGCGGCTTTTTGCATTTGACTGATGGTGATTTTGTCAATTTTTAACTGTTTTAAATGTAATTCCAGTGCTTTAGGAATAGCACCCAGAGTGCCGATTACCACTGGAATTACCACTGCTGGTTTGTGCCATAATTGTTGAATTTCGATTTTTAAATCCTGGTATTTTGCGATTTTTTTCATGTTCCTCTCGTCAACTCTGCTATCACCTGGTATTGCGATGTCTGTAATTGTAACCTTATTTTTCTCAACCAGTGTGATGTCTGGTGTATAATGCGCCAGTATTTTGTCCGTTTGTATACAAAAGTCCCATAAGATCTTGACCATCTGATTTTCGGTGACTTTTTCAGGCTTATGCTCCCACCAGTTTGTTGTTGGTTTAATATTATAATTTTTTCACAAATTCCAGTGGATCATTTGTGCTACTGAATTGTGCCGCAATTTATAATCAATCTGCACGATTTTTTTTACAGCAGCTGAGTATGTGATCAACAGTTTCATCAACTTCTTTGCAAAGTCTGCATTTGGCATCATCAGAGGATTTTTCGAATTTGGCCTTAATGGCATTTGTGCGGATAGCTTGTTTTTGCACAGCCAGGATTAGTGACTCTGTTTCTTTCTTTAATGTACCTGTTTCTAACCATAACCAAGTTTTTTCACTGTCCACTTTATCTTTTATTTTTCCCAGAAATTGGCCATGCAATGCTTTGTTCTGCAAACTCTCCATTCTTGATTTTATCACATCTTTTCTGTATTCTTGTTTCGTTTGTTGGACCTTCAGTAGATTTTTGTTCTTTACTTCGATTAATAGATGTTCTTGACTTTCTTTTAAATAATCAGCCAGTGCATGTTTTTCTTCTTCATCTGTTTACTTCACTTGTAATAATCCTCTGCCACCTGATTTTTGGGGCAGATATAGTCTATCAGTGTCACCACATGGTTGTAAACTGTAGTGCATTGTCATTAGTTTCCTGGTTTTTCGGTCCGAAATGTCCAAATCAGCTTGTTGTTGTTGTTGTTGTTGTTGTTGTTGTTATTTAAACATGAAACTCAGTCAACTGAACATTTAAATATGTGTCATAAATACCGTTGACTAGTGCTAATGGTTTAAATGGGTTGCTGCCAGAGTCCTAGGTATCAGCCAAGTATCTTCTTAAAATATATGATGTTCCTAGTAGTGCGTTTTTTTGCAGTTCTGCTGGTGTTATTGCGGGAAGCTGTAATTTATTGATGTATTTTGTAAAATTCTTGGACATGGTACCAAGTGCCCCGATGACAATGGGTATCACTGTTACAGATGATGATGATGATGATGATCAATCGGAATCGTTCTGGAAAATGGTAGAATAAAAATATTGCAAACAAACAGGAAAGAAATATTTTCCCCATACCTTTTTTTAATTAAGATAGGTCCATCTTTCATCCTCTCTCTTTGGCTTTACCCCAGTGAAATGAAAGTTTTCATTTTTAGAAGGCATTTCACCTGCTGAATTAATATTTTATATCATCATCATCACTACTACCACCATCATCTACTTATTGTTAGGCTCCTTGAATGACATATTTCATAAACACTACAAATATATGCAATTTAATAAACTACAGGTTACTCATAAAGGACCATTAGCCTTTTATCTACGCCTTTCCCTCAAAGAGTTCCCAACTTTTAGTAGCTAGCTTTTAGTCTTGCCAAGTCTTGGAGCTAGCTCAAGACATTGGCTTCTTTCTCAGGGTGTGAGTGAGAGATAAGAGAACCCATGGGTTACTTTCTTTTCTGCTTTGCTATTAACCCTGTCCTTATGCTTATCAAACTTCACAATGAGCTTCTAGGTACTAGTTTGCCTGAGGGGTTTTCAACTTATGTAGGACTGCAGAGATTTCCCTCCAGGACCAATATTTGAACTTTAAGCACTTCCTTTTGCTTTCAGATTCCATCACTTTGGTTGTAAGGCAGAGGTGGTATTCAGTCAGGTCTGACAGGTTCTGGAGAACCGGTAGCAGAAATTTTGAGAGTGGGGAAGGAATGGGGATTTTGCAGTATCCTTCCCCTGCCACGCCCACAAAGCCACGTCCACAGAACCGGTAGTAAAAAAAATTTGAATTGCACCACTGTTGTTAGGTCAGAAACTTAAGAATCTCTGTGGATTTTTCCATAGTTTATAGAAGTCAGTGGAATCAGTAGCTGTGAATTGAAGTGAGAAGGAATGGGATTGAAATTTCTCATTGCAATCATATTCATTTGGCATGTTATCATGATGATTACAGAAAAATCAAAACTGCTTTCACAGTTTTGAGTTCTGCCGCAGAGCTTTGATGTGTTTTATCTCCCTGTGCTTGCACTAAAATATATATGTAAAGGATTTGATAGTATACAGTTACTAGAGAGTGGCTGTAAGGATCCCCTTGACAATTGCATGCTGACAAAGAGATGGAAAAACTCTATTTGCTGCCATCTAATGGTATTCCAGATTCAGGCTCTGGACAACCAGCTGGTCCTGCAATTCCTGTAATTCATAAAATCCAGTTTCACATATTCATCATCATGCTCAAATTTTTATACTGTATATATATATATATATATATATATATATATATATATATATATATGTGTGTGTGTGTGTGTGTGTGTGTGTGTGTGTGTGTGTGTGTGTGTGTGTGTGTGTGTGTGTGTGAATACACACACACACATATATGCTGGTTTTGTTGTATTTGGGTCTTTTCCCGTTAAGATTGAGATTGTTTTGGCAACATTTCAGCGAGGTCCCACTTGCCATCCTCAGGCTGGTGTCCTTGGCTTCGTGCCTGAGCGAACAAAGCGTGGTCGGAGCTGTCGTCTCTCTACAAATCTTGGTGGGGGTGTGTGGAGTGCTGGCTTTGTTGCTGTAAGTGGGTTGATTGGCTGTGTAGTTGTATCCTGATTGGTAGATGGAGTTGATGTTTGCAGATTGGTGGGCTGTTTCGTATCATCCTGTGTGGCTGAGGTGCTGGCAGTGTGTCCGCTGTTTTTCTGTGTTGCAACAACCTGGGTGGGGTTCATTTGTTGACAAGGGTTGGTTTCCAGATGTCTGGTAGGTGGGAAGTATTGTCACATTTATTCATGTTGTGGGGGTGTTTCTCTATTTCGATAGCTTCCATAATTATTCTCAAATTGAAGTGTTCTGTTTTGGAGATTAATTTGGTTCCTTCAAAATCAATTTCATGTCCTGTTGCTTTAAGGTGCTGGGAAAGGGAGGAAGTTTTTTCCTTTTTTCTGACTGCGTTCTTGTGTTCTGCGATGCGTGCATTTATTCTCCTATTAGTTTGTCCAATGTATATAACAGAGCAGATTTTGCATGGTATTTTGTAGACTCCTTGGTTTTCTAGCTGGATCTTGTCTTTGGGGTTTCTTAAGATGTTGGCTTTTTTTGGTCAGTGCTGAAGGCTGTTTTGATATTCTGCTTGTGGAGAATTTTGCTGATTTTATCTGTGATGCCTTTGATGTAAGGGAGGAGGGCAATGCCATTGTCCTGTTCTGTGTCTCAGTTCTTGGGGGGTGTATCCCTTTGGATTAGGTTGATAATTTTTTGTTTTCCGTTGGAGATTAATGTTTGTGAGAGTGTGTAATTCAGTGGTCTTTGTCGGCTAAGCATTTGGTCCCTAGGACACACCATCTACCGGAAAAAAGCACACACCAACCGCTACTTAAATGCACAATCCCATCACCATCCTGCACAGATCAACTCTGTAGCCAAGACCCTCATCTCCAGAACCAAATGCCTAGCCAACAAAGACCACCTGAAAACTGAATTACAATTTATTAGCTATAAATTAAAGCAACAGGACATGAAATTGATTTCGAAGGAACCAAATTAATCTCCAAAACAGAACACTTCAACAAGAGAATAATTATGGAAGCCATCGAAATAGAGAAACACCCCCACAACATGAATAAACATGATGATACCTCCCATCTACCAGACATCTGGAAACCAGCCCTAGTCAACAAATGAACCCCACCCACCACCCAGGTCATTACAAGTCCACCAATCTGCAAACATCAACACATATATATATATATATATATGTATGTATGTATGTATGAATGTACACACACACACAGGCATACATACAGGCATACATACACTCCCTTGAAAAAAAATACTGTGGGGTTAAGACATCCCTAACACTCTTGGGGTGGTGTGTTGCATTAAGATACAACCTGTTGTGCCTTAAATTGGCTTCTACTGTGTAGTGCAGTAGAGTTGCCATGGTAACAGCTAGCAGTACTTCACAAGGGGGCTCCCTCCAGTAAGGGGGAAAATCCAACGTTAGAAATTATGTTTGGTCTGGACATTTTCCCCCTATAAATAAATACCCGGGCAATGTCTGGTTATCAGCTAGTATGCAATAAAATAAGACACCAGGTTGTAACTTTTTATCCTAGCTTCACTAAAACACATACATACCCATAAATATATATACATACACATGTGTGTGTGTGTGTGTGTGTGTGTGTGTAACCTAACACACACATTTATGTGTGTATTTGTCTGTGTGTAACCTAATCTTTTAATTCCTAAGAATAAAATCTGGTCAAAGAAATGTTGTAGCAGCTGCAAAAGGAAGAAACTGAAGAAAATAAAAAAACTAAAGCTGTCATTTTATACATAAATATTTGGGAATAAACCTCATGGAATATACTGGAGAAATTGATTAAGCATGCATAAGATTATGCTGCAGATTACTTGACTATTAGACATATTTCGTTTTTTTTTATGTACATGTGTTTCACATAGCTTTAAATTATAGATGTCAGGCAGTAGTAATAAGGGATTTAAGAATTGGTATTTGGCTGAGGGGCGGGGGCTGTCATTCAAATCCATGGAGCTTATTTCTGAGTTGATACTTAGGGGGTCTCCACTTTAAACCAGATTATCTGATGTCTTTGGACCACAAATCCTGTCACTTCAAGAAGGATTGGCATGGTTTGAGGTGGGGTGGGCAGGCTATTGAGAAATGAAGTCTGCTTCTTGGATGATGTCCAGTTTGTATAAACGTTTCCATAATAGCTTACTTTCCATCCCATCAATCATTTTAACAATAATAGTTCTGCTTAAATATTCTTTTGTGAGTTGGTGTTCCATCTTAAATTCTAGGCAGTTGGAGGAGACACAGCTGCAGCAAAATGCTCTCTTCGGGAAATTATTTCCAGCTCCCTGTTAGCAGCCACAGCGAGATGTCCCCCCCTCTCTGATTTTGTCAATAACTCAAGGACCTTCAGAGCCAATCGAAAAGAATTGCCTCATATTATTTCCCCAACCTTTTTTTTTTTACTCTGACTTTGTTCCTCTGTGATCTGGAGGTCAAAACTGATTTTTAGCTGTAACAAAGAAATGGGCCATTTCAAGTCTTTCAGTAAAGTCTGAAAAGTTAAGTTCACCAGAACACCGCAATGAACTGCACAATTTAAGATCCAGAATCAGTTTGAAAACTGAAATATCTGCCTATATGGTGGTCCAACAGAAATTATTGCTTCCCAAGTCTCTATACCTAGGTCATTTTTCCTAATATAGAATTTTGCCTTAATCCCCTAATCCCATTCTTAATTATCACAATGGTTAAATAGGCTACAGTATATACCGTATTTTTCGAAATATAAGATGCACCAGAGTATAAGACGCACCAAGATTGTAAAGAGGTAAATTTGAAAAAAAAGTTTTTGCCCTCCCCAGCTCCTAGGAGCACTCTGCAAGCATCCCAAACCATCAGGATGCTCTTTTTTTGTGAAAAAATGGGGCATGCAGAGAGTTTGGGAGGCCTGCAAAGTACTCCTGGGGAGGGCAAAAATGTGACGCGTGAGGCTTGATCTTCTTAAAGAGTAAGGCTTTTATCTATCTCAAATTCACTTTTCTCTACCCCTCCCATGGCAGGGCAGGACTAAACAGCTCTCTCCGTGCTTTATTTTTTTCCCCTTCCCTTGGATTGGCATAAAGGAAACAAGGCTGCCTCGTCACACACACAGATCAAATCCACCCGGATCTGTCAGCAAAGAGATACGGTAGCTGGGCTCAATACCAGCAGTAGCAATAAGCACTGCATGATAGATCCGGAGAGATTGTTGTGGGGGCTGGGGGGTGAAGCAAGGGAAGAGAACCAATCTCCTCTGCACAAAGATTTTTCTCAGGACCCTCGGTCTCCATTTTCTCTCCGGAAAAAGCTATTGGCATCATTGGGATTTTGGCTAGTGAAAGAAGCGTGGGATGGGAAGGAAACTTCGGAATGCAGCAGCTGCCAGGCTCCAGGAATACGGTGCTCCTAGTCTGGTAGTATGCACCCAGGTCAGGCGGCGGGCTGCTGAAGAATCTGTGGATTGGCTGGGCCTGGCCCAACTCCAGAGGGCCACTGCAGGGGGTGTGGAAACCACCATAGCCTTCCCCAGCAAGATCAAGTTTACAGCCAGGAGGGTTGTTTTAGTAGGTTTTTTTGGGAGGGGGGGACTTAGTTTTTTTGGGGTGGGGCTTATTTTAGCCCATGACTTGAAAAGCCCGATTGGGCTTAGTATCAGGACATGTCCTATTTTTAGGGAAACATGGTATAAGCCTGTAAAAAGCCTGTGATGGATATTATATAGTAACAGTGGATCCCCTATAAGAAATCCAGGATTTCCTTTCCTTTCATGAAGCCTTAAAAAATGCTAAATATTTAATGTGAGAACTGATTAATTTATGGGTCTGTATACTACTTACTCCAAAAATTCAAGGTGGTTTATATTTCACAGCAATAAAATTTGAATGAAACAATTCAGCATAAAAATACAAATTTCCTGAAACCAGATCCTTACCCTCCTGCCTCTAATTGTGTTTCTGTGTGTGTGTGTGTGTGTGTGTGTTGCATTCAGAAAGTATTCAGACACCATTCTCTTTTGTCAATTTTGTTAGGCTGCAGCTTGATTCTACAGTTGTTGAAATTCAGTTTTTTCTCTCATTAATCTACATTCAATACCTCATAATGCCAAAGTAAAAACAGAATTTTAGAAATGTCTGTAAATTTATTAAAGAGAAAAAACTTGAAATATCACATTGGCATAAGCATTCAGACCAGTGGTGGGTTTCAAAATTTTTTGGAACTCTTCTGTAAGTGTGGCCTGCTTTCCAGGTCCACTGGTGGAACCTCTTCTAACCAGTTCGGTAGATTTGACGAACCGGTTCTACCGAATAGGTGCGATCTGGTAAGAACCCACCTCTGATTTGCAACAACATGTGAAATTTAGCTCTGGTGCCTCCCATTTCTCGTGATTGTTGCTGACAAGTTTCTACACCTTGAATGGACTCGACCTGTGGTGAATTAAATTGTACATGATTTGGAAAGGCACAGGCTTCTCTATAGAAGGCATCACAGCTGACAATGCATACTATAGCAGAGCAAACGCCATGAGGTCAAAGAAACTGCCTGCGGAGCTGAGAGACAGGATTATTGCAAAGCACAGAATCTGGAGAAGCTACAGTAGCATTTCTGTTGTACTGAAGGTTCCTAAGAGCACAGTGGCCTCCATAATTCTTAAATGGGAGAAGTTTGGCACAACCAGGACTCTTCCAAGAGCTGGTTACCTAGTCAAACTGAGCAACTGGGGGAGAAGGGCCTTAGTAAGAGAGGTGACCAAGAACACAGAGTTCCTGTGTGGAAATAGGACGGAATTCCAGGACAACTATCACTGCATCCCTCCACCAATCTGGGCTTTAGGGCAGAATGGCTAGATGGAAGCCTTTCCTCAGTGGATTAATCCTGCTCATTACTGAAAAAAATAATCTGAATGAATTTAAGAATATCTTTTTACTCTTGCTTTGGGTCAATATGGTAATATGAAATTTTGAGGTGATACCTTATTTATGGAAATTTAAAGCCTGTAAAATCCAGCCATGTGCAATGGAGTGATTGTTGCAGCAATTTTTAAGCATCATCTCCCCTTCTGAGATAACTTGGTTAGATTATCAATATTGGTAGGCTTGATCCTCTGCTTTAATCATTCTGATTTCCATTACAAAATTGCTAGCCAAGATAAGATCAGAGATGATATAATGGTAGAGGGATAGAGAAATTTATTTCCAGGACTGCTGAAATTACAACCCAGAAGGGATTATCGGAGTGTCAATGAACAATGTAGTAGTATCTCACAAAACACCTTCACATCTGCATAAATAGATATTTAAAAAAATAACAAGTGATGTGTTTGTGATTTAGATCCAGATCACAGCACTGAAGTGAAGTTATTAATGATGTGGCTGTGATTCTGATGAAAATCCTGTCCAGCTTGCTGTTTACCACAGGTGAGAAATTGTTATTAGTTACCAATATTAATAACTTGCCCCCAGGGACAAATGACAGCTTACAGCATTGGGATAAGATAGGAAGATTGATAGCTTGGTTGCTAAGTAATTATACTCATCTTTCAAAATTCTTCCATGAGTAAGAATGGTTGAAATATATTACTTTTCTATATGCTCCTTGTTTCCACTTTTGATATTCTCTCTAGAATTGCACGTTATGCATAATAGTAAGTTAACCTATTTTACTCTGAATATTTCTAGCATATAGTGCTTAATTATATTTTACATATATACATTTGTATATTTATGCACACCGTGCTGTGGTCATTTATTTCTAATAGATAAGTATTTTAATTAACTAAATATATGGGATGTACAGATGTACCACATGGATATCAATTTAAGGCTATAAAACCTGAAGCTTAGGCTATGTAATGTATATTATTCCATATCATCACCAATACTGAACTCATATTATGTAACATTGCAACTCAATCTAGACTGTGTTGTTTCTCTGTGTCATATAATATATGTGGGTATATACATAATTTTGAATTTATTTATTTATTTAGTTATTTTGTCATGTTGATGTAGTATATATTGGAGGTGGTAACCCTTTGAGAGATGTATGCAACAAAATTTCATTTTAATGTATGCCAATTAGTGTACATTCAAAGTGACAATAAAGATATTCTAAATCTAACCCACTATTTTATGCTACTTAATAATGAATAAACTTCTGTAAAATATATCCATATAAGTGAGTATTTTCTCTCTTTCTCTTTGAGGTCTCTCTTTTAGTGTGCTTCACTCAAACCTTCCTTGGGTGATGTTGCCTGCAGATCAACTAGATCTCTGAAAACACTGAAGGAATTAGAACACCTATGAAATAAATTCTGCTTCATCTTTTTTTTTTTTTTTTTGGAGTAGTGTCAGTTCCTCTGATCCTGTAGCAGCTTGTCCTCCAGCAAGTCAGAAACAGGTTCTGTCTTCCAAAATGTATAATTGGCTGTGATCTCTTTCATTAAAACGTTATATGGGTTGTGAGGGGTTGGAATAACCACGTTGGGCTCTATTGCAATGGATGGAGATCTTCACTGTCGAAAATATTAAGCCCCCACAAAAACAGGATGGTGTAAAATATATAACTTGCTAGAGAATTGGATAAAATACAACAGAGAAAAATGCCAGTAGAGTTCCCTTTCCCCCTTGAGGAAATCAGATATTTAAAAAGCCCATTAAACTATGCTCTAGTTAATCAAGAATGTTCCTTGCCAAAGGCTATGATCAATGCCAGGTAATTCTAATGCATCCAGTGAAATGCCCCTCCCCAGCACTAAGAGGCATATGGGGTCTCAGGTGAGGAATATGTATGTGCAGATGAAATCCCTGGCCAGCTTAATGCACTGAAATTCAGCCTTCCTTTGCACATTTATTCTCATTTTTGAGGAGCGAAATTAATCAGATCCAATTATGGAAATAAATTATTGACACAGCAGATGTTATTGAAGATTAAAAAGTATTGACGAACGGCTTATTCAATAAGATGGATATGCTTCGGGAGGAAAGGAGCCTTCCAATATCATGTAGGTAGAATTTTGCAATAGGATTTGCTCTTTTTTTCTCTACTTCTCAGCTAACAACTGCATGTTTCTAAAATTTGGTGGCATAAAGGAAGGTGGAGCCCTTTCTTTGGGAAGGAATTCTTCCATCAGTGGAGGAACATAATAAAATACAATGCACAGTATACAAAATGTAATTGCCACTTCTCTAAACTGAAGGCAAATTGTGCTTTCTTCTGCTCTTTTATGCTCTCTGTCCTTTTATGGATGTCTGTGCATCAATCACATAAACAAATAAGTGAAAACAAGGTACCTCTACTACAACCTAATATAAAAGTCATGCTTCTGGTACTTCTTCTTCCATCAGAAAAGGCGAAGATCTGAAATCAAATCAGAAAAATGTAAATATCGTCTGCCTCTTACAACAATTAATACAGGACTGCCCAAAAGCAATGATCAAGTAAATATTTAGAAAGAAATGCCTGATATAAAGTGCAGATGAGTAATGACTGAAACTTTTCTGAGCTCTCGTGATAAACCTTTGGGAACAACTGGGCCTTTTGTTGTTGTCGTCGTTTGATTGTTTAATGCTGTCTGAAAGCTCAGCCAAATTGGGCACAAGAGAGACCTTTTGCACTCTGCTGCTATCACCAGATTTTCTGCTGCTGCTTTCTACTTTTCCCCATTTCTCAAACTTGCCCTGAGAGCAGAGGGCAAAAGGGAAAGCACTCAAAGACTTTCAGTGACATTACAAAAGCCTTAGAAAAATATTAAGCCATTTGTTGTGTTGCCCCCTTAGGGTAAGCAAGAAGAATAAGACAATAAAGGACATTAACAAATCTCTGTCTCCTTTGTGGCATGAAATAAAACTTTTCTCATAAGAAGATTGGCAAAACATAGCCTCAGATCCAATCCCTCTCAAATATAGGAGGTAAGGGGTGGGCAGCTGATGAAATAGGTACCAGGACATTGCAATGAAAATCCTGCTCCTTATATACTTGCCTGTGACATCACAATGCAAATATGCAAATATACTCACAAAGGTCACTTTGGCTTCACAACTGATGCCAAGACTTTCATCAATCTTTATGACATCACTGTGGCTGATCTTTCTTAGGGCATTTTTCTTTTTCTTTCTTTTCCCATGTTAGATTGAGATTGTCTTGGCAACGTTTCGGCAAGGTCTCACTCACCATCTTTAGGCTGGTGTTTTCGGCTTCGTGTTTGTGTGAGTAAAGTGTGGTCAGGGCTGCCATCTTTCTATAAATCTTTGTGGTGGGGGGTATATATATATTTACAAAAATATTTTTATTTACTTACTTTACTTATATTTACTTTTTAACTTATAATAATTATTATTTACTTATAGTAAGGCTAGCCTGCTATAATATAAACAAAGCTGAAAGGGAAGGCTGGACATAACAAGGTGTTGCAATCCCTCCCAGAATAATACAGAGAAACCTGGAAGTTATTACTGGGTGGAACAAGCAGCTCTCACTGACATCCCTTCTTATAAGTGCCCCTCCAAGACAGGTGAAGAAGGAATGAGACATGCATTAGGATTGGGCAGAAGGGTGGAAAGTTCATGCAACTGTTGCGTGGCGCACCAGAACCAGAGGCCTCATCTTGTAGATAGGCCTAAAGGGAGAAGGAGGGGGAGGGAGGGAGGGAGGGAGGGAGGCAGTGACTGGTGGATGCAGGAACTCTAGAATCAGAAAGAGGGAGGCTGGAATCAGACTGAGTGTTAGAGGGGAGAAAGAGGACTGCAATTGTTTATGCAGGTGTTGGCAATAAGCCACTCCAGGTATCAACAGCCTTTAGGGAAAAGGAACAATTGACAAGGACTGACTCAGAAGCCGTGTATGACAGGAAAGTTCAATGAGTAAAGCCGCAGGAGCCATATAAACAAAACCTAAAAGCAGTAAAACTAAGAAGAAAGGCTGAAACTAAGTGCAACAATGAGTGGGTTTGGAATCAGATTCTAATTAAGGAAGCAAATATTAGAGGAAAACAAATGAAGCCTACGGAATTAATTATTCAAAGCAATTAAAGGCTTCCCGCTGCCCTGCCCCCACATCTTATTGCCTGGGCTTGTTTGTTTTGTTTTGTTTCGTCTACACTGCAATGCTTTTTGAAGAGAGGAATTCAAATGCCATCTTTGGGGGAGGACGGGCGGGCATTGTTTAATGCAAGCATTCCCATGTTTGTCAGTTTCTGTATCCATGGGATGGAAAGGTGGAAAGGCAGGGAGGAGAATCTGGGGGTGGGGGGAAACAAATGAGGAAAATCATCCAGATAGAGAATTTCAAAGCATGAAGGATGGGTTTGAATCCTTGCATTGTGCCCTGTGTATTGTGCAGTTGCACTTTGCTACTTTTTTCCCATCAGGCTCTTCCTCTTTGCTCTAGGACGTTATTGGCATCCTTCAGTCTCAAAAGACTATGGTATCATGCTCTGGAAAGAGGTCCTAACGTAGCATCTTCAAAGCTGGAGTGTCCTCTCCAGAGCACATTGCCTGGGTAGATTAATAGGGAGGATAGACTGTTACCCAAGCAGCAGATTCCCCCCTCTCCATGTGGCTGGAATAGTCCAATGGAACGGCAGAGCCGATACGAGTGGTTCCAGTTGCAGGAGTTACCAGAATGTAATTGTACACAGTCACAAACTGCTTCTAGGACTCCAGCTCCGTATTTTGCCTCGAGGTTGACTTCTGAAGCCTTTTCCAGTAGTAGATATAGCTACAAGGCAGTGGAGGTTTGAAGTCAGAGTTTCCCTTCTCCTAGAAGATGGTTCTCCCATTTTATCTGCTGTTGGGGCATAGAGCCCTCTTCCGCCTTCAAAACCATTGACCGTCTTCTCCTGTAACCCTGGAAAGAGACCCTTACAAGGTGCTACCAGCCAAGTCAGCTGGACCAAGGTTTTTTTTAGGGAGGTCTAGGATGACAGCTTGGTTTTTGTCATGTCAGGACATGCCCTCACAAGACTAGCACAAAGACCAAGGGACTACAGCATTACTGTGTTCACCTTTGGTCTTAATAAGAAGTCTGTGGCATTGAAGATTGCTTTGAGTAAATTTTCTGTGAACAGAAGGCTGCTGTGCTTCCAGGACCAAAATCATTTCTTTCTGGATTCAGCCTTTCTTTGTAGTGTGATGGAAACTGTTAAGGGGGCTTAGAACCCATGTTGACTTCTCTTATCTGATACTCTCACTGATAGATACTTTAATAAATGGATTGAGATAAAAATGGACACTAATACTCTTTATATCAAGGGGATGTGTTTCGGTCTCCAAAAGTCCAAGATGAGAAGTGTCTTCTTCAAGAATTCTGGACTGGGTTGAAGATGGTCCAAAGATAATCATGATGCCATGCGCTGGATTGATTTCTGACCTCATTTCACCTGCTCTTTTGGCAGTTCTAGTTAATCTCATCTCATCTGAACTAAAGCCCAGACTTCTACATCATGGCACATGTTTAAAAGGGTGCAGCTTCAATCTCATAGTTGTGATCAGCATCTTGACTTTTTTGATACTCACCCTGTAGACACAGCTACTTGTTGGACAAACAGGCAACCATTCTCTACCATGCACTGTTTCCTGGCATGAGGAAAGACATGCTATGAAGACCAAACAAATCCAAGTTTAAAAAGCATTTTGTCCTTGGCTAGAGAACAACATCTGGTTCACAAGCTTTGATTACATGGCTTAGAAAGGATAAAAACAAAAGCAAAAAAGTAATATTCCATTGAAAGAATAGGTCAATTTGGAGATGATTTCCTTTATTCTCCCCCTATAAGGACAGGATTGCGACTATTTACAGTGTTTGTGCCATCTGAATATACACAGGAAAGAGAGAGAGAGAGAATATAAAAATACTCCATCTTCCATTTGTGCCCCAAATTTCCAACAACATGAATAATGTGAGGAAGGTAAGCTATTAATTTTAAAGTCTGAAGCCTTGATTTCTATGCATATGTGCTTTCTTCAATGTTAGAAGCATCTTTTCAATTTAACCCCATCAATAGTTTTGTGCTACAATAAAGCACAGGTTTGGATTGCTTTTATTTCCAATCTGTTGTTAGTATTGGATCATGGTTATTTCTCTGTGATATCCACTTCCTGCATCCTAATGCTTTCCAGATGTGAATAAAGCTGTTGGACAGCAGGATGGGGAAAGCCAGTAGATTTTTCCATGTTTGTGCTGTTACCAATGTTTTTGCTTATTCCTATACTTTTATCATTCTAGATCTTCTTTTTAGCTAGAATATTGTTGTGGCTTTATATTTCAGTATTTGTTTATCCACCCATTTTTATTTTACCAACTGGTTCTTACTGCACCACAGGATGTCTTTGAGCAAGTAAATGCTCCTGTTTGACTGTCCCCAGTTGGAAATCTCATTTTCCTCTTTTTCTTTTTCTTGGATGATTCAGTCTTAAATGCATCATCATTTTTCTGCGTGATGTTAATTTTTGATTTATTGTACCAACCTGAATGGAATATTTGACATAAAAGTTTTCTATCAACCAAATTAACGGACATCCTTACTTAGCCACAACTCTATGATGCATATAACAATAAAGAACTAATTGTATGCATAGGTAATTTTCTTTTTCCATATGCCTGCAATTAGCCTTATAATATTGTAAGCAACCAAGTAGCTGAATAGGGATCTCCATGAACCATATGGTAGATAATCATCTACCTATTCAAAGCACAAAAATCTGCTGGAAGCATTTGACAATTTTTTGTTCTCCAAGAAACATTTTCAAGAAAGGCTAAGTCCGATCCAGATTGATGGAAATGAAACAAAAGTTTTTAACAGCTTACCAGATAGGTTGATTAAGAGTTTTGGAGATAGAATATCTACAGTAATGTGCTTTGCTTTTTTTGCATCTTCAGTACCAGCTTATAGAATTAGAATTCTTTATTGGCCAAGTGTAATTAGACACACAAGGAATTTGTCTCTGGTGCATAAGCTCTCAGTGTATATTCAACAATAGTGATAGATCATTATCATAGTCATTGTAAAAATACATAAAACATTAGATAGAACGCTTAGTGATAATCATGGATACTAAAGCCAACAACACAAATCATACTCAGTACTAATGAAACAATTTAAATCATAAGATACAAGCAACAAAGTTATAGTCATAAGAAGATAAGGTAGGGTAATGTTTTGAATTTACATTAGCAATATCATCAGCATTGACAAAAACTGAACTTAGAAACAATTCCAACAAGACCTTAGTGTTCTGATCTTTGTAAGTATAGGCAGATCTGTAAGTATTTCAATATCTTTTCAAAACTTTCATTGCCACCCTACCAACTGCCACACTATACTATTTTTTTCTTGACTGCTGGTTCTTTTACTGTTGAAATGGTATGTGGGAATGAGGGAAAGAGATGCTGCTTAGGGAATGATCAAACAAAGAGAGGGAGGAGCCCACAGTTACTTAAGGATCAGAGAAAAAAATGAGGAAGGATCTGCCTTAGTTGATCAGGCTGTTATAGGTGACAGCCAGAAATCTGTACTTCCAGACTTGCAAAATTCTGTTAATGTAACCTTAAAATAAGGTAGAATTAGCATATGTGGTCATGTTTCTTTTTGATTTCCCTGGGAGGGCTGGCAACTATCCATCACTCCAGTATTTTCACTTTCAGTTCTAAGTCTGGTTGCTGCACCTGCTGTCATTATTTGATATTTTTTATATTTAATCTTAGTCCTATTTTTTTTCACTCTGCTCCTTGGCTTTCACTGTTAAAGCTTTCAGATCATTTTCATTTTCAGCTCTCCAAGTGTTGTCATCATTATAGTAGAAGTTTAAAACCACACTCATCTTCTTCTAATTCTGAGTCTCTCAATATATTTTCAACAAATAGGTTGAATAAATGAGAGAGTAGATATAAATCATAAAGATATATAAATTACAGTAAAAATTCCATCTAAACCTAGCTTAAATTGCTTCTTTAAATTAAGTTCTTTATACTCTTCCTTGTTTAGTAACCACAAACCATTCCTTAAATTGAAAGTGAAATGGCTACTAAATGAAATGATTGCTAAGTGGAGAGAGAGAGGGGGGGGGGGAGGGAGGGAGGGAGGGAGGGAGGGAGGGAGGGAGGGAGAGAGAGAGAGAGAGAGAGAGAGAGAGAGAGAGAGAGAGAGAGAGAGAGAGAGAGAGAGAGAGAGAGAGAGAGAGATTGCGAGATTGCGTCCATCTCATTCACTGGTTCCAAGTTTCTCCCAGAAGGGTCATCTAAGCTGTCCCTGTTCTTTTGATCTTTATTTCAATGATGTGATTCACTGATTTTGCCAGCTTATTGCTTCTTTGGTAGAACAGTAGTACAGTTTCACCCATATTAATATATTATCTAAACCTATGAACTATGTTCTCAGTATGTTATCCCTGCAATTTTAATTTACTGTCATCCCTCCAATCTGTAAACACTTCTATACAATGTGCCAGCACCTTTATAGGCCTATCTGATTAATCTTACTTCTCAGATTGGGGGAATCAGAGCTCAATATCATTAAATAAAAACACTAGAGAAGATATTGTTAAAGCAAATCCTCCCCACCACACATGTTTCGTTACTAACTACTCTCCCACAATGATTTTTTAAATTTTGTTATGAAACAAAGAAGAAATCCAGATGATTGCACACACTTCTGCTTGTTGCTTAGTTTGACTTCAGAACTATTCCACTGAAATCAAGGCAGCAAATCCCGTAAGATCAGTGTAATTTTTACATGTATTGTCCAGATCTTCATGGAAATGTATAATCTTTCCTTTATTACAAAATAAATTATTGTGAAAGACTTCAAACAACTGCATAGTTAAATTATCAATTTATTAAATATTTGACTGGCAAATCACATATATTTCAGCATAAGGTAGGAAAGAGTTGGAACAAAATTCCTCTTGGCTGAACAAACATTTGACAATGTGCTGTGGAAAAGCCCATCTGCCTTGGAGGTATCAAACTTATGAGATGTTGTGAATGCTATAAATACCTTCCTGATCACATCATTTAAAAAAAAAAAAACCAGTGCTTAGATGTTAGGGAAAGGTATATAAGACAAAATCTAGCCAAAGTTAAGCCTTTCAAGTCTTATTAATTCAATGACAATAAATCCATTAATACCAGTAGGACCTAAAATATTTTATTCCTGCACAGAGAAAGGGCAAAAAAACAAGATAATAAAAGAGTAAAGTATAAAGAGGCCCATAGGTTAAAAAAACCCATCAAGCTGATGGTTATAACAACATCTGTACACGTACATGTGTGCAACATTGACAACATACCTTAGGTCATTCATGCTTCCATGACTGATATTGACTTTTCTGATTCTCTTCTAGATGCTGCTAAACCAGTCTCCAGTGTGAACATTCCATAATTCAAGCCTACACACATTATTATACAATTTCTCTATATCCACAAATATGCAGTATCTGTTCTTGGTTACATTCATATGGTTTTTAATGGCCCACTATCATACACACACACTCTTGATTTCTGTATCTGAGTGTAGAGATACATTGGACTTCTCAAATTGTACTCATGGTTGCCTTTCATACACTTTTGCATCTGAACATTTTCTCTGGCATAAAACTCCCCTTAGATTTTGCATTTACTGTCCATGTCCATTTCCCCCAAGTATGAATATTGACCAATTAAAATTATATTCTATCCCATATTTAGAAGTACTCATAGCTCTTGTATAATTCACTAAGAACACTGTAGCTTTGAGCTGCTCCTGTGTTCATACAGGCTTAATGCTAAAGTTGAAGATAATTTTTTCTGAACTGAACTTGTTGGCAGCAGCTTGAAAAAAAAATGACTCTAAATGGCTGGTTTCTCTGTCTTCTCACTGATAGATGCCCAGCTGCTGTACCTTCCCAACTTTCCATTCCAGTAAAGTAGTGGCCAGTCATTTTCTTTTCTCTGGGTAGGGTTTTATTGCATACATGCATGCATACCAGGGGTGGGTTTCAACCGGTTCGCGGCGGTCCCTGCGAACCGGTTGGTCGGCGAACCCAGAAGTAAGTAACTTCCGGGAACGGCGAAGGGCCCACCTGCTCGCCCGCGCTCCTTACCCGGTTTTGACGAGTTCTGTGCTTCCACGCATGCGCAGGACGCATACAGCGCCTGCGCGATCCTCCAGGAGCAGCTGGAGCATCGCACAGACGCTAGTACGCATGCGTGCGCTGTGCGTGTGCACGAGGACGCCGCCGGCCCCGTTCCAACCGAACCGGTTGGAACGGGGCGAGAAACCCACCCCTGATGCATACATTCATACAGAATTGAGTACACCCCCTCACATTTTGTAAATATGTAAGTATACCTTTTCACGTGACAATACTGAAGAAATGACACTTGACTACAATGTAAAGTAGTGAGTATACAGCTTGCATAACAGTGCAAATGTTCTGTCCCCTCAAAATAACAAATACACAGCCATTAATATCTTAAACCACTAAACCGACATACTTACATATTACAAAATGTGAAGTGGTGTACTCACTTCTGTGATATACTGTACATACATATGTGTGTGTGCATGTATGGGTGTATGTGTGTGGTATACATATGTCACTTGTTGCCAATTAGACATCCATGCATGCAAAGGAATTCCTATCCCGAATTTTCCCTTTTAGAATTGTCAGATTAAAAAGCAGCTAGAATTTTTGCAGTACATGTCTAGCATTCTGAATTCCGGCAATAATAAAGCTTTGTTGATTTGAAATGTTAAATGTCCACCCACTAACACAGATTCTCACCCATGTGTCACAGCATATGTCGGCCTGAGAAAAGTGGTGGGGAATCCTGCCCGGAACAAATATCCTCTGCCAGGGCTTTGTTCTTGACTTTTTAAAATATAGTTTGCTGAGTGCTAGGCAGGTATTTGCCACAAACTGTGCTAATTAATTATTTTCACTCATTTGTTTATTTCTTCTGTCAGTTTCCTACTTTCACAGGTATTTGCTTCTTCTCTCCATTTCTCCTGGGAATGCATCTGCGGATTGCTCCCATTCAGATAATAGGGTTTTAAAGCATTTTATTGCTTTTCTCTTAAAAAAAAAATCTGGCACAAGCCATTTTAGAAAAATCTGCTTTAACACAAATACATACATAAAGTTAAATTGTGTGTTTGTGTGTGTGTTGTGAAATTATGTGTGTTTCACAGAGCAAAATTCCTGCCACTGTGCAGCATCCAATCAAACAGCAGGGATTTGGCAGGAACGAAATGAACTGCACTATGCAAATAGGACGGGGTTTGAATTAATACAGTCAGAAAGCACTTTCAACTTATAGTAGGGAAAGCTAATAGGTCAGAGCTAGGTAGATGTCACTGTCTTTTCTTATCCACCAGAAACTACTGGTGGCTCATATGCTTGTTGGGGCAACATAGCAGTGTATATTTGACCTAATTTCTTGCTTTCATAAAAAAAAAAAACCAATCATTGTACAAGATCAGACCACTTATATTCAGATCTATCTCGCTGCTCTCCTTTCCCTTACACACAGACATTTATTTTCTCTTTATTTCATCTAATTAATTATCTTTACTTTTTATTCCTTTTATATTCCAAGTTGCAAACTTCCATATGCCAGGATTATCACCAAATCATTTTAATTGACCTCAGGCCTTCAATGGTGAATTGCCGCTTCTGTACAATGTTTTAATTAAGATAGAGAAGAACAGACTACACCCACAGCTGTGCCACAATCCATCTAACAGTACAATCAGGCCCAATTAATTCTGGCACATTTTGACCAGTATGTCCAAAATACAAATGATACCCAGTGTTGTCTTTAGCATGTTCAATCTACTCATACAAGTAGGATCTATCTAGACAACAACTTTATAATATTACATCATCCTGCAGTGGTCTAATACACTAAGGATGTATTTCTTTAAAAAGAGAATAGTCTACCTTTCAGATTTTTTCATTGCTTGAAGATGCGATCCATCTCCTCATTGCCTCAGCAACCTGTAGGCCCAGCTCTTGAGTTCCCATCTTAGGAGGGAGGTTAACTGCTTGTCTCGGGGATTAACCTAAATACATTGAAAGCAGTACTATTACATTATGGCTTGTTCATTATGCTTTCCTGCAAAGGTCAGAGGAGCGAAAGATCATTTAAATGTCACTGTGAATTAGAGAAACCGAGATGACTGAAACTGGTAGAAATTATTGACAGAGAGATCCATGGGATGACTGTAAACTTCAAAGAAAAACTTTCCTGCCATTTTTCTGTCAGAACCCATTCAACTTGATAGAAATGAATTTGCTTTTGATCTTTTCTTCCCCAAGGGGGGAAAATAGAATTTTAGATAAATTCTTATGACTTGAATGTGATGTTCTTGCCTTATTTAATTGTGTGGTACTATGAAGAAACATTATTGTCCTTTCTTCATTTTAAATAATCTCTCCAATTGTCATCACCCTCTATGGCTTTCTTGTGTTTGGTTTAAATTAGAAGAATATATTTCATTATGGACTCTCTTGATGCTAATTAATAGAATGGTAAAAATATGGGCTGGCCAATACATCTGTTAGGTGGATTCATTTTGGGCTGAATTATTGCATTTTTACATGGTTCTATTTCAGCTTGGACAGTTTTAGCACATGGAACACATAGGGCTCTATCTGGTGCCCAATATTTTTTTTTATCAATAAGTGGTGGGAAAGATTGAGCAAATGATTACCAAGTTTTTATGATACAGAACTAGAAGTTATGGCTAATGTTTTAGAAGAGAAAGAAAATGGTAAAGGTCAAGCAGGCTTGAATAACTAAATGAAATTAAACACAGAGTAAACCTACATTTGGAAAAAACAAGGAAAGACTGAAATAACAAATAGCACACCTGGCTTGACCTGCATACAACAAAGATTTGGGTATTCTAGTAGGTTACAAGTGGAACATGTGCCAGTGTATGGTGCAGCTGCTAAAAGGTAAATGCTATTTTGGGCTCTCTTAAAGGAACATTGAGTGCAGAGTAGAGTTCCACTCTCATCGACCTCAGTCCAATTGTGTCTAGTTCCATTGACGATAAAAGGAGTTAAGAAGAGGGCTATTGAAAGTGCTGAAACTTTGTCCTATATAGAGTAGTTTAAAGGACTAGGGTTTGTTTAGATTGCAGAACAATAGAATGGGAGGACTGATGATAGCGGTCCTTTAGATATTTAAATAGCTATCATATAGAGGAGCGAGACAGATACCAAGGGTGGAAAATAAGGAAGGAGATTCAGATGAAACATTACAAAGAATTTCCTGATGGTAAAAGCTGTTAACCAATAGAATAGTGGCCTCATGGAGCAGTATGTTCTCCTTCACTGGTGGTCTTCAAACGAAGGCTGGGTAGCAGGGGTGGGTTTCAACAGTTCGCGGCGGTCCCACGAACCGGTTGTTGGCGAACCCGGAAGTAAGTAACTTCCGGGAACGGCGAAGGGCCCACCCGCCTGCCCGCGTTCCTTACCCAGTTCTTTGAAGGCTTCTGCGCTTCCATGCAGTTGCATGGCACATACAGCGCCTGTGCGATTCTCCACGAGCAGCTGGATGGCACATACAGCGCCTGCACGAGTCTCCGCATGCTGTGAAACTGCGTGTGTACGAGGACGCCGCCGGCCCCATTCCAACCGAACCGATTGGAACTGGATTATGCAACCCACCCGCTGGGTAGCCATCTATTTGAAATGATTCAGTAGATCCGGCATTAAGCAAAGGGTAAACTAGATAACCTAAAAAAGATCCTTTCAAATCAGAGGTGGGTTGCTCCCGGTTTGGCCCAGATCAGGTCACATCCGGCATTAGCCATGGTGGGACACTCCACCCACCTGCCGGATGCTCTGTGCATACATAGAAGCATCGCCCATGAGCGAGCCCAACCAGTTGTAAAAATTGGCAACTCACCACTGTTTCAAATGTTCAGGTTTGAGCTTCTGTGACTTCCTTCCAGGGGTGTTTTTTTTCTTGTTTTAGAATCCGAAATATGGATATTCAGGAGTCTTTGGGAAGATGAAATAGATCTATAACAGAAAACTACAACGACTAACATTACAGTAAGCTCCACCACCCAGGCAAGAGGAATGTAACAAAGAGTTCTCCAGACACCTGGGACAAAGAGAAAAGTGAACAGCTCTTTCTTTGAGGAAGAAATATTGGGGAAAAGGGCAAGGTAGATTTCCTCACTGTATTAATTAAATTGGCACCTTTCTTTCCCATCACAAAAGTGCAAGCAAAGCTGAGATCAAATAATCCTTTAATAAATGACTTCATTGTAAGGGCAAACAGGGAAAATTATTTGTCAGAATATTTTATTGCCTAGTGATAAGAGGTGGTGGACCCACTCCCTTGGTCCTTCTTTTCCTGACAGTTGCATCTGGTAGTTACAGGGAACACAGATAATTTTGCTTTTTTTAATAGTCACAATTTCATTTCCCCCGCCATTGTTGCTTAGACACCCCATAACTCTAACTCCTCTATGTTATGCGAGTGCAACTTCTATTTTCCATTTCGAGAACATATTTTAGGGAGAATCATTTTCTTGCTGCTGTGGTTAAATAATTACTGAGTCCTTGGATAATCTTTCCTGATATCTGGCAGATGTAGTTGACACAAAATTTTAAACCAGGAATTTGAAAGAAGGAAAGTCTGGGATTGAACAAGGATTTTCCATGTTGAAAGATTTTAGAAAACCTTGTGCTTATGGGCCCACAGAACTGTCCTTCATACAGTCTGAAACAAAACCAGCCATAGCTGGTTCTAGACTTACTTCTCTTTCAGTCTTTCATCCAACCTTATTAACTTCATTCTCAACTAGTTGTGATGTTATGAAAATAGGTGTTGGAAAGAGGCTAAGAAGATCTAGGTTTGATCCTCCAAAACGTGGAAGAAAGGGAATGGCACCATCTCTCCGTACAACCTGCCTCACATTCCTTATTCTTGTGAAAATAAGATCAAGGGAGAAGTCTTATACTCTTGACTTAGCAGAAAAGGAGATTTCTATAGATGAATGTATCAACATCACTCTCCTGTGTGCTTCTATCTCCTCTTACAGTAGAACAAAAACAGGTGTTAAGTCAGGGTGAAGAATGGAGGTGAGGCCAGAGTGATTTCTAACAGTCCTTTATTCAATACTGCCTGCAAGGCCGCTTAACTTCCTGGCTGACACAGCTCCTTTTATAGGAAACGGATCACCAAACAACCAATCAGGAGAGAGCATTTTCCTGCTCCAACATAGAACCAGAATGAGAACTTCAACTGACAATTATGCACTATATAAAATACATAACACAGGGATTGGGGGAAGAATTGTATGGGGGAATAAGGAAAAGAAAGATTACTGAGAGATGGGCGTGTGTGGGGAAAAAGAAAGAAAAAGAGCGCTGTGAAACAAGATGAAAGGACTTGATATACTGATGAAAGAAATGTCCTTCTGGGTTTGGCTCCAAGTGGGGGAAAAGACACTGGAGACATGGAGCTGCTGTGGAAAGATGTTTTATTGGTGGACAGAACCACATGGCTTGAGTCCTGAACAGAAAGGTGATCACATGCTTCATGTTGGTGGAGAAAGAGAAGGAAGGACTGAGGATGCCGAGTCCCTGGTTTTATGCCCTTCTGGCCTTTGATCTTGATCTTGTATGGTTGTCAGACTCCCATGGGGCCATGCAGGGTAACTCTCGGGCTGCGGTTTGAATCCAGGGTTTGATTGAGCTCTCAGATGCCATGTTGCAAGTTGGGGTAAAGTGCCAATTATCATGCCTTAATCCCATTCCCCTGGAGCTGAAGTGGAGAACTCTTATTATGTAAAGGGACTAGCTGGGCCTCTTAAGGCCCATTGACAAAAGGGGGAAAGGCAGGAGCTGCAGGAAGTTTCTCTTTAAAAACATTTTACCTTTTCACATCCAGGGAAATATAATATTCTCCCTTTTCAATATTTCCTGGGATATTTCATTTTTCTGGGAGAGGAGGCTGGTTGATACTTTCCACAAGACAATGAAACAAAGAAGAGGTAGAAATAACATGTTCACCCTAAAGGTTGATATTTGATGTCCTGAACAAAAAAAAAGAGGGTACTTGAGACAAAAGTTCAGCAGAGCCAGCAGCAAGGCAGAGCAAGGAAACGTTAAGTCTAGTGAGTGACTGTAAAAGAATAGGTTGAACAGAAGCAGCTTAAGCTTCCAACTGCAGCAGTGATACTGATATACAGAGCCCTGACTCAAAAATCAGCATTAGCTCTCCTGGCACTTCACTTGTGTGCATCTCTGCTTTTGACAACCGTAGTGAGGGGAAGGAAGGTCAAAGCGGCTCAGTGAACAGCCCTGTTATATAGCTATCATTTGCCATATTGTGGATTTCCATAAGAACCAGACATACAAAGTGTGTCTGCCAGGGAAAATTTGCATAATCCCAATTGCCTAGAAAAACATATTAAATCTGATGTAGTTTATTCCAGAAGATAACAACAGTCCTCTTCAAACATCTCATGGAGCCTGTGATAATTGCTAAATCTGGGATGGGGATTAACTATTTCTGTCCTCCTGAAACAGCAATATTTACAGCATATATTTTCTCACGAAAGAAAATACCATTTGCAAAAGGTACCATATCTCAAACAGAGGAAAAAAACATACCTTTGCTTTTGGAAAAGAGACAGACTATAGGAACTGAAACGGTCTACTTGTGTTGTAGTCATGCAGATTAAAAAAGAATTTGCTTGAGAAATTATTTCAGAAGTGAAGAGAATTTTTGAGACATTTTAATGCATGGAAGGTTTTTGTCAGTTATTACTTCGGATGTGCCCCAAGGAGGTATACATGTGAATGTCCTGACTTTTATTGGATAACTATTTCCTCACTGATTTGCATATCTATGTCTCATAAATCCCTAGAGAAACCACAATGAGGGCTTTTTCTTTCAATGGGCCTTTCTTTTGAAGAAGGGATGTTTGAAGAAGAAAAGCTAGCAAAATAATCTACCCAATTTCTGAGCCCACAAAGTGGGTGTAGAATTTTGAAGTCATTTGTGCTAAGCTCTGATGAAATTTGAAACCCACTTCAAGCCAGAGTAGTCTAAAGTTTCCCTAATAGTTACCTTACAGATGAATTTCATTTCCCAAAATTATTAGCTAATATTTTGGAAGCTGGAGGGCACCAGACTGGATAAGATGATACGATGCTAGGAAATAGGTAGCTTGGCCAGGTGGATAGTCCCCCATCTTCCAATTTTAGGAAAGTAAGATCTTTTCCTAGTCATTCCTAATGCCAGGCCATACATAAATGCAAAGAGTACCATTATTGAATGATTCAGTGAAACAGGTGAATGTGTGAATTCATTTAGTCAAAAAGCATTGCATGTGAATGATGCAAAGATTCAATATATTGAAAAGGCTGTCTGATAGTTTATTCACCTATGAAAGTCACTTGACTGATGTAATTGCTATCCAAGAAATTTTCAGGGGTGAACCAATCTTAGCCTGCAGTTTACCTATGTCTGGATTGTACTATATCTTGCTGTAGATGAAGATCCACATGACTAAATCTGCTTCTGCATAAAATATTTCATCTGTATAGATATAATGAAAAGTGGTTCTAAGGTCCCGAACATTTAGATTTGCCTAAAAATAAGCTCCACTGAACATGATGGGACTTAATTTGAGTATTCACAGGATTGCACTAGAAAGATTTCCTCTAATTGTATACATTTATATGGATGTATTTTGTATGTCAATGTAGCAACAATTACACAGTACATAGTCTAAATACATGTTATTTAAACTGTTAACATCTATTTCTTACAGACTTATGCTTATTGTGTATATGATTGAATACTTCATCTATATCAAAAGCAACAACTACAGCAACAATCACAACAACCTTCCATATAGAAAGTACCCAAGAAGTAATCTCATGTTTTATTCCATCCCATAAATACTTATTCAAAATATTCAGATTACATCCCACTTTAACTAGCCCCACACATTTGCATTCTTCATAATGTTCCTTTTCATGTTTCATGCTGCAGTTAATTCTAACTTTCCTGGAAAAAAAATTTGTTTTGATAACTCCAAGTAGGGAGTTGATTGGGCCAGCCAGAATGTGTAAAACTTTCTTCTCTGATGCTGTTGTTTTATAATGGTTTTGATTATGATGGTTGTTGAAAATATTTTCTAAGTGCCCTGAAGTGTTTTTCAGAGATTACATGTTAATTACATGCAGATTACATGTTAATACAGTATACGGTGAGAATGTATAAAGGCTGCTAATAAAAATGTGATAATGAAAAACCTGAGGTCAATTTGGACATGTAGTGGGTTCTGAAAAAAGCAGAATAATTTGTAGCTCAGGGTTGAAATGAGGGGTCCTTGGTGCTTTCTAAGCTTGGTTATTTTCTTGCAGATGTTTCATTACCCAAAGTAGGTGTGTAGTCACTGATAATGTTACCTAGTTTTAGTAATGAAATGTCTGCAAGAAAACAACCAACCTCAGAAGCACCAAAGACCCCCTCAAAGTGACTATTATAATGTTTGGGAAGGTATTCTCTTTCCCTCTTCCTCCCCCCTCTCCTCTCCTCTCCTCTCCTTTCCTCCTCTCCTCCTCTCCTCTCCTCTTCTCTCCTCCCTCCCCCTGCTCTCTTTCCAATGGAATTGTTACCCAAAGATGCCTAAGGGCATCATACTGGAAAATAGAATAGAATTACAGAATCAGTGCTGATTATGGGGATGAACAAACAAATACCTGCTCAAGCTGCAGAGAACTCTGGATACAGCTGGTAATCCTGTTTTTGCCATTGTGTTTGGCACTTTGACTTAGCTTGAAGCCAGTTAATTGTCCTAGGGGCAATTAGGGAGCCTGATTCCTTTTCTTGCTTAGGGCTTCTATTCCTTGTTCTTGCTCCTATATAACATAACTTGTTCTTTGTGATCTGGTAAATACCCATATTCTATTTCTTTCAGGCTTCTATTCCTTGTTTTGATTCATATTATGAACCTGTAAGAGTTTTGCTTTCTGTTCCTCATGTGGCTGGCAACCTCAAGCCTAACATTTAAGGTACATAGGATATATCATCAATACCTACATATTCTTGGGTAAAGCACATCCTGGTTTTGTTTGGCACTTACTTTGAATGTTATTCCTTCCATTAGCTTTCTACAGTCCATTCAGGTTCTAATGAAATTAGCCTTCACTTTTAGATATATTTGATCATAAATCACACGAATCTATATCTAATCAAACTAAAGTTTCTCACCATTTTATAAACTGTGGTTATGGCATCAAACTAGAACCAGGTGATGATGGGTTTTAGTCCCACCTTAGTCATTAAGCCAGCTGGCTGACCTTGGGACAATAGCTCTGTCTCAGCCTTAGGAAGGACACTTGAAATCACTTCTGTAATCTTCTCAAATAACTATAGGAGTTTGACCAAGGAGTCAACTGGATTCAACACTGACTCAAAGGTAGCAACAGCAACAACAACAAAATTGAATACCAATCCACTTTTAGAGTATAATTATATTTCTGTGTTTCTCTTTCCCAGCAAACTCCCAGATAGGATGCAAATAATATGGAGCTTTTGTTCCCGTGTCTGCACCAGGTACATCTTAATCCGGATTAAACTTGACCTCCTGCTGCACATTGATACATCTCATCATGTCCAACAGAACAAGGGAAAGCCCTTATCAGTAAATGTTTTGTGCACATGCATTGTTGGAAGGATTCATTTTGGAGTTTGTAGGTTATTGTTTGGTACATAAGCATTCATTTCAGACTCATTGATCCTGATCCCTAGTTGAAGGAGATATCTTAAATGACATTGTCTGAGCATGGTTGCTAACTCTCTGTAAAAAGGGATTGTAGCTCTCATTTTGCAAGGAGTATTATGACCTTTGCATATGTTTTGCTGTATTCCTAGTGTGGTTTTAAAGAAGCAACCCCTTATTATTTTATTTGTGTATCTGGGTTTTGTTAAGGATATCAGTATTATTTTATGAATGTTAATAGAATTGCCTAAGTTAATGTGTTTTTCTTTTTCCATTTTATTTGTATAGATTGTGATTCATTAAGAGGAATGAGATATACATTTTATTTAAAAATAAGTTAAAAAAATATTGTTTGAACTATAAACTGTAGGTAGGTTAATGTTATCCAGTGAAAATTTATTTCTTACCGAGTCTAATTTAGATGCAGGCTGTAAAGTTCAAGCCTAACAGAGCTTTCAGAAAATTGGCTTCCTCCTATAATAACTATTCTCTAAAGTAAACATTCTCATCTTTGTTGTCAAGAAATCTTTTCCAAGTTTCTTAGATCTACTGACTGAGCATAATCACAGGCATATTCCCTGTAGCTACATATTAATGTATTGGAGAAGTTGGATAAAAGGTCAACAAGTTTCATTCCTGAAGGACTGGGAAAAATGTAAATTCTAGCAGAGGATATTTTACTAAGGTATTTTGGAAACATGAACACCACTCTCTTCCTTTCCAGCTCATAATGTCATGAGATTTTAGTCTGTCCAAGCTAGACCTGGGATCTCTGCCACCGGTCCTCCGGCTATCTTCTTTTATGGTTCTTTTGGCTGTGGCCATCTATGTATCAGAGTTAGCTCTGAGACTAAAAGATTAGGAAGAGAGCCTCGGTAAGAAATTGGCATGGTAATAATCAAAGTCAAAAGCTTTGAAGAAAGCTTTTTTTATTAGTACATTCCAAACCAAGTGTGAATGTTAATTTTATTTTGGGAAAGAAGGAAGGAAGGAAGGAAGGAAGGAAGGAAGGAAGGAAAAGAGTGATGAGTAATCTTGATGATGCTTTTATTTTGATTCCTTCATGGAGCAGGGAATGGAAAGTGATGGCTCCAATGGACTCATCCAGTTCTAAGACACAGAGCAGACAATGCCAGAATTGAATGAAAACAATACTCATGACAAAAAAGAATAGACCTAAACAATTCTTTTGTAAATGTTCTTAAGGAATTTGATAGAAAATTAAAGCTGTTGAATTTTAAGTGGGTTTCTTTAAAATGTACGTATGTTTGTAAAGGAAACTAAAATCACATGACACTCTCATGGATGACACCTATGTTCTTTCCTTAGTTGTGCGATTGACCAGATGTGTACTTGAATGTCACATGTTTCAGATCTGCAGCTTCTTTAACTGCCCGCCTTCAGTTCAGTCCCACTGGGGAAAAATAAGTTGAGGTGTGGGACTCTTTAAACATGAAAATTCAGACCAGGAAGTGATACAAGTAGCCAAGAATACTGCAGGTAATGAAGAGAAGTGTATTGGGGTACAGAGCGAAGAGGAAAGGAACAGAAAAATAAGATTGCCTTCTCTTATAACATCCAAGCTCCACCAAAAGAATTGTGAAAGTAAGTAGAAACTATTTTAAGAATGAAGATGGGGCTGGAGGGGAGGAAGAAACTGCTTTCCAAAGGGAATAAAACTTTTGGGAAAGTGGAGGATAAATTTCTGCACAGTATTGAAATGGATGGTTTGAAATGAACATTGACCCTCCTGGTCTCTCAGAGTCTTTAAAAAGTTTTGCTACATCTTTCTCAAAACAAAATCCTCTTTGGTTAATCCATGACAAAGCTGACAAACCTCACTCTTAATTTAAGCTACATTTCAAACCTTAAATCCATCTGGGTATCATAGATAAGGTGGAGGAGAATTTGTAATGGATTTGTGCATAATATATATATATATATATATTATATATATGTATGTATATGTATGTATATTATGTATTATGTATATATATATATATAATATATTCATTCCACACTTTTCAGAAACGTATGATGTGGCTTGCAAGTAACTAATACTGCCAGTAATGTATTATAAGGAAAAATTTACATTAAAAGATTATTCTGAGAGATAAAGTATTAAGTAAAATTGATTGCAAAATTCATACATGTTAGGAAAAATATATCAAAACGGACATTAGGAAAATATGCACTACTTCTAGGGATGGGTGAGCAGACTCACAAACTAATGCAGAAGCTAAACGATGAGCAAAATAAGAAATTGAATGAAACTAAAATGAAGTTTCAGCCATTTTTAGAGCAGTCCTAATCACCATCACAAATGTTAACTTTGTGTCACAGACTCTCCAAATGTGAATATGTCAACTACACATGGCATAATAGCTTATGCAACCAGCTTTGTTCCCCCAAAACATTTACTTTTCTATCAAATATTATTTTATGGATCACATACTTTTTTTAACCAAGTTAATTAGCACCATTGTTTTTGGTGCCTTCAAGTCAGTGTTATTCCTGGCGACTGACTGAATCAGTCCTTTCTGGTTCAGCATCATTTCAGAAATAGTTTGCTATTCCTTTCTAGAGTTAAGTGACTGGCTCAAAGTCATCAAGCTGCCTTCATGGCTACAATCAGTCTAACACTCCTAGTCTTCTGATTTTTAGCGTGATGCCTTAACCACTACACCAAACTGGCTATCCTAATTAGCACCATAAGACTGCACAAAGCCCAGAAAGGGACTTCACAAAGGATATTCAGAGAAGTTGAAGTGTTGCATCAATGCACCAAAACAGTTGTGTCCTCCAGAAACTGCCTAAGGCAGAGGTCAGCAACTTGCGGCTCTGGAGTTGCATGTGGCTATTTCATCCCTCTGCTGTGGCTCCCACAATTGATAGGGTTTCAGTTAGGACAGGTAGAGGAAAGAGGATGCCGTGCTAGGAGACTCTATGGTGGGGGAACCAGACTTCTAGTCGGCTCCAGAATTGAATGGGGAGGTTCCGTTTAGGACCTTTGTGGCTCTTTGAGTGTTTAAGGTTGGTGACCCGGGGCCTAAGGAGTTTCCAAAGTTTACAGGACATTTACGCACATTTACAGGAATCAGGCTTCATTTTCCTAGCAGAATCACTATTGGTGCATGTGCACAGATGCAGAGACAACCTTGAAGCACCAATTGCCAACTCTGCATTATCACTTCAAGAAGAGATCTTCTTCACTTGTGCTCGAAATCTTATTCTTGGCTTCCATTGCTTTATCTTTGCTTTCGATGGAAAGTGTGCCCGAAGTAAGTAGATATGTTTATTTGGATTAGAGACAGAGAAATGCTTTCCATTTTACAACAATCACTGGGGGTGGTTTGTTGCTACCATGATTTTCTCAAAAAAATCCCTGTGTTCAATTGAGTTGGGCTGTGATGAACAAAGCAGCTATATTTCTATTTATATATGTTTATATTTACTTTGGGGGAAATGGAGATACAGAAGATAAAGCCTGTCATGTACAGTGGTCTTTGACTTAACGCCCACAACTGAGCCCAAAATTTCTGTTGCTAAGTGAGGCATCTGTTAAGAGAGTTTTGCCCCATTTCATGATTTTTCTTGCCACAGTTGTTAAGTGAGTCTGGCTGTTCCATTCTCTTGCTTGTCAGAATAGGATGCAAAAGTGATCACATGACCCCAGGATACCACAACTGTCATAAATATGAATCAGTTGCCAAGCATTTGAATTTAAATCACATACCATTGGGCCACAGGGATGCTGCAACAGTTGAAGTGTGAAAATGGTAATCAGTCACTTTTTTTAGTGCTGTGTAACTTTGAACAGTTGCTAACAAACTGATGTAAGTCATGGGCTACCTGTGGAGGAAGAGCTAGCCAGGAAA
Organism: Thamnophis elegans; assembly: GCF_009769535.1. Lineage (NCBI taxonomy): Eukaryota > Metazoa > Chordata > Lepidosauria > Squamata > Natricidae > Thamnophis > Thamnophis elegans. The sequence goes on along the minus strand of NC_045543.1, from coordinate 22,392,166 downwards.
AGAGACACTGACTGTAGGAGATCAAACCAGCATAATATACAAGAAGAAGAATCCTCATCACTAGCTTGTTCCTGTGATGAGCTGCAAAACATATCACTATGGTTTAAAACAATGCTAAGACATAGCATCAAAGAGTGCCAGGATAAGAGATTCTCAGCCTATGGATCATAGAGACAACAGTATCTCATTGGGCTTCTCCCTCATTATCCAATGTTCTTACTGCTAAACTTGGGTGCCTACAGGGGCTGAACTGGCAACATGATTGGTTTGGTTTATTCAAAATTAAAGATGGAGGTAGGAGGTGAAATACATCTTAAATGTCAACTGTGCTCATTCCCACTTTTAAATCCCAAATTTTTCTACAAATAGGCTATAACTAACCCCAAGATAGCAGTCTTGGTGGGATTTTTACAGTTTTTTCAATGGATGGAGAAAAGCACAGTCTCTCTTGCTCCAATTCCCATCCTTAATTTTTAAAACTGGCAGAGTCCCCAAATTCCTGTGAAGATCTCAAATTCTGTTGATGTCAGCTTTAGTTCTTTGGAAGAACAGGGGACTAAATAGTCCCCCATCACCCATCCAATAGTAGCTGGTAGACTGCTTTTTTGGTTTAGTATGTTGTGTGACATTGGTAAATTGTGGCTTGTTCAGCAAAGCATGGTTAAATCATAGCTTGTTATGCTATATGAAACCAGTGACATGCGGTGAAATTTTGGCTGGTGAGGCAGCAATTTTTTTAGACTTGTGGACTTCAACGCTGAGAATTCCACAGCCAGGCATGCTCAGTTCTGATTTAAAGTGACAGCATTTGTTTTTCTCCTTTGCTAAATAAGTTTCCTTCTTTCTTTTTCCTTTTCTTCTCCATTCCCCTCCTTCCTCCCTCTCTCCCTCCTCCCCCTCTCTCAAACACACACACATGCACACGCACAAAGTTGCACCAGGAGGATGAAGTTTGAATTCCTCACCCTCCCTCCGACCCACACGTACCTTTTCCAGCTGTTTCAGAGAGGATTTCAACTCTGCTCCTTGCTGCCATCATGAAAGAAAAAATGTAAAAGGAAAAGGCAAGAGCTGAGGTCAGGCTGGGCTAGTTGCTGCCAGAGTCACTGTGGATGACTCTGCTTAACTGTTTAAAAAGCCTCTTAAAAAGCACCCTCTATAGAAGGAGGCAGCAGAACGACGTGCCTCATCTACATCAGCCAATTTTTCGGCTTTTAACCCTTGCTTAACTCTGCTCGAGTGATCATAAAAAGTCAGACTAGATGGTGACTTTGTCAGCAACTAGCTCAGCCTGACCTTAGCTCTTGCCTTTTTCCTTTTACATGTTTTTTTTTCTTTTTTTTCTTTCATGATGATAGTGATGAGACTCTGACTTACCTCCCCTGACTGCACGTCCCTGATGAAACCAGACTGTATACAGCAGTGAAGAGTTAATTTTGTCTTGATAAAACTGCTGGGGAGAACCAGAGTTTGACTTTCAGTTGCAGCCATGTGGGGTAGATGTGGATCAGAGGTGGGTTGCTACTGGTTTGTACTGGTTCGGGCAAACCAGTAGTGGAAATTGCAACTGGCTCACCGAACTGGTAGGGATGGTAGGCTCACCACGCCCTGAACCAGTTCCCCGGTCACCGCCGCATGTTTTTTTGATATTTTTAATCTTCTGTGCATGTGCAGACCTATTTACCGGCAACTGCGCATGCGTGCGGAGCCCACCGAACCGGCAGTAACACAGGCAGAAACCCACCCCTGAAGTGGATGTTTCAAAATGGTCAACTGTTTGAAGGGTTACTCTTTTGGGGTTACACTGATATTAATCCAGGATGCAAAACCAATGAATGATCACTCAACCCATCAAGCCAAGAATTTCCTAAATACTGTTTTTGTCAGAGCTAAACATTCCAGAATGAACATTTTGTGTTTCTATTTTGAAACGCTTCAAGATAATGTGACATACTGAAATAGCTTGAGTAAAAAGTGTCATCCTATAGATGACAGAACAATAAAACATTCTGTTTCTTGACGTACAGCCTAAATTACACTTCTCCTGCCCTCCCCGCAAAAAAGCATTGCTTTCAAAGTGCCAAATACCAAAAATGATTTGCTGCACAAAAGATAAAGTGGTATTTCGAGAGATCTTTTAAATTAATTAAAACGAATATAATATTTTATTGTTATTCCCACTTGAAAACCCACCTACATATTTCAAAGGTTTTATAGAATGCTTTCACGTCAACAGAACAAGTCATCTTCATCTTCTCTTTCGGAGACATACGGGGTGTCAGGCAGCTTTTCATTTAAGCATTTTGTACCTCCTTCCCACTCCTCCCCTAACTTTTGTTTAAAATGTGCATTGTGTGCATCCTTCCCAAACATTCGTAATTTCATATTAGACTCTTGAAGTTTGTGTTTTCAGGACTTGTCACTATCATCAACCCAGGTGAAATAGAACTCAGTGATGAATGGGGTGGGGTGGGGTGTTTAATACACAGAAACACAAAGGTCTCCTATTTGTAAGATAGAACTGCAAAATTGAGCTGTTTTAAAAAGAATTAGAATGCAAAGTCAAACTGAATTTATATGTTTTAGGCAAAAGCCTAGAAAACCTCAGTTCCAAATCCCATTCCACTTGTCCCCCCCACTCATTTTCTATTATTTTCCACTTTCAAGAGTCAATCAGTAGTCTGTGCTTGCTGAGCATGCTCCTTGTTCATTGGGATCCATAGGTTTTCTCCACTTGCTTTTCTTCTAATGTGAAATATATATGCTAAAGTGCGGTTCCACCACAAATGCGCGAACAACAAAAGCGCGCCTGACTAAACCGCTGTGACAAAACCGCGACGACAAAACCACGTGACGAATGAGCGACGAATGAGCCCTGAAGCGCGCCGACAACAGCGCGCCGACAGAAGCGCGCTGTAACCTAACCCTAACCCTAACCCTAATCCTAACCCTAACCCTAACCTAACCCTAACCCTAACCCTAACCCTAACCCTAACCCTAACCCTAACCCTAACCCTAACCCTAACCCTAACCCTAACCCTAACCCTAACCCTAACCCTAACCCTAACCCTAACCCTAACCTAAACCTAAACCTAAACCTAAACCTAAACCTAAACCTAACCCTAAACCTTACTTTAACTTAAATCACGCTTCTGTCGGTGCGCTGTTGTCGGCGCGCTGTTGTCGACGCGCTTTTGACATCATGGTTTTAGCGCCGCGGTTTTGTCGGCGCGCTTATGACGTTCGCGCTTTTGTTGGGTCACGCTAAAGTGCTATACAGTATGCCATCATCTGCCAGCAATACCCTTCTGGATTCTATGTAGGACAAACAAGCTAAACTTTACAAAAATAATAATAGGCACAAGTGCAAAATAAGGATAAAGTAATACCAGTGCATTTCAATCTTCCTAAAACATTCAGTTATGGATGTCAGAATAGACATCTTAGAAAAACAAAATTAGACAAGAATTGGCTAAACTCACATCAAAAGGTTTTAGGCAATTTCACAAAGCCTCAACAAACACAATGGATTTTAACACATTGTAATTGTTAATTAATAAAACACTTGTAATATGTCCAATACGTAATCTTTATATGTATAAGTATCCATTCCTCCTTCTTGTTTCCCCTCATTTACTCTTATCACAATTTAAATCCTATATTGGTTCAACAATTCCATGTATCTGATGAAGTAAGCTGATACCTCACAAATATGTCTTTTAATAACTTTGATTAGTCTAAAAAAGTGCTACCAGGCTCCTCCTGCTGGATGGATAATCCCTAATCCAAGAATTGCAGCCGGTTCCAAAATGGCCCCTCCTTGTGCAATGGCATCAGGCAGCTCTGTATCAAAAGGCCATGAGGCAGATCTGTTGGTTCTCCTTCCCAAAGGTGATCTTCAGAAAATGTAAGTGAAGTGAGGCATGATGGGAGAGAAAGGGGATGGGACCCATTGGAGTGGGAGCCAAGCCCTAGGCCTGTGGGGTCCCAGTTGGGTGAAAAATAGCAATAGCAATAGCAATAGCAGTTAGACATATACTGCTTCATAGGGCTTTCAGCCCTCTCTAAGTGGTTTACATAGTCAGCATATCGCCCCCACAGTCTGGGTCCTCATTTCACCCACCTCGGAAGGATGGATGGCTGAGTCAATCTTGAGCCGGTGTGATTTGAACCGCCGAACTGCAGTCAGTAACAGTCAGCTGAAGTGGCCTGCAGTACTGCAGTCTAACCATTGCGCCACCTCGGCTCCTATAGAGAAAGGACCCAGCAGGGTGCGGAGGGGGGAAGATAAACTGTGGGCAGAGCCACAGCTTCCCTGCGATCAATCAGATAACCCAGTGCCAGAATTTTGTTCATGTGACCATGGGGGCACCGCAGTGGCTATGTTCTTGGGTAGAAGTCATAAGTGCCTTTTTTCATTTTGAATGGTTGCTGAATGAATAAGCTGCATCTAGGTCCAAGTTAAATATGTGATGGATAGCACAGGATGGGAAGGAGTTTGTCTAAGACACTAAAGAAAGTTTCTTTACTCAATGCCTCCATCTGTCTGTTACACACTAGGCTGATGGAGCCCTCAATGAATATAGCAAGGGAACGGCAATGCTGGCAGCACCCAAGAGTATCTCTGTTGAGTGCTGGTATGGGAAAAATGATGCTTCCCCTGTAAAAAGTATAACAACATAAAACTGTCATTTCGGGTTTTCTGTGGTACCCAACTTTACTCTGCTTCTGGTAACACAAGCATTTGGAATGTTACACCAACAACATATAAATGAGATATGAGCCATGGTGGCGCAGTGGTTAAAGTGCACTACAGCAGACTACTTCTGCTGATCATTGGCTGCCAGCGGTTCAGCAGATCAAATCTCACTAGGCTCCAGGTTGACTCAGCCTTCCATCCTTCCAAGGTGGGTAAAATGAGGACTCAGATTGTTGGGGGCCAATAGGCTGACTCTGTAAACCACTTAGTGAGACCTGTAAAGCACTATGAAGTGATATAGAAGTTCTAAGTGCCTATTGCTATATGTAGCACTGATTCCCAGTTTAAATCAATGTTATGCCTTCATAGGAATGATGACTTCTCCGGAGCCTTCTTTAAAAAGAAAAACCAGCACTCTTTCAAAAGAAATGTTGGGGAAAAAAGTTCTAGTAGTTTCCTAGAATAGCTGTATTTCCATGTAAAGAAAGAGACTGCCTAATGCTTGACTGATTCTTTCCAAAGCACCAGTCATGCACTATATAGGCACCTGCCTGTGCAGAAAGTATATGTTTCCAATCTCCCCTATAGCCCAAGCAAAACAGCCACCGAGGACAAGGAACAGAAGCTGCCCACCAGCATCTTTATGTTGAAAGGCAGCAGGGCAGGATCCAGCCCTGATCACATGATGACTGAATCATTATTTGAAATACTGTAGACCAGTGGTCTCCAACCTTGGCAACTTTAAGACTTGTGGACTTCAACTCCCAGAGTTCCTCAGCCAACTCTGGGAGTTGAAGTCCACAGGTCTTAAAGTTGCCAAGGTTGGAGGACTACTGCTGTAGACCACTCACATGGCTAGACTTTGGTTGAAGGTTTTTGTAGCAACTGAGGAAATGTCTCACTAGTTTTTCCACAATAAGTTAAAATTGCTTTGTGGGGTCCATGTTTTTAAGACAGATAAGTTGTTGCAATGGAAGAAATTGATTTCATTTCCATGGCTAATCACCAGGTTTGTTATCCCCAAGCACTGGATTTTTTTTTTAAAAAATCATCAAATAACTGGCATTTAAAAGTGTGAGCAATTGTTCTAGCACACAGCAAAGAAACATGGACAAGTGTACTATGTGCGTGCACTGCAAAAAATTACAATCATGTCCTATATTGCACATTTCCTTTCAGAAAAATGGGTGTGGCTTCCTAGTCAAGCAGCAGATTTCCATTATATAGAGAGCAATGTTTCCAGAAATACTGTAGTTGATGAATTGGAAACCAGGTTTAATATGATGGTTGTTTTCCACAAATCAACGTTGATCCTATCTTTGGTATTAAAAAAAAACAAACCCAAATTTGCTGTAAAATATTTGAGCTTATTTAAATATGCTCTGTTGCTGGTTTGTGCCTTTTCATTTGCAAACAGAATACTCAAGCTGTCATACATACACACACCGCAAAATGTACTAAAATTGTATGCCCGTGATATATGTGTGCATCAGCTTGAGTCTTCTACAAATGCATTCCACAAATATCTTTGTCTAAAGATAAAGCAATACAATAAATATCGTATTAGAGTGTATAGTTTCTGAACTCTAGAAGCACACTTTGATACTACTCCCACAGAGGAGCACACTGTGTATACCTTTAAAGACTGTTCGGATCAGTGGGAAAGATCATGATAAAAATCAATAAGTAAGTCAAGTGTCAAAAGTGTTTTTTTTAAAAATAAAAAAACGGCTGGTGAAAAAGGATTATGATATATATGTGAAAAAAGAATCCTTGTACAGCCTTCTTGCATATGAAGCTGAATGAAATGATCAAAATTTTAATGTCTGAAATCAGACACCACTGCAGAATATTTTGTCTGCTTGATCTCCAAACTCAAGCAAGAGATTAGAATGGCTTTTCATATTTTTTTTAAAAAAAAATTTGCTAGGTGAAACTGTCATGCCATTGGAACTTGATTAGAATACAAACAACTTCAAGTCTGATTTCTCCTGCATTTACTTTTTTCTTTTTCGTGCTCCTCAAGCCTTGGAATATTTTGAGACAGCTCAATTTCTTAATGACTATAATATGATCCATAGTTTTTGTTAGATTGGGCGAATGGAAGAAACTGGACTAGTTGTTCCACAACAAACAGCTCTTTATTAGGCCACTATGTACAATGAAGCAACAGCCTGTCTGATAACTTGCCACTTTATAGGGAGCTGTCAGACGGCTTAACCAATCACATTTGAACTAGTTTCCCATCGAAACGGTGGACCTGAGTGAAGCCTATTTGCTTCGCTCTGAATACTTAACAGTTTTGATTTTCTGTAGTGCAATAAGAACATGGTTGTTAGCTACCAGGCCTCAATTTTTTTGTAGAAAAGAATGGACAATCATTTGTCCTGGATAATATAAGGACTCATGCCTTGAGCATATGGTTGGATTAGACAACCTCTAAGGTCCATTCCAGCTCTGTGATTCTATAATTCCATGATTCTGAATAAAAGAAAAATCTCTCTTCTGCAGAGTTTTCTGGTTCTTATAACCATAGAAATGTTTTCAAAAAGTACAAAATCTCAAAACTCAAATAGTATTTCCATATAGTCTTGAAACAAATTACAGGGTTGTGCAATCTATAATAGTGACCAACACTGTAATTTGAAAATAATTTCAGGAAGACTATTGGCCCATTAGGCAACACATTAACAACCAACACTGCAAACACTCTAAGGCTATAAATTTGTAAAAGGAATGTACATAATTTAATAAAGATATAGCAAATTGGACTTGTGGTATTGTTGCTGCTGAAATCCCCAAGGAGGTTGGAATAAAATTGACTATCTCCCAAGAGTTCCAAGTAAGAAAGCTGATTTGAAAGGTTCTATTTAGTTTTTAAATTGCTTAATAGAGAGTAAGGTAGAGAGCAATAAAGGCAACAGCAACAATTTCAAATGTTTAACTGACGTATTTTCCAGAATGACTGGCAAAGTCTGATATTGAATTATTCATCTCATTTTATAGTCTAGATTAGAAAGAGTCTCATTGGCTTTTCTGAGAAAACAGAAAAATTCCACCTACTGTTATATTTTATATTTTAATATTGTTTTTATTGAAAGTTTTAAAAAGGGAGAAAAACTAGTACAAAGTGACATAAAGTAAGGAAGAAAAAAGCAAAAGGAAAAAGAAAACAAAAAGTGCAAGAAAAGAAACAAGCGTTGAAGAAAAATAGAAAAGAAAGAAATATTCCTCACTGCAGTTATACATACATTTATATTTTAATCTCTGTCTCTTTAAACTAACATCATGATACTATTCTTTGTGTAATCTATCCTGTGTAATTTTCAAAGCCATAAATTGTACTCATTTTTTTCATTTTTATGCAAAAAATCCACAAGATGTTTCCAGTTACCAATACATGTAGTGTCTTTTCTCTAATCAAAAATGTAATTTGATCTGTTTCAGCAAGATCTGTCAATTTCATCTATCATTCCTCCATAGTGGAATGGTCCAATCTTTCCATCTCTGTGCATATAATGAATCATATACTGAAGTAATCTTCTGTAACTTTTTTTTTCTGTTATCCATTAGTCACAGAAAAGAAGGTTCTGGCTTCAGATGAATATTAATCCTGAAAATCTTCTGTATCAAAATATGCATTTGAAATCAATATTTTTTTAGCTTTTTAATTATCCATTGCCCTTTAAAATAAACAATTAGTATTCCCACAAAAGTCCAGGTTGTTAGTCTAATATTTTTGCTATTTACAAAGGCACTTTTGTCAGCAAAAATTATTTCTTCTGTTTGTTTGTTTGTTTGTTTGTTTTTTTTTAAAAAAATTCTCCCTTTACCCATTTAACACTTTCTTGGATCACAATCTTGTTAAGCTTTTTGGTTCTAAATTAAAATACTTTAAAATAATGTTTCCCTCCCCCCCCCCTCACTTTTGAATTTTAAAAAGAAGAACTCACCAAGAATCTTTGATCTTCTGTTTGGAGTACTACTCTTAGGTTGTAAAGTAATTAAATAATTAAGTCCAAAATGTTTTTTTTTAATGAGGCTTTTACTGGTCAAATGTCCATTAAAGCTACACAGCAGTTAAGGGCATATTGTAAATCTTTCAGCCCTTAAGATGCTCAACTGGCAATAGCAATCGATCCCAAGAAAATCAGTTCTTGTGGTCCCCTCATGAGGAACAGCTCTTCTAGAGCTCAAGTGGGCGATCCCTCCAATCTCTCCTTATTGCCAGGGAGATTTTTGTCGGCCAGAAAATGTTATATTTTAGAGCATTAATAGTTGACATAGAATATTACAGTGGTTTACAAACTTCTACCATGAGAGGAATTAATCATCTTGTCTTGAATTCCAGGTCAATTTGACAGAACAAGAAGAAAAGAAGAGCCGTGCTGAAGCAGACCAGACCTTAATAAAGCTCAGCTTCTTGCTTCATGGAGGGCTCATTATTTCTGGAATTTCCACCACTACAAAGTAAAAGCTTTCTTGCTATGGGTTCTCTGGGACTGGAATTCTAAGGCAATCACAAAAGTCTCTCTGGGACGGTTGCAAGTGGAGTACTTGACGTCTGGTGAAAGTGTTTTTTGACTAGCTAGATCCACAGTGGCAACTATTTTTCAAAGCGCCCTGTTAATTCCAGCTTGCTTTTTTTCCTTTTTCATGCTCCTCAAGCCTGTGGGAATATTCTTGGGATATTTTGAGACAGTTCAATTTCTTAATTACTATAATATTTTCCCTAGTTTTGATTTCCTATAGTGAAATATGAACATTGTTGTTAGCTACCATGCCTCCAAATTATATATGTATCCTAACCCCAAAGGTTGGGTTCAGTGATGGGTTCCTACCAGTTTGGACCAGTTCAGGTGAACCGGTAGTGGTTTTGTGTGCTGGGTCACTGGAACCGGCAGCGACCCAGGCCTGCCACGCCTCTGAACTGGTTCTCTCTTGTTTTTTTGCTTCTGCGCATGCACAGAGCAATTTTTATTGCAGTGTGTGTGCACATGCAGTGCACCCACGAGCAAACTGGCAACAGTGATTTCCGGAACCCACTCCTGGTTGGGATGCATATATTTAGTGCAAAGTATGCTCTTTGTACATTGGAACAACAGCTAGTGATGAAGCCAAAACATGTGCTAATTGAAAAAGAAATAAAAATAGCAAAATAAAACAATGGTCCTGGGACCATTTATCAAGTGACATCTTCTGAAAGTCCACGGAAAAAGTAGAGGCATCTAAAAAATTTAAGAATTCATGTGTTGTTTGGAAACAGTGAAAAGAAAGAAGAATTGCCTTTAGGAACCAGCAAATACAAATCTCAGGCGTCCCGTGCTGTCTTCCATCTTTTCAAGAACTATATTTTTCCCCTTCCTCAGAAAATAAGGGTAGACAGAAAGCCTGTGGAATCTGGGAGACAGAAAAGAATGTCATTACCGATTCCCTTGCAGCCCTGAAAATTTTTGCTGAAATTCTCTCCATTGCAAAGAACAATGAACATAACTTATTTCTGAAATTCTAAAAAAGTAATAAAAAGTGTATGGGTTGAGTGCTTCAGAAAGAAGTATTTTGGCTTGGTTTGTTTTCCTAAATCTTCCCACAGGTCAGTCTCTGGATTCTGTCCAAGTTCTGACTGAGAAAGAATATGTCCACATGTTAGAAGGCACTTCCTTGAACCCACTAAGTAGATTTACTTTATTTTTTAAAGATTTAAATAGATAACAGATAGGGACTATTATTTCAATTATAAATGAAAAGAGCAAACTTCTTTTAAGAATTTTTTTTGAGGTAAATGCTCATATTTAAAGTGCGCTGTTAAATTTTGGATGGCAAATTGGGATAGTTAAGTAGATTATGGTTATTTTTTCTTGCTCATTTCAGTTTT